>NC_081301.1:70877759-71180789 GCF_030435805.1 Mustela lutreola
CAGACACAGGGCTTTGACTGGAGGGAAGGGGCTCATGCGCACTCAGAAGAAGCCTAGCAGATCCACACTTCCACAGATGAGCCAAACAAAGCATAAAAACAAAACTCCAATGGTCATTTTCCCTATACATCACATCCTGGTAGAATTCCCACCTCTTAAGAGGAAACCTCCGTGACCACATAAGAAAAAAAACGTTTTTAATTTCTTTCCAGTTTTTAAACGAGTCCAAACTAAAACAAAGATTTTATGACTCTCTCAGTCTGCCATGCGGATTTCCGCCTCTGACAAATGCCAGGAATCCTTGTGGCTACTTTAGATGTTCAAACCATTTATTAAGAGTGAGAGAGTGCCATGTCGGAAACCGGGCTCCAGAAAGGTAGCTGAGGCCACCACTTTGGACTCCAGCCAGAAGAAGACTTCTTGGCAACAAAGTGGGCAGTTTTAGGAACTGCACGATTGTTTAAACTCTCCTGTGCAGTTTAAGAAAAGTATTTTCAGTGGCAAGGAGGTGCCATAGAGCTGCAAATACAGATGGAAGTATTTTCTCCAGATCATTGTATTACACTGAAAATGAAAACTAAAACCCAATAAAATGCTGCCATTATCCACCAGAGGCTTCAAAAGGAACCAATTCTGTTTTCGGGGTTATTGGGCCATTGGATAAGAGGAAGAAGGAAAAAATTGAACATAAATTTTGAAAAATGCAAACATTAACTTCCAATTCAATTGGCATCAGACTTTTGGTGGGAGGAAACAGTGTCTATTGTACATCAGACACAATCGTCTTTAAACAAATTGGTGACTGGATGTTGAGAAAATTATCTCCTCTGATCTATGTGAGTCAAGGGTGAATACTGCTAGAATGGATTTGGATGAAGATATAAGGAGGCAGGAATAGAAGTGAGATCATATGGCTAGCTGCTGGCTAGATGGAAGAAGTACTTGGGAGTGATAGAGGCCATTCAGCTATCCAGACAGCCCCTGGGAGCCCACTACAGTGGGCTGAAACACACACACACTCTCAGGCACCTACATACAACATTGGATTAAAGTAAGACAGATTTTTTAAAATGTATGTACAATCTGGTGAAAGCCAAATAAGGTCTATACCTGAGTTAATTTTATTGTATCACTGTCAGTTTCCTGGTTCTGATAATGTACTATGCTTAAGTAAGATATAATCACTAAGGGTCACTAAGGGAAGTATGCTATTTTTTGTAACTTCCTGTGAGTTTGAAATTATTTCAAAATAAGTAGTTATATATATACACACATATAAAAAGTAAGGTATAAGATACATTCTTGACATGCCACACATTGTAGATGAGAGTCCTCATAAGCCTGGTTCCTGGGTGGCCAAGGGGAGGAGGACTGCCCCAATGACTTATTGACCAGCCTAGTACCATCACATGAGTGAGAAATAAGCTTCCGTATTATTGCCATTTTATGTTTAGGTATCTTTGTTAGCATAGCCTAGCCTACCCAGATTAATATGGTTCTCCTCCTTCTCCCACAAGTGTGTGATAGAACTCTATTTATCAGAGTTCTAAAAAGAGAAGGAAGAAAGCCAAACTTTCAAATGAGCTAAGCTTGTTAAAACAACAACAACAACACTGAAGGCAATTTAAATGTCTGCCTTTAGTTATGTTCAAACAGCAAGTGCTGGATAGGCAGAACTTTAACTAGAGAAACTCCAATTCAAAAGCTGCCTTCTAGGTAGATACTGGAAGATCCCTTTGAGCAAGATAGGATCTCATGGTCATGACTGTCTTGATCATTCAAATATATGGAGTCCAAGCCCCCTTTGCCTTGGGAGTGAGTGGCTTGGAGCCTTTGTGTCCTGGCAAAGGGTGCCCCCTCTCCTGTGGTTTGCAGAGCTCAAATACTGGTCAACTTCTCCTGGAGACCAGGGCAAGAGCTCAACTCCCACCTTCTTGGATCTGGCATGTTCTGACTGATGTCTGCAAGAAAAGCATGAAGGGTCTAGAAGAGAACTCATCATGAGGGAAGGGAATGTGGCTAGAGATCTGGGCTCACACCAGAATCTGGGGGATCTTGAGGAAAGGACTCTTTCTGGCCTAAAAGGTAGCTTAGTTCAGATGGACTATCTGATCCAGCTGTTGCAGACTTCTTTGGACAATGTATGGTTTATGAGGATGAATCCAAAGACTCTAGTCTTGGAAGACCAAGAATGGAGCACAATACTTGAGGATCCAGAATTGTCCATCCCAGAGGCACTGAACTAGCAGAAGCACCATCCCAGCAGTGCATAAGGGCAACAAACCAGTGTAAGAACAGGTAGAGCAAGTCGGTAGATAAGAGCATCTCCAACAGCATCTACACGAAATAAAAATAGCACCCTTTACCTTATAAAACCCTGGGACAGGAATATGGGTTGGGCAGGTGTTCAAGAAGAACTGTGTGCCTTGCTAATTTCATATGCATTTGACTCTGAGAAATAGCCATGACTACTTTTTTGCAGTTCCAAGCTATAGGATGGATCATATCAACTTTACTTGAAAAACATATAAAGAAGAGATAGATATGCTGTGGAAACCTATACTATAGTGTTGATGGATGGCAAAAAGCAAGTATGGAATTTGCATTCTCTTTCAAAGACATTACTTTGGAACAACAACAACAAAATCACAATGCATATTGGTTAGAGGGGATTGGACCTTGATACAGATAGAATGTAAGAAAATAATGAGTGCTCTAAAATGAATTCTAATTTCCTGATCTAGACAAATCCTCCCTGAGGCTAATGGTAGAATCAACCCCTAGCAACAACCTTGGAGAATAATGGAGACCAGGAGAGGACCAAAAGACAAAAAAAAAAAAAAAAAAAAGGGCAAACCCTATTTCACTTTCCATAAAGAAGGAAAAGGCTGAGTACCCTATGATTTCAATCTCAGGCAACTAACATGAATAGATTATTTTAAGACCAGTGTGATTGCTATGAGCTTTGATAGGCTCACTGAGTACAAACCATTTTAGATTAACCTCATTTCCTTTTTTGGAATGGTTGTTAGACCAGTAGCTCAGAGAAATGCTGTTGATGCAGAAAATGTTGATATCAGAAAAACGTTTGACAAAATCCTGATAATATGTAAGCAATGTGGTTGAATGGGGATGAACATGGGTAGGTTGATGTATGATTGGATCAGTTAATTCATTCGGTTCATTAGTGATGTGTCACAGGATTCAGACTTGAGAATTGCCTTGTTCAACATTTTTTAATGATGTGGAAAAAAACTCACATTTTTTAAATGATATGAATGAAAATATAAACTACGTATGTATTAAAATTTCAGATGATGGGTAGACAGACTATCAGTGTGCAAAATTACCTCAAGTTGAACCAAAGGACTAACTAACAAGATGGACATAAAAGAATTTTTCAATTTTCTTAATAATCAAGTCTTGATTCTTTTCTTTCCCCTGAAATCAGTCAGAGCCATGGCTAAATATTTAAAACTGCTTTGTAAATTTAGTAAATCATTTCCAAATTTTTCAGGTAAGGATACATTGCTCAGTGTACAACAGAATATAATAGGAAATGATATTCTTTTGAAAAAGCTGATTTCTTCCTAAATCTTTTCTAATTCAATGCATTTCATTTTTTGGTAATTCATAAAAGCAAAAAGAATGCTGTATTTTCTTTTTCTTAATCCTCTCAGAAAAGATCTTTTAAAGAAAATTTCTGTGCTAAATCAAATGGATGGTTTGTTTCCTAAACGGGTAATTTAGAGAACTCTATTCCATGGAGTTTAATATGTGTGACAAGAAGAAAGTGCTCCACAGGCCAGTAGATTGGGAAACTTTGAGTCCAGCTTGGCTGATGGGGTTTCATTTCTGCAGGGCTTTTCAAAGCCTTCAAATGTGGTTTAAAATGCCAATGTAAAAAGGAAAGCTCCACTAGAGAGGACAGCAGGGGTCCAGCCTAATCCCAGTGTTGGTCTTTCTGGTGACCAGCCTCATCCTGAAGCCATCTAAGAGCCACCAAGATCTCCTCATTAGCATAACAAAATGCTCCCACCAATGGGTGAATTCCAAGAGTTTTTGAAGCTCTGAGACAGGAAGCAGGGACAAACACGAGATATATTTGTTCATTACACGGCACTCCTATCCTATAATTTGATACTTAAATCCAGACTTGACCAAATTTCAGGTTGGAATTTCTGGCAAAAATTCTGCATAGGCGGTGTTTCATGCTTCCCTCAGGAGGCACACATAATGTAGGGTGCCTGGAATGGGGCATTTTAAAAAGCCAGAACTAGTGGTCGTGTTAGCTGCAGAGGAAATCTTTCTTCCCGCGGAGGCACCGGAAGTATGCGGTCATATTCTCCATCCAGGGCGCAGGTACCCACCCGTGTGCCTCTTACCAGGGCAAACTCGTTTCCCTTTCCCAGTTACCTCTTGCTACTAATGTGTTCAGTTTCAATTTGCATACCAGGGATAATTCTCTTTCAGTTCATGCAGGAAAAAAAAAAAAAAAGTATCATGAAGGAAATGATCTGTAGCTCTTCCAACTCAGATTGTGTCCTCTTACTTCTTTGGGTTTCTGTTCACAGTCAGAAGAAGAAATGGATGCTTATGCCTTGATAAACACCTCCTACCTATATGTTGGCAACATAGAGATTTACACAGCCTTTCAGACTAAGTGGGAGTGCAGGACAGAGCTGTCGGGGTGTCACTGAATGTGGGTCAGCACAGGCAGTGGAACAGCAGCCTGATGACAAGGAAGACATCAGGAACTCAAGTCCTCCTAAAAAAAAAACATGGCCAATCACCCATTTTGAAAGAAGAAAATGTCAAGCTCATCTTCTGGTAGATGCTTCATCATTTCAATTTCAGAGACTGGAGGAAATCCCGTCTGAGACGGGGCTACTGAGGAGGAAGAATGCCTGCACTCCAAACTAGGATGCCATTCAGGGAATCTGAACAGTAAGTGAAGTAAATGAGACAAAAGTAAAATTCCTTTTCATCTTTCTCTAAAGTAGGCGAACTGTGTGACCATCTGCATGATAAATCATAACCCCTTTTTCCAAACAAAGCAGCCAGAATGCAGGTGCAGTCAGCAACAAACATCATGGGGAGTAGATGGAAACCAGTGAAGGGGGGGGCAGCTGGAGGAGGGGCCTCTGAAGGGGCAGGGAGTTGAAATGCCATCTCGAGGACAGCCACCGCAGCTGGTGAGAGGGAAACCATGTATAAGCACGAGGCTGCAAAAACAGGAGTGTCATTGCATGTTGAATTTGTTTCAGGGGTTCAGAGGTTCGTTGCCCCCAAATACCCCTCTTACACATTTAGTAACACCTGAAATTCCTTTGAAGAGGAACCATCCCATAAGAAGACATCTGAAAGTCACTGCCATGTACGTATTACAAGGCAGAGACGCTAACACCACGGGTCTGCCCAGAGCCATGATGACCAGGCATGATGACCACCTTGGTGGTCGTGTGAAGAAGAGAACTCTTGGGGTACAGTGCTTCCAGATCTCCTCACCACCCCACAACTTCTCCTCTCCTTTCTTTGCTTCTTTGCTCACTACCCTCTCAACAGCAGGAGTGGTTTGGGAGGAAGCAACCCAGGGCTGAACTCATCTTCATACCCCCCCTCTCTCCTGCTTCTGCAAAGCTGGGCAATCCAGTGTCACTGCCCAGCCTGGGACGTGGGTGACACATATTGCTGTACTGAGCCAGTACCATCCAGATCACAGGGCTCAGATGTCTGTCCCTAACATGCAAGCACTGGTACCTGCTGTGAATAAGAGGGGAATAAGAGGGGAAGATCACTCATGAACCATCTGTCGGTCTTCAGAGACGCCCCACAAGAATAAAGCCTGTGGCGCTCCTGGCCACTATGGCACAATTGCTTTCCATAAGAATTCCACCCTCTGCTGCAAGGCTCGTCCTAGAGTAGCAGTCTCTGCTTCTCCCATCTCATCACTCATTCCCAGTATGTCCCCTATAGTTCTTGGTCAAGCTCCCTCCTATACCTCCATGTGCATGTGTGAGCACACACACACGGACTCATGCACACATACGCTGCTGAAATACTCAGCTTCCCAGACTCCCTTCCCAGACTTCCAGGGAAGTCATATGACCCATGAGATGTGGAGGTCCCTGGCTTGGGCTTCCTGAATAAAATGTCAAGAAGAAATAGCTCTTGCTTGTCAATCTGTCCCACCTTGTCCCTGCCAAGTAGTGCAGCAACAATCCCGGGACCATGAGGATAAACACCACATACTAAAGACAGTGAAGCAGCAGACAGAAGGAAGCTAGCCTTTGGGACCACCTTTGATCACATTAGGCATCAACCAATCAGCTGTCTACCCGCAGACTTCTGGTTATAAAAAGCAAATGAATCCCTTGGTTGTCACAGTTGAGTGTATTTCCACCTGACAGAACCCTGACATAATGGAGTTCATGAACGTGCACACTGGCATCATGTCCTTGACTGTCACTGTGAAATACCCCTAGTAACTCTGCTGTAATGGCCACTGTTAATTTTTTTCTTGCCCCTTCCAAACCATCCTCCATTCTGTGGTCAGGATGGCCGTTTTAAAATTCAAATTCAATCATACCAAGATCCTGCTAACAGCTCTCCAGGGACCTCCTGCAGCAGAAATAACTAACTGTACTCTAAATGCCATGACCCCTTCCAGAATCAAGATATTGCTGCCAAGTGGCTGCCCAGCCAGACATGATCCTTCTATCCCCCACCCCTCCCTGCCCACCACTGGCAGGTAGTTGAGGCTCTGGGACTACTTCTTACAGGTGAATGATGTCAAAGTGGTATGAGTCGTTTTCAAGGCCAAGGTGATTAAGACATTCCTGTCTACTTGTGTTCTCTCCACTTTTCTTCTTCTCTTTCACCTCCACTGTTGGCAAGAAGTCCCTAGAGGCAGGGGAGACACTAGAATCACAACCTGAGGTAAAGCTGCCCACCTACCAGAAAAATGGTGTAAGACTACTATAAGAGTCATAAATAAACTGTGGTATACACGGAACCCCTGAAACCTTGAGGGTTATTCACTACAGCAGCTGACATTACTCTAATACACTTTACATTAACAAAGTCCAAAATCCTCAACATGGGCACAAGCCATTCTCTCCACCTTACCCGGAAACTACCTTCTCCACTCTTTGCTTGGCTAATTATCATCATCCCATAGACACATTGGATGTCATTTCTGCAGAAAAACATTTCTAATAACCTGCAGTTAAGCCTCCCTGTTATAAACCCCTATGCCTTGCTGTTCTCCCACTCTCATGGAACTCATTGCACTTGTCAATATTTGCCCCAGTGCCAGACTGTGAGCACTAAAAACACAGAGGCATTTCTATGCAGCTCACTACCATCTCCCTAATTGAATAGTACAGTGCTGGGTAGGTAGTAAGCAATCAATGAATAACTGTTGAATGTATGAGTAAATGACGTGATACTGTTAGAACAACTTTGGTGGCCCTGTTCAGAGATACACCTGGGAAATAGCACTCATGTTGTGGAACTTCTAGCAATTTTCAAAATTCTATTAATATTCTTACACAATCACCTTTCCCTCTTTGCTTTTGTCACTAGGAAACTCACAGACAGAATTACAGCCTATCTTTAAGAATTGCCCAAGGCCCAAGTGTATGCTTTTCTGTATTTTCCCTTGACCTAGGTCCATATAATAATTCAATCCCATCTCCCTCACCATCCTGAATTTATTATTCTTTATCTACAAGTTCTGAAAGTACTTCTGAGGACTCTTGAAGTGCTTTTCTGTACAGAATGGCATGTAAAAATTTTTAAGTTTCATTCTTAATGAGGGGGTTGGCCTATAATTCTCCCATACTTATGTTAACTTGGGAATAGTTAAAATTTCTCTCTTCCTTTATTTTTCTTATAAATATTGCATCTTCCCTGATATAAGTTAACACAAACCTGCTTAAAATGGACTTATATTACTTATGTTAAAGGTTACTGTGACATATAGCAGATGTTAAAAAAATATTCTTTATATAAATTATAAAATTTAAAGAGCTAAGAAGGCATGTTGGGTCATATAGTCTAATTCCCTCACATCATAAATGAGAAAAGCTAAAAGCCAGGGAGGTAAAAGGCCATATATATAGTTCTGGAACTGGGGCCACAACTCATAGAGCTTGATCCTAAATCAATGTTCTATTTTATGGCAGCCTGCAAAACTCCTATTACTTTAAACAGGGGTATAGAAGAATGAATAATGGCCCCCAAGGTATCCACATCGTAATCCCTAGAACTTGTAGATGTATTTATTTACATGGCAAAAGAGACTTTGCAGATACGATTAAGTTAAGCATCTTGAAATGGGGAGATTCTCCTCAGTTACCCAGGTGGGCACTGAATGCAATCATGGTGTCCTTGTAAAAGGAAGGCAGAAGGAGCTGTGCCTACTGAAGAGGAGAAGGCAATGTGATAAGAGAAGCAGGGTTTGAAGTGATGAGGCCACAAGCCAAGCTTGCTGCTTTAGAACCCACAGGAGACTTTAGCCCGGGGATAGTCATTTTGAGCATCTGTCCTCGTGCACTGCAAGAAAATAAAATTGTGCTATTATATGTCACTAATTTGCAGTCATTTGCTATAATGTTAAGAGGACACTAATACACAGGGTTGGCAAATGATGGCTCATGAACCAAATCTGGCCTGTTGCCTCTTGTTTGTAAATAAAGTTTTATTGGAACAGAGCCTTGTCCATTCCATTCTGAAATATCAGTGATTGCTTTTTGCTACCCTGGCAGAGTTGAGTAGTGTGAAGGGAACACATGGCCTACAAATTTGAAGCTATTTACAATCTGGCCCTTTCCAGAAAAAGTTTACTGACCCAGCTTTCAGCTACAAATTATTTCCATCTTTTCTCATATTTTCATTACCCTTTTGGACCAGAAATAATACATGTTCTTTACACAAAATGAAAACATTGCAAAACTACGTTACCTAGAAAGCAAGTGTCCCCTGACAACTATCATCAAAAGTTTGGGGTATGTTTCCCATTTGTTCTTTGTCTCTACACATAGGGTAACCTTTACTATTATAGTCATGTTATCAGTGTTTGGTAAGTCTGTAATATTCATAAATTAGAAAGGACTAAAAACTTCAGATAGATGTTACAGTCATGACATGTTTTTGGGGGGGTTGTTTTTTGTTTTGTTTTAAAGATTTTATTTATTTATTTGACAGAGATAGAGATCACAAGTAGGCAGAGAGACAGGCAGAGAAAGGGGGAAGCAGGCTTCCCTCCGAGCGGAGAGCCCGATGTGGGGCTCGATCACAGGACCCTGAGATCATGACCTGAGCCGAAGGCAGAGGCTTAACCCACTGAGCCACCCAGGTGCCCCATGACATGTTTTAATATATGAGCCAAGGGCAAAAAGAATAGCATAAGTCTGACATGTTCCTAAGGTCCATGCTGGAGCATCGACATGTGGAGTCCAGCTCAGAGCAAGTGGGGTGTGTGGTTATGGCTGAGGTTTAACATCAGCGGGGCCGGGTCCAGATCCCCTCTTCTGCATGGCAGCCTGTTAGCCTGTCTGCGCATCAATTTCCTCATCCATAAAATGAAGATAATAAGACACATGGAGCAAGGTCATTAAGTAACAACAACAAGAAATAATAATGTGAAACACACAGTGCCTGGCACACAGTCAGACTAAATAAAAAATATTGCCATAATCGAATACATTTTGCAATGTCGTGGTTTAAAATACCCTAAGGAAAATGATTTTTTAAAAACCCAACTGCACAAGGGTGCCTGGCTGGCTCAGCAAGTATAGCATGTGACTCTTGATCTGGAGTTTGTGAGTTCAAGCCCCACCTTGGGTGTAGAGATGGCTTAAAAATAAAATCTCAAAATAAATAAATAAATAAATAAATAGTTTTTTTAAAGATTTTTATTTATTTGACAGAGAGAGAGAACACAAGCAGGGGAAACGGGGAGGGAGAGACAGGCTTCCCACTGAGCAGGGATCCCAATGCGAGATTCGATCCCAGGACCCTGGGATCATGATCTGAGCCAAAGGCAGAGGCTTAACAAATGAGCCTCCTTGGCATCCCAATAAATAAAATTTAAAAAAAAATAATAAATAACTACACAAAATTTTAACATTTAGTGTTTTCTAACTATAAAATTGTTATTGTAGATAATTTGAAAATGAGTGAAATCACAGAAGAGTTAAAATTATCTCTTAATCTCATCACCCTAAAATTACTGTGCTTCCTATTTGGTCGTATTTCCTTTTAGTCTTTCTTCTGTGTCTACATATTTATACCCATTTATAACAACAGTGAAATCCCATTACAGGCAAAATTTTGTGTCTTGCTTTTTTCATTAAAACCATCTTCCCCATGTCATTAAATATTTTGGGGAAAAATTTTAATACCCACTCCAGTGTTTTGCATGGATATATTTCAAGCATCTTAATTCTGTAAGTATGTCCCAGGCACCTATTATATATCAGACATTCTGGCTGATATTGAAAATGTGGAAGAGGAAGTAGATGTTTTGCCTGCCTTCAAGGAGCTTATAATTTGGTACCACAAAAATTTTTTGAAAGGCAAGTATATCTGTCATTTGTAATCTGTCATTCATACATAATACATAGTACATATGTCATACATAATACATAATACATTCATAATTCATAACAAAAGGCAAGTACATCTGTCTTTCATCTGTCATTCATAATCTGAGTCCAAGGTGGACTCAGATGAGCATGATTTTTAAAAATAACAATAAAACAGGCCCAGGGATGAGTACAAAGTAATGTTTTTCTTCCCCTTTGAAGTTTCAGCAATCAGATTTGAAACAAAAAACAAAAACAAAAAACCCTTACCATCATTTGAGGGGTCACAGAGCTAGCAAAAGCATTTTTGCCAAGAGAGGAGAATGCTATCCCCAGTGAGCACACTCTGGGAGGTATTTTGGAAAATGCGACAAGTTCTTTTAAAGAACAGGAAATGAGAAGATTGTCATGTCTGTCTCACCTTAAATAATAAAAGCTGGGTTGGCATCTGAAATTGGAAACAAATTCTAGGAAATGTCTCCGAAGTTTCCACAAGGTGATCCAATTAAGATATGACTGGCAGCCATGAAAAGCCATGGGTCTGCCAAACCACAGGGAAATTGTAGATGTAGAAACACAAGAAATATCTTGCTGGATAACCAAATATTTTTTAAAAGAGCCATATAGTATAGACTTAAACTTCCAAGACATCATTGACTATTTTTCTTGCCCTCCAGCCAAAGATAACCTAAGACAAGGGAAAACACTGGCTATCCCATGAAAGCCAGACAAGTAAACAGAAATTTGCAATGAATCTTTCTTAGCCTCAGCAAAGGCCAGGCCTAAAATCCATCTTCAGCACATTAGAATGGAATCTCTTAGGTCAACTAACAAGATCCCCCTCCTTGCAGGGGTGCTGACATCGAACCACTCTCGAATCCCCTGTTCCAAGCACTCCATCTGCTGTCATAAAGCACTTTGTAAACTGGGCCCCCCAGATATTCCGGGCATCTCTGAAAGCTACCAGCTCTCTCTGACTCCCGAGAAAAACCAGCTCCCAGCTCAAATAACATCTGGGCCCATATATGGTGAAACCATCAAGGAGGTATCCTTTGAGTCAGATCATTCTAGATGACAGGTGATAGCACTAATGGAGGCCAGAAGAAGTAGACATCAAACCCACTACACAAGTCTCCTTTTAAGCAAAAACATCAGTTTTTAATGAGAGCCCTTAAAAAAGTCAAACTTCTCCTGATTCGGTTCCTTTCTATTCTTGAATGGTCACGCCGAAGACCAAGATAAGCAGGATAACTTGGGAACCTAGGAAAATCCCCTCAAAACAGGACACTCAAGTTGGTTGTATAATAAAATCTCATTTGTCTTAAAATACATCACTTTTTCTAACATTTGGGTTGCACTCTTAAACTTGTCCCTTTAGTTAGAATGACATATTTGCTGAGTGCCTTTTGAGCAGATTTAAATTGTATACTATGAAAGGCCTACTGTGAAGGCCCTTATACTATTCACCATGTACACAAGAAAGTGCTTCAAAGAATCTCTATCATCAAGTTTACATTTTTAAGGAAAACGGAACAAACACAAATGTTCCTGTAGCAGACATTGTTACTTGCTAACCCAATATCCATCAAGACTGCCATTTCCAGTCTTCTAACAGACATTGATTACAGCCAGGTATAAACCCTACAATGTATGCCCATTACTTCAAGGAGAATGGCCAAGTACTGGCCTCAGGGAAAGGACCTGACGGGTCTAACTCAACAGTGGCAATCCCAGTTCCCTTCGCCCGTTTGGTCAATGAGATGGCCAAGTGAAGTTTATTGAGTGGCTTCTGAGAAAGATATGCTAGCTACCAAAAACAAAAACAAAAACAAACAAACAAAAAAAAAAAAAACACAAGAAGTAATGGATCTTCATCCTCTAGAAGACTTTTCTTTCTTGATATAATACCTGGAACAGTAGCAGCCCACTTGCAACCATGAGGTAGATGATGAATATGAGAACTTAGGATCTGAGGACAAAGCTGGATGTTCTGAGAAAGACTGAAAAGTGATTGAAAGAACCCAAGACCTTGAGGAAGTCATGAAGCTGCTAATGTAATCCATTTTGAAACTGTCTTTCCTCCAAACTTCTCATAACATAATACATTTTTCTTAAAGAATAATCCATTCCATGAATTTTTTACTGAAAGGTTCCTGAATGATACAGATATATAGACAAAAATGCTTCTTTAAGGACCTGGCAAAGTCAGCTGATGCAATGGAATAAGAATTCTGGAAAGAGAAATTTGGCCATAAAGGAAAACATAGGTAAAAGTATGTGACTCAGCTCTTGACACTCCAAGCGCTTTCTCTGTTTTTAGTTCCAAGCCACCAGTTAGGTAGGTCAAGCATCTTATTTAAAAAGATATATCTTTGGGGGCACCTGGCTAGCTCAGTCAGTAAAGCATTCAACTCTTGATCATGGAGTTGTGAGTTCAAGCCTCAAAACAGGTGTAGAGATTACTTAAAAGTAAAAAATAATTTTGGAAAGAAAGATATATCTTTAGAGAAAGAAATTTCATAACAAACTGAGAAACATTTCAATTTACACCAGTTAGAAGAATGTGTAAATTAATGAAGTAGGTAAAGTAAGTTGAGTAACTTCTTAAGGTTCTTCTGATAAAATGAAACACAGTAAATGCATTTTTTTATTAACATATAATGTATTATTTGTTTCAGGAGTACAGGTCTGTGATTCATGAGTCTTACACAGTTCACAGCACTCACATTAGTACCTACCCTCCCCAATGTCCATCACCCAGCCACCCCATCCCTCCCACCTCCATCCCCCCCAGCAACCTTCAGTTTGTTTCCTGAGACTAAGAGTCTCTATGTTTTGTCTCCCTCTCTGGTTTCATCTTGTTTCATTTTTTCCCCCCTTCCCCTATGATCCTCTGTCTTGTTTCTCAAATTCATAATATCAGTGAGATCATATGGTTATTGTCTTTCTCTGATTGACTTATTTTATTTAGTATAATACCCTTTAGTTCCAGCCATGTTGCTGCAAATGGCAAGATTTGGGTTCTTTGAAGGCTCCATAATATTCCATTGTATATATATGCCACCTCTTCTTTATCCATTCATCTGTGGATGGACATCTAGGCTTTTTCCATAGTTTGGCTATTGTGGACATTGCCGCTATAAATATTTAGGTGCACATGCCCCCAGTAAATGAATTTTATGCAGCATTTTATATTTTAATTATTTTCCTTTTTTAAAGCATAGTTTATACACTATAGATGTCCTGATCTAATATGTACCATTCAACCAATTTGAAAAATGTTTATCAAGACAGAATATTTCCATTTTCCCCAAAATGTTTCTTCATGTTCCTTGTAACTTACATTATTTTTATGACTTGTGCTTCCTGTATCCTTTCCAATAAATGTTTGCTTAGCCAGAGTTCATATAGATATCCCTCTAGATTTTCTTTTATTAGTTTTATTGTCTTAAATATTGCATTTATATATTACATTTATATATTACAATATTATAAATATTACATTTATATCTTACATCCATCTCAAATTGATTGATTGTCCTGCATAAAGTAGGGATGGAGATTCATCATTCACACACACACACACACACACACACACTATACACACACACACAATGGAATATTCACATATGTATAAATATCTCATTGTTCCAGTATCCTTTCCCCATTAAATTTCCTTGACAGTTTTATCCAAAGTTATTTAGTCATATATTTGTGGATTTATCTCTGGATGCTCTATTCTGCCTCATTGAGCTACATGTCCTGTCTGTCATCAATACCACATTTATCTGATTAATAGTGTTGAAGTCAAGTAGCATCAGTCTACCAACTTGGTTTTTTTTTCACAATTTTTTAGGCTATTCTTGGTCCTTCGCTTGTCCAAATAAATTTTATAATTGTCCTATCAGTTTCATAATAAAAGCCTTCAAGCTATATATTAAAGGTGACGGGAAAAGGCTTTGCTATGAAAAAGATTTAAAAAAACTTTGGGACAAATATCCTGGTGGCAAGCATCTGGGTGGGGACAGGGGGACAAATACATTTGTGTAGAGGATAATTAGAAGCTTTTCATTTTATTAGTTTCAGAAGTAGAATTTAGTTGCATGTAGCACCCAATGTTCATTACATCAATGCCCTCCTTAATGCCCATCACCCAGTTACCCCATCCTCCTACCCATGTCCCCCCTAGCAACCTTCAGTTTGTTTCCTGAAGTTCAGCATCCCTTATGGTTTGCCTCCCTATTTTCACTTTATTTTATTTTTCCTTCCCTTCCCTTATGTTCATTTGTTTTGTTTCTTAAATTCCACATATGAGTGAAATCATATATTTGTCTTTCTCTGATTGACTTATTTTGCTTAGCATAATACCCTCTAGTTCCATCCACAGCATTGCAAATGGCAAGATTTCATTCTTTTTGATGGCTGAGCAGTATTCCTGTGTGTGTGTGTGTGTGTGTGTGTGTGTGTGTGTATCACTTCTTTATGCATTCATCCATCGATGACATCTGGGCTTTTTCCATAGTTTGGCTACTATGGACATTGCTGCTATAAATTTTGAGGTGCAGGTGCCCCTTCGAATCACTGTTTGTATCCTTTGGGTAAATACATAGCAGTACAATTGCTGGGTCATAGTGTAGCTCTATTTTTACCTTTTTGATGAATCTTCATTCTGTTTTCCAGAATACCTACACTCATTTGAATTCCCATCGACAGTGAAAGAGTGTTCCCTTTCTCCACATTCTCACCAACATTTGTTGTTTCCTGAGCTGTTCATTTTAGCCATTCTGACCAATGTGAGGTGGTATCTCATTGTGGTTTTGATTTGGATTTCCCTGATGCAGAGTGATGTTGAGCATTTTTTCATATGTCTGTTGGCTGTTTGTATGTCTAGAAGCTTTTCTTGGTTAAAAACTTGGGCCATGAGCCAGAAGGGAGACTGCTATGGACCGAATCATGTCCCCCTCAAAAATTTATATGTTGAAGTCCTTAACCCCCAGTGGGATGGTATTTGGAGATCAAGTCTTTGGGAGAAAATTAGGTTTAGATGAGGACATGGGGGGTAGGGCCCTCATGATGTGATCAGTGCCCTCATAAAAAGAGACACCAGAGAGCTTGCTCCCTTTTTCTCTCTCTGCCATGTGAGGGCACAATGATAGGCAACTGTCTACAAGCCATGAAGAGAATCCTCACCAGGTACCCAAATCAGCCAGCACCCTGGTCTTGGACTTCCAGCCTTCAGAACTCTGAGACATTAATTCCTGTTGTTTAAACCCCCCAGTCTGTGATATTGGTTATTATAGTCTTGGCTGACCTGCACATAAACCTTAGGGGAAATTATCATGATCCTGAAAGTTACCAATTTATTTTGAGTCAAGCAGCCATTATAACTTAAAAAGGCAGAATGATCACATGCATTTATAGCCATTCCCTTCCAAACCCATACTAAAATGACAGCAGAGGCAAATATTTGCTAAGAGAATGGGAGAAAAGATATGTCAATCAACTTTTTTAAGGTATAAAGCTGATGAGGGATAACTGACCTAAACAGAACAGAGGAAACAGGGGAAGTTGAAACCAAAAGCCTGCATAGGACACCAGGGAGAAGCAAATGATTTGTCATGCTGAGCCCAGAAAGGACTAGGTACTAGAAGCAGCAGTTCCCATTAATGCGTGGGGGTGAAACAGGAACAGTGCAGCCACGGGTCCCCATCCCAGCAACCACAGAAGAGCAGCTCTGTGAAATAGGAATAGAATGCAGACCATGGATGTGATTTCAAATTTTCCAGTAGCCACATTAAGAGAGGTAAAATTAATTTTACTAATACATTTTACTTAACCCAATATGTTATTATTTCACTATGTAATCAATATCTTCTAAAATTTGTAATGAGATATTTTACTTTTTTTTCCAAAATGTCTTCAAAATCTGGTATATATTTTACTTTCACAGCACATTTCAATTCTGACCAGCCACATTTCGAACGTTCCACAGCCATATGTGGCCAAAGGTTATTGTATTAAACAACATGGGTCTACAGCAATGGAACCAAAAAGGCCCTGAATGCAAAGACACAGACCCAGGAAAGAATCTGGGTTCCACAACTGAACTGAACAGGAGTTTTAAGTAAAAGTCTGCAGTCCAGCCCCCTCACCCAAAAACCAGAATACAGGCATCAGTCTCTTCTCTGGCCCCCAATTCAAGACACTGGGTCCTTCTTGGGGTCTTAGAAGAAACAAAAGCAATTTAGAGGGCTACATCAAAACTTCAGAAATCATAAACTTCAGAGAACTAACAGAATGTATTGCATTCATAAAGCAATGCCAGGATACTGTAAAAATTAATAAGACATTTTGAAAATTAGAAAATATAGTAGCTAAGTAAAAATGACCATAAGGGGTTGGATCATAAAGACATAGTAATCCCTCAGATGAGGGTAAAGATAAAGAGATGGACACTAGAAAAGATAAAGAATCAGAGGATCAACCCAGGATATTCAACACACAAAGGAGCTCAAGAACAAGACTAGAAAAGATGTTGGCAGGAAATTCACAAGGAATCACTATGAGAAAAATTTCCAGGAGGGATTGCTTTTTTTGTTATAAGCCTTATGGTACTATTGGAGTCCCACAAGTATGTGCATATATTACTTTGGTAAAAATTTAAAGTGATTTGAAAAATAAAAAATGTTATAAAAAGGGGCAACTAAATCTTTGCTTAGGATAGGTGTGACAAGATAATGAACTGTCCTTAGTGAACAGGTATGTCTGTTGCTAGAACCCGGCAAATAGTAAATGATCAGAAACAACAAAATCATCAGAGAGGTAGCCTCTTCCCCACCCCACACTGTTTTAATGCAGTAACAACAGAAGTCTCTAGGCTTCAAATTGCAGAAGATCTTAGGTACCTGGCTGGCTCAGTTGGTAAAGCATGTGAGTCTTGATCTCAGGGTTGTG
This sequence comes from Mustela lutreola, assembly GCF_030435805.1. Lineage (NCBI taxonomy): Eukaryota > Metazoa > Chordata > Mammalia > Carnivora > Mustelidae > Mustela > Mustela lutreola. The sequence goes on from NC_081301.1 coordinate 70,895,306, forward strand.
AGTTCAACCGCCACAGTGGGCTTGGGCATAGAGCCTACTTTAAAAAAAAAAAGAAAGAAAAAAAAATTTTAAATTGCTTCAAGACATTTTCATTTCATTTCAGAATCTGTGGTCTATACACTTCTTTGGCACTTGTCATCATCTTATCAGAGAAAACTCAGATAAAAGGAAGGACAAGCCATGCCCTAGAATCCCCTGGAAGAGTCTCTGCAGAACGTGTCTACATGTTAACAGGCAGCACCTGTCCCCAGTGCTAATTGTTCCAAGGCTGCCAAGAATGAGAAAGACAAAGGAGCAGCAACGTTCCCCAGGCATTCAGGGGGCCTCTCGATGGTGGCAACTCTGGGGTAAGGGAGGGAACATCCACACATGCTCTCAAAGGGTCCCCATCTTTGGAACCAGCCACATCAGAATATGGGGAGTAGGCTGTCAAAGTACAGATTCCTGGCCCCACACTTGACCTGCTGGAGTGACACCTCTGGAGGTGAACCTCAGGAACCTACATTTTAAAAAGGACCCCAACTCACCCATGGCTACCCTCATTAATTCCCATGCATGCCCACCAAAATGAGAGAAACAGCATGGAACTGTGAGAACTCAGCATGGAAAAACCTAGCTTCAGAGCCTGAAGCTTATATTAACCTCAAACTCTGTCTCTGTGTGGGCCTCTTGGGGAAAACATTTCAAATGATAAGCCAGAGCAACCATCTTACTTAATGGACTAGAACATCCCATGGCAATCTGGGTTGACGGACATATCCAGATACTTCCCAACCAAACACTCATGGATTGTACCTACACTCATGACAGAAAGAAAGAAAGACGGACAGACCGACAGACAAGACAGTTTGCGAATAGGGCTTTCCTTGTTCTTGACTTTCACCTCAAGAACTTTTATCCCATTTCCTTGTTGAGTGACCTTGAGTACATACTGCTGGGAGAGGAACTATTTATTCTATCCATTTATTTAAACCATCTCTGCTGAAAAAATAGGCTCATCATATGCTTGAGACCTTCATGTTATGACGGTGGGTGGTATGACCACATGTGTGAGTATATGTGTGTGTTATGCAAATGCCTCTCATACACGGCACTCAGGAACTGGAGGGAAGCCAAGGGCAGATATTAATGAGACATTTGATTAAGATCAAGCCCTGCCCACTCATTTGAAGTGTGTGTTAACAAAGCATCAAGAAAAGGGGCCTGAGTGCCAGTTCTCCAAGAACATGTGGGGGGCAGCCCCAGTCTGTGTGTGTGCTGGCCGGGAGGAAAACATTCACATTTCCAGCTGCTGGGAACCAGATGAGAGAGTGGCCTGTGTCACACCACTGCTGAGGGTGAGGGAATGGGCCTCTTGAAGAAAACATTTCAGATAAGATCTACAGGCCATAGCAATGCTCCCGGGAAGTTCAAAGGCCTGCAGAGAGAATGCAGCTCTCTCCAAAGGCAAGTGTTGGCCTTTGCCTCCCTGGGGCACTCTGGTTGAGGCCAACAGCTCTGCCTGGAGAACTGAGACTGGGAGGAATTATAAAAATGACCAGAATGAGGCTGTCCATGGATCTCCAAACAAGACAAAGCTGCCTGTGTCTAGTAGCTCTGACTATCCTCTTCCCTCCAGGAAGCAGGGTGCACCACAGGCTCTCAAACTTGGGCCTTAACCCCTTCTTCTGTTTCTCTGGTGCTCTGAGCAGGAGCAGCAGGCAAGGGTGCACGCAGACAATCTTACACCTAGAACCTATGAGGACTCGAATCTCACTCAGGGATGTCTTGGGTAATAAACATGAACCAAGTCCGTCTCTCCCATAGTTTGTTAGTGAGCTCTCACATTCTGCTGGAGAGAAATTCTATCTGGGAAAAATAGGTCATATGATGAGAGATAAATGTGGCATTTGGAGGGAGGGGACAGGTAAAAGTTTACAAGATAGAAAGAGGGATTTTTAAGTGGAAAAAAAAAGATAGAAAGAGGGAGTGCAGTCTGGTTGTGATTATAGTTTTGCATCAAAGATATCAATGTATCAAGATGAGGTTGATGATGATGGTGACAGTGACATCACCACCATTTTCTGAGTATTTCCTAGGAGCCAAACCCTTTAAGTACTTTATTTTCTCTCTCTCTCTCTCTCTCTCTCTCTCTCTCTCTCTCTCAAAAAAAAAAATAAATAAATAAAAAGGAGTGGTTTTGGTTTTGAGGGAAATAACCTTGGGAGGAGTTTAAAGCCTAAAGAAAATGTAATGAAAGAGCTCTAGATAATTCTACGGAGCGAGAATGATGTAGTGAATTTTACAGACACTATCTTCCTGGTAAAGGAAAATATTGAGTCAGATTGCTCCAGGGCTTAAACCTCACTCTTGGAAATAATGTACATCCCTTGGAGTACTCAGATTAGCCAGAGGAACATCTTTTGCCCATGGGCCTGAATTCCCTGAGACATCGCAACAGACCTGGGGTTGGGTGTGGGCTGGTGTTCCATGCAGGTCCTCACCAGGACCACCACAGTGGGCACCTTTCAGCTCAATTATACATGACCAGAGAGGGTGAGTGCTATGTTTCTCAATGTTGTTCTGTGACACTGAGTGACTGTCTTCACTGTGCAGATTCCCCCCACACACTTTTTTTTTTTTTTGCACGCATTTCTTTTTATAGAACATCTATTTCAATATTACAGCAATGTTCCATGGACCATTCTAGAGGAAACCACATGCTGGTCTGGGTGCTGTTGGTGGTAACAAATAAGAGGCAGCCTCTTCCTTCAGGGATCTCACACTTTCATTTCTGAGCAGGATTGACTCACATTACAGAACTAGAGAACAAAATAAAGAGAGTTCCTTCTTCCTTCTATCTGCTGCTTTGTGCAAACTGGAGAACAGAGATGCCCCTGACTCCAAGGGTTTTTAGTGCTGCTCCAAGTATGCTGCTGGACATAGAGAAGAACATGAATGGGATTTTTGTCTCATTTCATCCTCTTGCCAAGGTGCCCTTGTGCTGTGAACAACTTACACAACCATATATGAAAATAAGACCCAATACATTAAATTAAGTCCAATTTCAGTACGTTTATTACCAATAGCTGAAAAGAGGACAACTGAGCTATAATTATCAAAGAACATGCCACACTTAATCATCTACCAAACATCACTCCCCCTGTTTCTTATATTCTGCCCTCTTACTTTAACGTTCATCTGTGCAATCTCATTTCCTCTCACTAATTCAGAGACCCCACATCTTCACTTAACATGCTTCTTAAAGAATCATCAGTTTCCTTTCTAATAAATAATTCAATCAATAAACAAATACTGGGCTTTCAGCTTAAGAAACAAATATTGATCTCGTTTTTTCCAACTATTGCCCGATTCTCTCTGCTCCACTTGGCAGCAAAATTCCTCAAAAAGTAGTCTATATTCACTTTCTTCATACCTCCCTCCCCCCATCTGATTGTCTTCCCCTTTACAAGCCTGGCACAGGCCATGGCCAGCCCCTCACCTACAACAAGATGGTACCTGGCACTTCCTCTAGCCTCTATCCTTGACCTTTGGGCTTGTCACAGCCAAGAGAGAAGGAGTCCCAGTGTATCACATGACCACCAAGAGGCTCTAATTCTGGGATGCAATTAGACTCCCTGAGTTTTTTTTCCTGTTGCCTTCAAGGTCCTCATTCCTGCTTTTCTTTCTTTGCACCACCCGTACTTCCTTGTCTTAAATGCCTTTCAGCAGCTTTGAGTTTGAGGTACAGAAACCCCTGAGGTCATGCCTTCCATATACCTGCAGTGCCCAGGCAGCCGGTGTGAATGAATGAGACTGCTAGAAGAAACAAGTCATGGATAAAGATTGACACTGAGCTTAGAGTTGTGGGTGCAAGAGGGAATAGTGGAACCACGTTCAACTGACTGCAAAGCCACTGTCCTATTTGAAGGGGACAGCTACTGACTAGTTAAGGCCAACTGTTGCTTTATTGGATTATAGTCCAATTCTTACAATCCTATTCTTGTAAGGCTTAATGTTGCCACAAATTTTGATATTTCAAAAGAAGTCATAAATCTGGCTTTTTATGAGAAATCTCTGAGTCTTTAAAATGTTGGCTACAAAATCAGATTGTCTACCCAAAGCTGTGTGGACCAACCAACCAGAAGCTCATCAAAATACGTATGAGGACTGGAGATGGCCCCTGGCTTCCCTTTTGTAACCTTGGTCCGATGTTTTCGTACTGAGTTCACCCTCCCTTTGATTATGTCTCTCAAGTTCCCCATGATTGCATTATTGCCTCCTGATTCTCTCAAGCTCTTTTCTTGGTTCTTGGAAATTAGAACCAGGAGATAGATGGACAAAAAGCAATGTTTCATCCCACACACCAAACTTAGAGCTTTGTTACTGATTCACATTATAATTGTGAGTTAAGATTTGTTGCCCTTTTTCCTTCTTTAACTTGTTTCTGTTCTCAATCAGAGCACAAAACATAAAGTTCCAGGGTGACCTACCAGATGACAGATCCACCCAATGGAAATCAGTCCCATTGTTTGTGAACTGAAAAGCCCCAAGCACAAGTCTGACTAGAAAATGAAAAGGCAAATGAGACAAGCTCTGGGCAGGAAAGAACCAGGGCCCAGCAGTTCTTTCCTCATTTTACATAAGTATCGCCAGTGGAAACTCCTTCTGTGTTTATTTCTAAGAATGATGGCTGTTCAAGCAAGGGTTGAATCTGGGGACCATGTAAGTGTAGCAAGACCCTCTTTATAAGCATTCACCTGAATTTTAGGGCCTGGAAATTAAGAAAGCCCCAATGTTAACCAGGAAAGCTAGCAAAAGTCCTTTCCCTTATCTCTTTGGGTTAAGAAGGTTAGCCTGCCCTAAGTTACAATATTGGAAGAGGTCATGATACTCGTGTACTTTAGCAACGAGCAGGTTTCTAACCATTCCTGGAACTCTTATGGCAGGGAAGCAGTTCACCAGGACTTGAGAAGGACATCCTTCTCAAGGCATTTCACTGATAGCCGTTTTCATCCTCCTGTTTCCCTTGTTCCTTCACAGTTAAGTTGATTACATGACTAGTCTGGGCCAACGAACTCACACGTCTTGTTGAAGTGGTTATGTATCTGGTCCGCCTTTCATCCTCTCTCTTCTGCCCACACAACTGCAAGCATTTGGCTCATATAGCAAAGTCACACAATGATTCCAGAGTCGCTGCTTTGGAGGACAGCTGCTGTAAAATGACGTGAATAAGAACTAGTCTTAAGTCACTGGAACTTGGGAATATTTATTATAGCAGCTATCTTTAATTTCTGTGACTACTACAAAGAAGAATGGAAAGACTAGAGAAAATTTACCCCTTAGCCTTCCAGTAGCCCCTATGTTGAGTTCCAGGAAATGGAAGCTATTTACTATTCTGTCCATATAGGAAAAAGTGCAATCATTCCCCAGGTCCTGAGACAATGTCCACCTTATCTCTGGGATTGTGTTATCCAGACTTGCAGGTCTTTGAGACCCATCTCTAATGTGGCTCACCACTGAAAAACTCACACAATTATCACAGTTTCTTTTAGCATTGTTGGAACGTCCTGTGTGTTCTGCTGAGAAAGTACAGCTCACATCAAGGTTACCTGTGAACTCAGGCAATGAAAAGTTGTTTTGAAAGAAAAGTGTCTCTCCAAAGCCCAGGTGGAACAAAAGAAGATTCACGCCTGACTGCAAGAAAACTATGCTGTCTGCCCTAGGTGATGGAAGAAGGAGAGGGAAGCCGTGACTTTGGTCTTTCTGCTTGTTTTGTTCAACTGGTTTGACATAGTTGAAGTACTAGTTTCAATTCCATAGGAGACACTTCAGAATGATGAATTTGGTTTTCAGACTCCAGTTATGGAAAGTGAGCCCCTAAACTTTTGATCATCTAGATATAAAAAGAGATCTTCAACTCATTTAGATAGATAACTAAGAGAAAAAACTGCATTCTCAAACAAAAAAGACCCATTTTTGTTCATTAAAAGAAAGAAACAAAAAGAGGAAGAAGAGCAGAAAGAAGGGGTGAGTGCCCTTCCTTCCTTATTTGACACAAATGCAGAGAGACATGAATGTTTGGTGAGGGCGGAATCCAGTATCCCGTTATTTGTAGAGAGTTTTCCCAGCATTTCTGACTCATTTTCTCCCTCAGTCTGTCAGAATTTATGAATTAACTTGTTACTCCCAGCTCACTAAATCAGATAGGTAAAAAAAAAAAAAAAAAAAAAAAAAAAAAAAAAAAAAAAAAAACCTCTACTTCCTGTTAATTTAGCACCAGGCTGGTAGGAAACATAAAGTTGGGTCTTTCCAGGCCCAGAAGAACCAGGATCCATGGTTGCTGTGTAGGGAGCTCACCAGCGTGTATTAGCTCCAACATATGTCCTGACTCATGACATTGATCCAGATTTGACGCCTAACCTGGAGAATCCAGCCAGCCCCTCTTGAACAAGCTCACTGCCTGGCTGGGGAGAGTGGGGCACCATGATTGACAGTCTACCAAGTCGGGTGAGCTAATTCCCTGGAATGCACAGAATGGGGATGAGATAATTTCCTGGAAAGGAAATGGGGTGCTATTAGTATGAATGGGGAACAGCAAAAACAACAAATGTCCACCCCACCTCCTCCCTAAGTTAATATATTTGATTTTTAACCCAAGACTCCTGGAGACAGATTGACATCTGTGGAAAAGCAGGAAAGGTTCCCCTGGCCTGATCATAAAGGAAGGAGCACCATCCCATAAAACATCCCAACATTGGAAACTTACAAGCTACCTGTATGTATATTTCCTCCTGGGAAACCATTAGTCTCCTATTTCACAAAGTAAGAAAGGCAGGCAAGGAAGAGAGAAACTCTGCCCAAGATTATCAAGCTAAGCAGAAAGTCTGCCATGAGCCTAGGAACTCAAGTGTCTTTTCCCCACTGAAGGGAGAATTCATGAGTATCTCTGTGGAGCTCCTTGCTGCCATTGGAAACATTTCCCAAAGCACACATCCTCCTGTGGGTGGAGTGTGCAGCTGGAGAGCTGGCCTTTAGGTTGACTTTTACCTCAGGAGTTTGAGGGGTGGTTGGGCAGTGGATTGTGGAGGGGAAGGGGACCCAACATGAAAAATTTCAAAGGTGAAAATATTTTCCTGAAAATACAACATCTGTGTGCAGTAGGTGTCAATATAACTGACCTTCTGTCTTGAGTTGGAGCTGGGAATGGATCTTTTGCAGGAAAAAGGAAATGCATGGGTGTGGAGCTGCCAGCGGCAAAGGAAGTTTCCAGGAGACCTGTCTTGGCGCAATTTATAGACACAAGTCTCTGAAGGGCTGTAGCAGGGCTGGAGAGAGGGTGTGATTTGTTGGTTGTGGAGCCTGGCACCTGGCATTCGTCCATGCTGACTTAGCGTGCATATGCACGTGCATCACTCCCCCCACCCCAACCCCGCGCAGCAGTTTCTGGGCGGTTGGAATGAAAAGAGCAGAAAGAAAATGCACTCATCCAGAGGGGAAATTAAAAAATGGGACCCGGAAAGGAGCAAAAATAGTGATTGTGGGGAAGGGGAGCTGGAGGAAATGGCTGGAGGGTAATGAGCCTCCCATGGCCCGTCTAAGACTTGACCTATGGCAGTGAATTAAACTTGCCCTTCTATCCCAAAAGACACATAGGACAGATGCTACAAAGGTCTTCTGAAAAGAAGGCAAGTTCTTCTCAGCCATTAAGTTGGGTCCACTGGGAAATGAACAAACGAACAAAGGGACAGAACCAAATAACTTGATGCCCATTGCCAACCCCAAGGCTTCCTTGCAGAACAACAGAGACCAGAAAGAAGCAGCCCATAGCTCTCCAATGACAGCCAATTAGGCGGTAAGGCATGACAGTCAACACACGTCCTGGGGGAGAGGCCACACGGTGTTTACAGAGCCTGGCGGCCAGTGCCAGAGCTAACAACCCACACGCATGGCCCATCTGGGCAAGCTTGAAAAAGTAAACTCGTTTCCTCTGGGTCTCTATGGCTGGAGCTCAAAACATTCAGCACAGCCGCATTTGCCTCCCTCCTCTCAGATTCCTTCCAGAAAACCCACACATCTGTATACACACTTTAAAATAAATATGCATAAAAGCAGAATCCAAGCTGAGGGTGGGGGGTGGGAAGGGCCTCTGAGGTTCTTCTCCTGGTGGACCTTGCCCCAGAACTGCTCTGTTCCCCCAGGAGAGCCATCCTGGACAGGCTCTAATTGTAGCATTTTCGAGAAGTTTGAGAACTCATTCGAATATCATACCTGCTTTGTGATTCCCTATTCAACACAAACACAATTTTGAGGTCTGCAGCACAAATTTTCTCCCCCCAAAAACATCTACAAATTTCTGAACTCGGCTCAGAGGGTGAAAAAGCCCAAGTTTCTTCTCAAGTTCGTTGGAAACCCTCCAACCCAAGACCCAACCCCACCTCCCAACTTCACCAAGGGTTTTTTTTTCTCACTAAGACGGCAAAAAACAAAGACTGCTCTTTGCAAGTTTATTCTTGTCCATTGTCCAAATCCAGTCTCAGACTGACCTCACAGATGACAGAGATGGAAAATGCCAGTCTGAGTTCTGGAAGGCTGAGGATGAGTAGGCTGCCCTTTTGACACATTGTGGACCCTAAGATGCACGTGGGAGCAAGAAAAACAGTGAGCTTTGAAGGCAAGCAAAAGTTTGGCCAACGGGCAGAGGAAGTGGAGAATAATACTTAGCACAGCTGCCAAGGAGTCAGTCTATGGCCATGTCACCTGGAGGCTAAATGTGGACGCATCACTTAGCTCCATCTTTCACTCAGGTCCCTATAAAATGGCCAAGGTCTTAATTGTCACATTCATGAGGCTCAAGGTTATAGTAATGGCCATACTGGTGAGAATGCCAAGAGCTGGCTCGTGCCCCTAAAACATCAGCCTCCCTAGGCTGGCAGCTGCCGAGGGCCCTCCTCCGCCTGACAGACACCTTTCGCCATCTGTCAAGGTCCAGCTCACACATCACTCCCTCTTAAGGCTCAACCCATTGGAGCAACCCAAGTTGCCCCTTGTCTGGCCCCACAAAGCAATGGTCTCCTAAATTTTTGGTTTGCATACTCCCTAGAAGTGGTCTGAAAATTCATACACCCTCTCTCACAGTTTTAAGATGACATAGAAAAACTTTTACTGGAAGTTTAAATAGTTCCAGAGGATGTCATTTCCTTAGCATTGTAAATATTAGCATTTTAAAATAAAATTATGACATCGCTCTTTAAATGTTGCCAGTGGATTCTAAGTACCAGAGCAACTCTATACTCTGAAACTTATCGATTTTAAAAATACATGAAAAGTCCTCCTTTTTATTAAAGTTTATTTATTTATTTACTTATTTATTTTTAAGTAATCTCTATTTCCAATGTGGGGCTCAAACTCATGACTCCAAGATCAAGAGTCACTTGATCTTTTGAATGAGCCAGCCAGGCAACCCTATGAAAAGTCTTATTTATCAAATTATTGGTCCTTTTCTCCTTGAACTCACATTTCCATTCTATTTACTCCTTGTACATTTTAGCAATTGTCATATACTTTCACTTTGGAAAGTTTTTTTCACAAATGATCATCACACCATTCTTTTCTGCAACAGAAAATGTAAATACATTGAAATTTTAATTCATTATCACTATAAGTCTGTAAGTTTTAAGCAGCTTTTTCTAGACCAACTTATAACTTCAATAATTATCAGAGGGGCGCCTGGGTAGCTCAATCAGTTAAGCATCTGACTCTTGATTTCAGCTGAGGCCATGATCTCAGGGTCGTGGAATTGAGCCTCAGGTCAGGCTCTGTGCTAAGAGCAGAGTCTGCTTGTCCCTTTCTCTCTCTACCCCTTACCCCTTCTCATGTTCTCTCTCTCTCTCTCAAATAAATAAATAAAATCTTTAATAATTATCAGAACACAACCAAGAGAATATATTATGCGTATATTTTTTCATAAATAATTTATACATGTTATAGACTTTCAATTAGATGTATCCATGAATGAAAATTATTCATTCTTAAGATGAGAGAGGATCCAGAGTCACTTCTATTCCTATTTAACACTTCTAGATAGAAAACTCTGAGAAATCTTGTTCTCCCAAAAATAAGACATGAAGGAAAGAACTTTTATGATGCCAAAAATTCCATAATAGTCTCTAAAGTTAGTAGTGACCCATCAGCTGGCAAACCAGTTTGGTCCTCCTTCAATTTTGTTGAAAGAAGAGAATTAGAAATCATGAGAGCTGAAAATATATTTGTTACCCAGTCATTAGTCATTTGCTTTCCTAATTCTGGGAAAGACACCAAAAAGGCTATACCCAGACTTCTCAGATGACTGCTAATTATACCTGGTACTCATTTACTTAGAGGTCCCCTGTTTAAACTGAAAAGTTTGGGAAAATTAAAATACTTGTTATTTCAATACAACATCGCCAATACAATATTTTTTTTATTTTTAAATTGAAACATAATTCACATATTATAAAACTCCCCCCCTTTAAAGTGCATAATTGAGTGGATTTTAGTATATTCACAAAGTTATACAATCATAACCACTATCTAATTTCAGAACATTTTCATCACCCCAGTTAAGACCTCCTGCACTTTTAAAAAAAAAAAAAAAAATTCCTGCATTTATGAGTACTTTCTTCAACCTCCCTTCCCCACCTCTAACCAATACAATTTCAATAAAATTATTTTATTTCATCACATGCTTTAAGTATATTTTCATCTAAAGCTTGGATTTTCAGATTTAGCTGATTCAGTTCAGGGAAATGTCTGCTCTATAACCTATCTGGCAAAGCAGTCCACATTGTCAAGCCAAGCAGCCAAACCAGATTTAGTTTCAGTTAGAGAAAAACTGATTTCAGTTTCAACTTTATGTGTTAATAATACCCAAAGCTAGCCAACCACCTTACTTCTGAATTTGAATTCTGAGATGAGAGATCAATGCATAGGCAAATGAATGGTAGACCAACTGTCTGTCTTAGATATCAAGAAGGCACAGCACCACATTGTGAATTAATTGTTTTAATGGAGTAGACCTTTGTTATTGCTTTTTGGTGCCTTCTTTACTCCATGTTTGACAGTCTTCCTTTAGGAAGTATATATTCTTTGACATTATTTTAAGGATGGAAGGGGAGAGATTGTTGAACAGAAATCTTCATCACTCCTATTGCCTCACTCTACAAACATCTGAATTCACAGGCCCAGATACTTCCTTTCTGGGCACCACATTTCACCCATGGCAGAATTGCATACAACACAGTGAAAGTGTGGTAGACTTAACGATATGCTATGAAGATCCCCTCCAAAGAAACCCTGCCCAACTGTCGGAGGTGAGCCAGCAGATGGCCTCCAATTAACTCCTTTGGGGCTGGCCTTGGCTTCAAGAAAGCCAACCAGTGTGCCTTTTCCTGCCCAGTGAGGACCACTCTGGGGGCCAGTGCTTAACTCCCCAAGGGTTGCCAAGCCTTTGTCAGGCCTGCATCTCAGTCTGACTTCTTCTGCCTCTCTCCCTTGGCAGGTGTTGATCCCTAAAGATATCTGGCACCCCAAATACTCTTTCAGCTTCTGCTTCTGGAGAACTCAGCCTATAACAGAAAGACACTAGGTTCTCTGGAGGTCAGTGGTGTCCAGTTACAGAAGTTTTGCCAACACCAATATGTTGAATCATAATTTTATTGCCCCAAAGACTTTTACACCCCTGTGCAAGACCCCATGGAGGGACTCATAATGAGTGAAAGCCCACAGCTTTCTTTAACCAGGTAAATAGGGAGTTGAGAAAGGTGATGGGCTTACCCCATCACAGCCATTTTTCAGTCAATGTGGAATTTGAACATCTGAAGTTGATCCCTTAAAACCAGCTCAGCCCACGTACACTGTGGGAGGTCTTTGGATTCACACTCCAATTCAAAACTCCTGCCTATACAAGTTGTCTGCCTTAATAATCACACACTGTTTTTTAATTGATCTACATGAACATCTTTCTTCTCCATCTCATGGAGAATTTCCTGGAAAGGACTGAGTTTCATTTATTCATTCAGTTAGTCAATCATTTAATCAGTCATCAATAACTTTTTTTAAACAAAAATGCCCTGAGTGTTCACTGTGTGCTGAGGGTACATAGGTGAGTGACACCTGACATCTACGTGATACAGATGATGCTGTCCCCAAGAAGCTCACTGTTTTGTAAGAGAAGTTTTGTAAGAGAGAACCTTCTTTTGTAAGGAAGAGTGAGGGGAGTGGAAAGAAGCCAGTGACGTAGAGGCAGTGAGAATCAAAGCAGATCTAGACTCAGCCATATTGAAAAAGGAAAATAATGATTTTTATTACTTTAACTCCTTTGAAATCTCAGTGTCTCCGTAGAGTAACCATTGTGAGCTGCTTACCAAATAGAATTGTATTCTTTTTAAGATTTTATTTATTTTTTTGAGATAGAGACAGAGCACGAGCTGGGGTGGGGGTCGGGGATAGAGGAAGAGGGAGAAACAGACTCCACACTGAGCAGGGAGCCAGAAGTGGGGCTTGATCCCAAGACCCTGAGATTATGATCTGAGCTGAAAGCAGACACTTAACCAACTGAGCCACCCAGGCATTCCTCAAATAGAATTATATTTAGCTGAAGTAAATAATGGAAAAATACTGGAGCACCAAGAATTTCCCCCCTTTAGTTTGGGTATTTTCAAGCAGAGATTTTAGTAAATAATTTATTTACTGAGTTAGTAAAATGCCACCTAATTTTAATTTAAATTTATCTTAGACTCCTGGTAATCAATGGTACTTTTCTCCTTTTTGCCAATTTTCACTTCAAATCTCAAAGTACCTTAAAAAAAGGTAAAATTAAATAACAACAATAAAAACTAACACTTATTGAGAGCTTACTATGTTTCAGCTAAGTGCTTTTAACACTCATTATTACCTACTCCTTGAAACAATCCTATGACTCACATGCCATTATTGTCTTGACTTTACAAAGAAGCAATCCAGGCTTGGAGAGTTCAAGGAACTGCTTGAGGCTGCTCTGCCAGCAGGTTAAAGGGAGCAGAGTGTCTAACCCCCACCTGGCTGTGTTTCTCACCTGACTCTATCTGAGATGCTGAGGACTGAGAGTCCTTCTCTGGCTCTTCAAAGCACCACAGTCCATGCTGCCCTAACAGAAAGAAAAGTCATAGGCCAGTGTCACCTGCAAAGTCCCAGTCTAAAAAGGAACCTCATCTACAGGTAGGTGATTAGAAGTAAAAATTTCAGTAGCCACTTAAACTGTAGCTCTCTCTGGACAAACTCATTTCCAAATTAACAGAAAACATTTCCCAAGGTCCCCCTTTTCTCTGTGACTTCTTAATGCTGGAGGAACATGGCTCTTCTCTCAATGACATCATATGCTAAAGCACATCTTCAGCTTCAGCTTCACCCCTAAACTCCTTTCATATATATCCACCAGCCCTTTTCAACATTATTACTAGGGTGTTTAAAGGGCACAATTAACATGTTCAAAAGAGGGTTCCAAGACTCCTCCCCGAAGGCCTGGTCCTTCCATCCTTCCACAGACTTAACTCATTACAACTTCATCTTTCTATCCTCTGGGGAAGTTTAGGTTCATGTTGACTTCTTTTTTTTTCCCCTCAGATTTATTTATATATTTGAGAGACAGAGAGAACAGGAGGGGGGGCAGAGGGAGAGGGAGAGAGAGAATCTCAAGCAGACTCCTTGCTAAGCACAGAGCCCAACAACGTGGGACTCGATCTCATGGCCCTAAGATTATGACCTGAGCCAACATCAGGAGTCAGATGCTTAACTGACTGAGCCACCCAGGTACCCCCAGTTCATCTTGACTTCTGCTTTCCCTCACACCCTACCCAAAATCCATCAAGTCTATCAGAACCCAGTCATTGTCATCTCCCCTTCAATTATTGCCCTGGCTCCTAGTCTCCCTGTTTCTGTCCTTGCCTCTCTCCTGGGTCTATTCTCAATATCAGAGAACTTGCAAAGCATATGACTTCACTGGCCAAACCCTTAATGGTTTTCCATTTCACTGAGAGGAAAAGCCAGACTCCTCTCAGTTGGCGTCTGGGCCCTCAACAGTGGGTATCATGGACCCACTCTGCCTCCACAGCCTTCACCCATGGTCCCAGCAATATGACCTCTTTGCTGTTCCCTCTGCCTGGTATGTTCTCCCTCAGGTACCTGCCTGACTCACCCCTCACAGTCTTCACAGCTTTACCACATGGTACCCCTCCAGCAACAGCTCTCCAGCCACTCTGCTCAGAAGGGCAATTCTTGGGACGCCTGGGTGGCTCAGTTGGTTAAGCAGCTGCTCAGGTCATGATCCCAGCGTCCTGGGATCGAGTCCCACATCGGGCTCCTTGCTCCACAGGGAGCCTGCTTCTCCCTCTGACTCTTCCTTCCACTCTGTCTACCTGTGCTCGCTCTCACTCACTCTCTCTCTGACAAATAAATAAATAAAATCTTTAAAAAAAAAAAAAAAAGAAGGGCAATTCTTGCTCTTCCTGTCCCTCTCCCTGTCCCTCTTCCCTGCTCTTAGTTCTTCCTCACAGCACTTATCACCATATGACACTCCACACTTTTACTTACTAACCCTGCTTCCTCTGCCATTGAAACAGAGAGTCTTGTCTGCTTTGGGCACTGCTCTCTTTCCAGGGCCAGGCATTTAAGAGAGGCTGAGGAAGTAGTCATGCTGCAGGACAGCTGAGAGGGGCTGCCCAATCCTAGTGAGAGTTACTTCCCATGGTCCAAGATTTGGGATTTATTCCCATAACACTGCACACCTTAAGCCAAAGCTTTGTGTTTGTTGAGCTTGCCCTTCCCTGAGAAGTGGGCAAGTTAGTTCCTTGCTTTCAGGATGGGCCCACTGGAATCACAACTGCTAGTTAAGATGCTACCTTTCAAGTAGCTCCAATGCCCCCAGCAAAGCTGTTTCATGAGCTCATAACCTATAAAGGAGGTGAGAACAGGATTCTGCCAAAGGGTAGGCAGACCCTTGGCTAGAGACCCAAACTCTCTCTGCGCCTTGTTTTCCCCATCTATGGGAAGACAACAAAAAAAGAAAATGTCTGCCTTGCCCCCTCTGGGAGGTATTATGGGATCAAATGGAATCAGGACTGGGAAAGGCTCAGAACTGTACTCCCCATTTTTGATATAAGTTCACTCATGACCTGTGTCTGCAAGTTGTGCTTTCTTGACTGAATCCAGAGTACGGTTTACCCCAGAGCTCACCAAGACCTTTAGTAAACAACCTGACACTTCATAATCTCAGTTTGTGTCTCCTTGAACAAGGCAGGGAAAAACTATCACCAGCTGAGGTTCACTCACTGAAGAGGAATCCATGCATCTTAGCCCCCTCCCCATCCCTTCCTTTCTCTCTCTCTCTCACACACACAAACACACACACATACACAGAGAGCCAAATAAAACTGGCATCCTGTATTCTTGATTTTCCTTTTGATAATTTATCCTTCTAATCACTCCTACAGAAATTTCCTAGTGGAACAAAAGGGACCTCTCCCAGGGAAGCCCACTGCTGGACCCTCCACTCACAGGCAGCCACTGATGGAGCATCTAAGAACAAGCCAGTCTGCAGTAATCCCCTCCTCACACAGCCCGGCTCACTCACCCTACCCCCAAACTCTGCCAACAGAAGAAATAAAGAACGCCAAGCAAAGCTATTTATTTCAGACTCCCCACTTGGCCAAGACCCTTCCAATCACAAACTTCCTCTTCTCCTTGACAGTTCTGTTCAGCCCATGAGTACAGATGTGTTCCTCTTCCTGGTGTAATCCTGTCACCCTGACACCTTATTGTGGCTACAGCTTGCAGGGGCCAGCACCCACTGAGCACATGGCTTTCACTTTTCTCTTTTCAAACTTCTCCAAATATCAGGAGGTCTCTAATCCTTCTTATTTAGGTTGGTGGCTTTCATGGGTAGAATGTTTGGGGTTTCTATATGAAAAGTGTTTAGGTTGGCACAGTCACAAATGGCACGCCCGCGATTTCAATTCTAAAACCAGTTCTCCACTTTTGGGTAGCAACAGGGTCCATGAATTCAGACACTACATGAGATGCCAGACAGCTTCTACGGCTCCCTTCCCATTAAATCTAGATAGGGAGCAATAAACACCTCCCTTGTCACGTGACTTATCTCCCCCTCAAGTAAATACTGACGCACTGAGAGGGAAGTGGTTCGCAGAGCCAAGGCCTGGCCAGTAAAGGAGGGAAGAGAAGAGGCTTGCCAAAGACCAATGTTAGGACATGATCCCCAGGAAAGACTCTGGGGGGCCCTGAATTACCCACTGACCTGGTGAGGATTTTTTTTTCCTCTTCTGAAACTCATCTTGGATAGCATCCAAGAGATGGGAACCAAACTCGGTGCCTTTAAAGGAGAAAGCCGAGAGCAGGAAAGTGTCCCTGTTCTGTTAATGTTCCAGAATAAGGGTCTCCTTTCAGAAATGGAGAGGTGGCCACCAAGAGAGCAAAAGGTAACCTGACCAAAGACAGAAATGGACAGCCATGCATGGTATAAATTAAAATCTAGTGGCCCAGGACCCTCGTTCATGTCACAGACCTTTTAAAACAGCCTGCTCTCTGCATTGCCTTCCAGCTAAATTATAACACAGAACAGGAGCCAAGCAAAATTTTTCTAATCTTTAAAAGACTTTCCAGGGCATAAATTCATGGGCCATGATAAAAAATGTATGAGGTGAAGGAAGCAATTTAAATGGCTGTTGAAAACTCCTGTCTGTATGATTCTGAGAGAGTCTGCTCTCAGGGAGAGCCTTGCTGGACACTGGGTTCCCATCAACTTGGGGAAGGAGAAAATCCCGTCTTTTTTGCCTTTAAATTATAATCCATTTACATATAATGTTAATGCACTAACAATGGTAAGATTCTGAAATTTGAAATGCTTTTGAAACTTGAAATGAAATTCTGAAATGCTTTTGATCTGACTCCCAGATCAAGCTACAAAGCATACACAAAGAGCTCAAAGAAAGGTTGAAAAGCAGGAAGGCCAGTTCTGGGGGCAGAGAAATGCATTCCTTACAAGGCAGGTCATACCTCGGAACCACAACCCCAAATCCAAAGCAAACAATCAGAATGTCTACTGCTTGGGAGACTTTGTTCTTAGATCCATAGAAAATGCTTATGAGGGCATTTTGTGAGGTCAACAGCACTCTTTGAAATCTAGTTGTTCTTATTTTGGGCTGTGAAAGAAGAAATCCTCTGGAGGCTTCAATACTTGGAGTGTAAGTGGTTGTCATTAAACTTGGATTGCCAAGGCCTCCATTTAAAAGACAACATATTGCCAGCTGTGTAACACAGCTAAGCAGATAAGGAGGCAGGCCACCCATACCCACTAAGTTCTCCTTTTAGAAAGTTCTGGGGTGACCTAGATAAGTAACCATTTGAATGACCCTAGTCTTCCCTTCCCACGCCTAATTCTACTCTTATGTTTTAAATTCACCAATAAAGAATGAACCTGCAAAACCTTGGTGCCCACCTCTCAGCCCCAGTAACTGCTGAACCCCAAGTCTGCTCTCTCACAGGTTCTCTCTCTCTCTCTCTCCCCTCACCCCACCCCAAGCCTCACTGACCTGTAGGCATGCTACAGGTCTCCCAGGCATTCTTAGCTGATAGCAACACTATTTATATGCAGACACCAACAGGAAACAATCCATCATGATATATGCTCAGGTTCATACTGCCAGGTAGAGCTTTTGCCAACATGACCATACCCTTCAAAATCCATTCCATTTGCTGTCCTTCATGAAGGGGTTTTAAGCTCCCCCAAATATTTATACTTGTCTGGTTCCCCCTTAGCCCTTTGTATATTTTCAATAGCATCCAATCTTTGGGGCACTTGCTGTGTCCTTGTGGTAAAGGTTTTTGACTCTTTGTCTTCAAGGTATGCTGCTCAGTGATTGTGAAATTGGAGCAAATCAAACCCAGTGTTTTCTGATGGTTCTCTGAAGAGAACCTTCTAGTGTATTAGGAATTTCCACTCTCAAAGGTACTCAATTAATACAGAAGAAATAGCATATGTCCTGGGGCAATATGCCTAAAGCAGTTTACGGAGCTGGGGTGTCTACTAAGTTCCCTCCACATAGATAGTAAGAGCTGAAAACATTTTCTAGAAGTCCATTTTAATTACTTTTAAAACTCCAGTATAGGGATGAGGGGCTGGCTCAGTTGGTAGAGCATGTGACTCTGGATCTTGGGGTCATGAGTTCAACCCCACATTGGGCACAGAGCTTACTTAAAACAAACAACTCCAGCATGATCACTCCCATGGACGTTTAGGACACTGGCCACTTTCAAATTATAATCCTGCATATCCATTAAGAAGTTGTTAATTTGCTCACTCTTTTGTATTTCTGAAAAACTAGAGAATCAAAAAACTTATAAGCAGCTAAGGAAATTAATGGCAACCATCTGTTGAACAGTAATCTTCCAAGGCTGTCAATCTCACAATTAGAGAATCTACTAAAAACACGCCCTTGGGGTCTCTTGTTTGTCCCTGCCCAATATCTATTATCCCTTCTTCTGATAATGGCGCCTATCCCAGTTTTCCTTAGGATCATCCCCCTAACCCTCTGTCTGGTTCACGTGTGTTTACCAGATGCCAGGTCAGACACATGACCATAGCATGACTAACATATTCCAATCTTCTGGACACAATAATTGGCTGAAGGGTGGGAAGATGATATACCTAAATCACTCCCATTAGAATAATTTGGGAATATACTAAGCAATTGGAAAACATGTCTTTTTTCTCCCAAGCTTGCTCAACTGTTAGAATATAAATCTTGATCTACCGATGTCCATCTTTGCTGTCATTTGAGGGAAGCCAGCTCAAAGGGAAACAGCCTAAGAGGTGGAGAAAAAGAAAGACTGATTCCGCATGAAAATCAGCTTGAGCAACTAGATTAAGTCATACCTGAAGTTCTGGACTTTTCAGTTAGATAAACCAATAAATTCCCTTTTTATTAAGCACATAGTATGTGCCAGGCAGACTAAAGATATAGTATTCTAAGCTCTATAGCCGTGGACAAAGGGCATTATAAGTTTGATTCTCCTGGGGGAAACTAAGGCTCAGAGGGGCAAACGGTTTGTCCAAGATTATACCATGAATAAGTCACAGAAACGAGATTTGAACTCGGGTTTTCCCACCTAAAGAATCCATATTCTTTTCCCTACACCAGCTGTCTCATCAAGGAAAGGACAACTGCCACATACTGACAGCAAGGAATAAAGATTGTTCTTGGGCATGATTGGCTTGTCAATGATTGTATCAAAATAAAATGTAGTTATTTTTAATTGAACCATCCCTTTGGTCTCCCAAATCCTCCTCACACTCACCAGTCATGTCTATTTTCCACCAAATTTTTTACTATGCTGTGTGATTTCAATACCCAACAAGGAAGTCTGGCCTCCCATGCTGTTCCGGAAGGAAGGAAGGAAAGGGATATGCTATCCAGGTCCCTCGTGCTTCTTAGACTGTGTGGCTTGGACTCTTGGATTATTAAGACTGCAGCTCTATTACCCAGTCAAGAGAAAGGTGAAAATTGTACTCTGACAACAGATCTACTTGCCAACTCCAAGATCCCATCCAGACAGTGGACTCGGCCCCAGAGGAAGACAGCTTGCACTTCAGCAGGCATCTTGCTGCCCAGACGTTAGGGATGTATGAGTCAACCCCACTGAGGAGTGTCATCTTCAGTGCGGAGATTATCTGGGATTATCAGAGATTAAGGCGAGGGGAAAAAAGAGTACCTGTTTAATCCTGTGGCTAATGAGTTGAGAAGGAACTCTCTGTTAAAACGAATCTGCCTGCTTTACAGACCACAAGTCTCCTTTCTCCCTTTGGCCTGAGGCAAAATTAGAGTCTCTTGTCAGCTATGGGAGCACTCGCATAAAGCCTGATTGCCAGCGTCCCCAGACTGCGCTCATCATTTCCTCCAGAATGCTTTCTTTACTCCCTAGTAAAATCTAGATGTGTCTGGAAGTAAAGACCCCTTAAGCTTTCACCATTTAGTTTTCCTGTAACAAAACTGATTAAAGACACTTCAAAAGGAGGGAATGGATGTAGTAAAAGGCCTATGAGAAAGTGAGGGGCCATCAACCCTGGGGGAAAGGCTTCCCTACTCTATACTAAGGCTGTTGCTCACCCAAACCCTAAGGGCAATGGGAACTTGGTGGAGCCTCCATCTGTAAGACTGAAGTTACAGAACTGCAGCAAGGAGCCTCTGAGCCTCAGTTATTCAGGGGACGGTCAAAGCAGAGTCATCAAAGTGTCACCCCTCAAGCAATCCTTACAATGAGCCACTTTCTCTTTCTTAACCATTATTTTTAATTTAGTGTTTGATTGTAAAAATAATACACAAGTTCTCTCTACTTTCAAGAATTAAAACATTTGGTTAATTTTGAAGTCTACTACTCCAGTCCCAGTCCCTGAGGTAGCCAAAGTTAGGAGAAATTCCTGCTGGCTCCGTGTGGGCTCACATGTATACATACAAGTGTGTGCTCTCAGACACTTCATAGTATCTTTGTGGGAATTATGTTTCTTTACATAAATGGCATGATAGACTTTGAGGATTTGTCTTTTTTGCTCAGAGAAGCTTCCTGGGACTCCATCCATGTTGAAAGCCACTTACACCTTCCACCTGGACTTTTTGAAGCAGAGCCAAATACAGTGAAATTGAGCTGTTAGCCCATCCACTCACTTTGTTCCTGTTCTTTCTTTCTTTCTTTTTTTTTTTTTAAGAGTTTATTTATTTATTAGAGAGACAGAGAGCACAAGTAGGCAGAGCAGCAGGCAGCAGGAGAGGGAGAAGCAGGCTCTCCGCTAAGCGGGGAGCCCAACAGGGGGCTCAACCCCAGGACTCCGGGATCGTGACCCAAGCTGAAGGCAGCTGCTTAACCGACTGAGCCACCCAGGCACCCCAATTCCTGTACTTTCTTTTTCCCTCAGGCCAGGTTGACATTCCTTCACCATTGTTACTTAGCCACGTTGGGTCCCAGTTAAATCTGGGTGAAAGGACATGCCTACTGTGGTCCATGAGTGTCCGTCAGCACCCTCCTGCACCTATGAAAGCCCGCCAGCTTCTCTGTCAGGTGGTCTGAGGAGAAGGTGGGTTGGGGAGACCACAGCCCCTCTATAAGAGCCTTCTCTCCCCAAGGCCCTTTCTTACTCTAGAAGATTCCCAGGAGCTGGACCTTCCCATCAAAGGCAGCAGAGAGCAGTGAAAAGGACGTGTATTTTCGAATTGGCAGATTCAGGTGTGGATGCTTTCACAGAACACTTTACTTACTAGCTATGTGTTCTTGGGCCCTTTACCGAGCTTCCTTAAATCCGTTTCCATGTCTGGAAAATGCAGTTAATTCTAGCCACCCCGCAGGATGCCTCCTTATACCAGCTGCTGTAAAGAGCTCACTGCTCTTTTGATGACATCATGAGCTCATGCATCGGCTGAGGAGGTCGAGTTACCCAATTTAAAAGGTCATTCCAGGAACTTTCCAGCCCTGGGAGAGGGAACTTTGCAGGCAATGCCACAGGTTATAGCAAGCTTGAGAGTTTACCTTATTGGCCCCAGAGCCACCCAACAAACCCAAGCAACCACTAGGGAAGCCCATTGTCCATGCAGCGCCCACCATCCATGGCTTCCAACCAGCCACACTACAGTCTAATGATGCTGGCCTTGGGCGTCACAAGTTTGGGCCCCTTTCCTGAAGCATCATTGGCTTGGGCTCTCTGTCTTCCATCTTTCTCTGCCTTAAATGTCCCTGTGCCCCTTACTCAGGCATTGGACTTTAGAGCCAAAAAGAAACTCAAGATGAAATGAAACATGCACTTGGACTTACCAGTTCAGAAAACAGCCCAAGCTTGGATAAGAAAGAAGACAGAAACTTCTCTTCCCAAATTCAGATTTTTTTGTTTTTTAAGTCAGTGGTAGACTTTTGTTTTGGGTTAAGGGGCATGGCAATATAGCAGAGTGGTTAAGAAGCCAGCTTTGGAGACAGCTGAATGACTTCCAATGCAAACTTTGGGCAGGGTTTCCTCCTACCTCCCACCTCCGCACACCGGCATTGGGATTGGCGCCTAATACTTGATAAGTAGAATTTATTAGTCTTTTTCTCTAGCTATCCCTGACTCTTCAGTAACATGCTTACACATGAGTGGACTGAACAACCAATTACTTTAACCCCTTGTCAAGTGCTTTAGTTTGAACCAAAGGAAGAAAAGAAACAATATGACATCCAGCTATGGGCTGTCGTGTTCCAAAATAAGGACTACCTCAGAACCAAGATTTAATTCTACCACAAAGTAATATTCTGAAACTTGTATGAGCATTTCAGAGTTAATCAGAAAACACAGGAGTGTGTCCTTGCCTATGAAACATCTAGAATCCATGTGAGCAATGATCTTGCTATCTTCATACTGCTAGTATCTTTTCTGATTTACTGGGAATTCTAGTAACAGCTTACTCTGGGACAAACCCACTATACACATTTAATTCTCTGCACAGCCTTTGAGATAGAAATACTCTTATCTCTATTTAATGGATAGGGAATTGGATGCCAACTGAGTGGTCAGAGTTCAACTCTCAGCCTCTATTTTGGGACTCCTTTCTTCACCAAGGTTCCATCTTGTCTCCTCAGGAAGTGTGATTCCCACTGCCTCACAGCACTGACGCAACTTCATGACCAGACACACAGCTGGTCAGCTCCCGTGGAGTGAAGAGACAGGAACGTAGGACCCAAAGGCCTGGTTGATGTTATATCTCCAGCCCTTGAACCATCTCAGCCTCCATTGGTTAATTTGTAAAGTGGGCAAACCATACCCCACTGGGCCAAATGACACAGTGCACGTAAATTACAAATCACTCCACAAATGTTACGCAATGCATGTAAACTGTCAACAGTCGACAAACATAAAAGCTGCCACGTCCTTGGCAAGAAGTGAGGTGAAAACAGTGCATCATAAAGTATCTCATCAAATATTTCCAGAACCCAGAGACCCGCTAAATGAGAGGCTCTGAGGATGAGGCTCAGCGTGTGCACATGAGCAAGATCCACACATGTTCTCACACACGTTCGAGTGCGAGAAGCATACTTCACGGTAGTGACAACCCAGTGGATTATGAACACACCTCACAGGGATGCAGAAGAGTCTTGAGGTTAAATGACTCAAGGTGAGGATGGGCCTGTGACCAGGGCAGTCAGTGATCACTCACCATGAGAAGCTGAGGTCTGAGTTTAGCTTGCTGATGAGGGAGCCATCGCCCCGCAGAGGGGGTCTCGATTGCTAAGATCACCGTGACTGGCTCCCTAGCAGATTACACATGGCTGAGTGTTGTTGCAAGAATGATGCTGGGTACTATAAGTAAAGCACTTGGCAGGTGTTCATTTAGCTCCTATGACCTTCACTGTTGATTCCCACTACAGGCTTCACACTCTGACATGGGCTGCGTCCATGCATATCTGTATGAGTCAACTTCTCCCCTTCGTGTGCACCCGTGTTGAGAAAGAGGTCAGGGAATGGCTTTTGCATGTTTTAAAACGGGCCCTTTGATCGTTGGAAGAAACGCCTATCATCAGTAGGAACCTCAGAGGGAAATTGGGGTCCTGCTTTGTGCCCTCCAGGCTTCAGCTAACATTGACCCCTTCATCAAAGGGATCGTGGTAAACCAATTGCAAACCAAACGAAACTGGTTTCTAAGAGGAGAAGTGATTCAGAGTGTAGAGCAGCTCATTAAAAAAAAAAAAAAAGCATTTGCTAATGAGTGTAGAAAATGCCAGTAAATGAGAGGGACCCCCTCCATTATGATGGTCCCAGAGTTGCTCAAACCTAATTTTGCAACAGCAAGGACAGAATAAAAGCATGGAGAGCCCGTTGTCCTCGGCTCGAAGACAGGATAATCTTGGAGAAACATTTTACGGTGTATCGCTTGAAGAAAAGTGCATTAGTCTTCCCTGAAAAAACATTTGGTTGACCTTGAAAATAAAAGCATTCACGAGAAGTATGAGCAGAAGTTTTCATTCTTCCTTAAGCCCTCGCTTCAGAGGGACAAAAAATTCCACCCTCCATTGCAACGCCACAATGCCAAGTTGCCAAGCAACTGATCTTTTATGGTGGATCGCCACGGAGACTGATGTAAACAAAATCATAAATCCCATTACCCTGCTAAATACTGGGTCTGGGTTAGAAAGGGAGCAAAAAAAAAAAAAAAAAAAAAGCTGCTTTTCAGGTTAAAAGAGATCATATGAAACGGTGAGTGGTGAGATTTTAGTCAGAGTGAATGTCATGGGTGAGACTGTAATTAATGTAGCTCTTTTTTTCTTTCAATAGACAACAGCCCTCGATTCTCCTGTATCAAAGAAAGCAGTCATAGTTGGAAGAGTCATTTCCACCTGAAAAATTAACTCTACCACCCCCGGGGGCCCAGGCCCAGCCACAGAAGAACCGGTCCGTGGTGTTTCTCCCCACAAGGCCTCCAAGCAGATCTTCTCGAACACCCTCTCCGATCGGCGGTCAGTCATGACACACTCCTTGAAGGAAGCTTGAGAAGCTACACTGTGTACTTTGTACCTTTTCAGACAAAGGGAGAGACAAATGGCGTTTATGGAGTATGACTCTATGGCAGACACGGTGGCGATGACTGGTTTGTGGGATCTTATTCATTCTTACAACCCTCCTGAGAGGTGGATAGTGCTGTTCCTACCGAATCCACAGGAAGCCAGGAGCCCAAAGGTGAAGACATTTTATCCAAGGTCACACAGTTAATGATCAGAGGAATGGAAATTCCAACTCTCAAGTCAAATGGAAGACTCCATGGGGCCTCCACCAGCTTGGACCTAAAGCCCTTCGTGTGTAGAGTTTTCTGCCCCAAACTGGTCAACAAATAAATCCCACGTTGGGGCTACTAATCCCTGCGAAGGCCACAGCTCGTGTCACAGTTCCCATTAGACCAACATGGAGCTCTTCAGGGTTGCGCTGGTTAATGTCTAATAATAGACCCCCTAGAGGGGCAGAGTGAGCTCTGGTCTCCGTGGTTTAAAAACTCCCATCCATCAATTTCAGCAAGAGATACACACCATGGGCTCTCCAGAGTTGTACAAGCCAACTCCAGCATACACCAACTCTCTTCAAAATAGCCATACCCCAGGCCAACCCCGGACCAGTCAAACCAAAATTCCTGGAGATGGGGCCCAAATCTTAGTATTTTTAACAAATGGGGCCAAAGGTTCAGAACCAGTGGAGCTCGTTGACCTTTTTGGCTTTGTTTTTTTTTGTTGTTGTTGTTTTTTAAAGATTTTATTTATTTATTTGACAGAGATCACAAGTAGGCAGAGAGGCAGGCAGAGAGAGAGGAGGAAGCAGGCTCCCCGCTGAGAAGGGAGCCTTATGCGGGGCTTGATCCCAGGACCCTGGGATCATGACCTGAGCCGAAGGCAGAGGCTTTAACCCACTGAGCCACCCAGGCGCCCCTGGCTTTGTTCTTTTAAGAAGGTGCTGGGCTCCCGATATAATCGTAGTCCATCCATCAGCTTCTAGTAAGCCCACGGCTCAGCAGCCCCACCATTTCTGTTCCTTCCGTGTGATTTAGCATGGGGCCATATGCCTCTCCTCCAGTTCTAGGGGACCAGCAATCCCAGCACGGGGCCACCAGCCCAAATGACCACAGGACCCCTGCAAGCCAAGGAAACCAAACCAGGTGGTTGGGGGTATAGAAATGGAACACATGAGTGCTATCTGAAGGGTCAGTTAGGGCGGGTCATTGGCATGAGAGGGAGATGCTGACCAGCATCGTCAGCTGTATCTCCCAACTTTTTCCTGCAAGACACACTGAATTTTTATGTGAACTCTTCTGGTTTTGGCAACTAATTCAAGTTCAAAAAATTATAGGCCAAACAAAATCATTCATGGGCCAAATATAATCCAAGGGTCCTCTTCTGTCACCCTTGCCTCTGGATCCTTAGGCTGAGTCCCCTGCCCCTTCGGCCTCTGGAAAAGGGGGGCTCCTCTTCAGTGTTCTCAGCAGTGACACCACAGGCCAGAAGGGTGGCCCAGGTCCTCCTGGGCCTCTTTCACCACTGCTCCTTCGGGTTCCCATTTATCCTGAGATTGAACCCAAAGCAGCAGGGAGCCATGGGAGCTAGCATGGCCACTGTCCTGAAACAGACCTCAAGATAAGGATCCCAGGGGCGCCTGGGTGGCTCAGTGGGTTAAAGCCTCTGCCTTCAGCTCAGGTCATGATCTCAGGGTCCTGGGATCGAGCCCCGCATCAGCTCTCTGCTCAGTGGAGAGCCTGTCCTCTCTCTCTCTCTGCCTGCCTCTCTGCCTACTTGTGATCTCTGTCAAATAAATAAAATCTTAAAAAAAAAGATAAGGATCCCAGCACTAGTGTTTGACTTGGGAGGTAGTTCCAGGAAATGCTGGTTGGGAAATGGGAAGGCAGTAGAAGGTTTGTGTAACCCAGGTACTCCAGAAGGCAGTCCTCTGGGGAACCTTGGAGACTGCATAGAACTCCCTCAGAGCAATCTCAACCAAGAGGCAAGAAGCTAGGGCATTTATCCAACACCTTGTCCATCACTAGCCAGAGCTGCTTCTGGGACACCAACCTCATGGCACTTCTGGCTGACCCTGAGATCAGGCCAAGCATCTCCTGTGACCAGAAAAAGACTTCAGAGGTGCCTGCTGTGAACAGCTCCATGTGTGGAAATGAATGTCAAGGGAAGGCAGGGGGACCAGGGATAGCATCCACTGTCGGAAGAAACCAAAACATCAGTGCCAGAATCAGAAAGCTAAGTGAGGAACTTGCCATGGGGGACAGAGAATAAGAATTTGTGACCCTGACATCAAGTCTTACCAGTACAAGATGGAGAACAAGGAGCCTGGCAAACAATAGAAGAGATAAGATCAGCAGAGTCAGGGTCAAGACCTGCCACCGCCTCCCCAGTCTGCTGGTGTGTGGCAGTGCAGCCTCTGTTTTCTGGTCACACTTCCCTTGGCCTCTTGAGTGGGCTTCCAAGTGAGCCCAGGATTCAGCACCTGTGAGAGGAATCCTAAAGAAAAGGAAGGTATTGGAAAAATTGTCAAGCAGCCAGATGAATCCTGGGGTTCTCTCTCTGCTTTCTTTTCTCCCTTTGGACACTCCAGCCCTCGCACACAGAATGCTCCAGCTGGGGCAAAAGCCGAGATGGCCCAAGACAGCCCCAAATTGTGTGGGAAGCAGCAGTTACCCCCTCAGAGGACATAAGTACCTGTGTTGGTGCAGGTCAGAGAAGCAGATGCCGAGACAGGATGGAACCTGCAAGGATTTCGTTAGGAGAAATGCCCTGAGAGAAAACTGAGCTGGAGAGGGGCTGGGAGAGTCGGTTCAGAGAGGGGGAGGGAAGGAAGGAGAGCTGGGTGGGAGCAGTCCCAGGGAGGGCCGGCCAGACCTTCCGGAAGTCTTTAAGCCAGGCAGGGAGTGTCTGTCTTTCTTTCTTTCTTTCTTTCTTTCTTTCTTTCTTTCTTTCTTTCCTTTATTATTATTATTTATTTGACAGAGATAGAGCACAAATAGGCAGAGTGCCAGGCAGAGGGAGAGGGAGAAGCAGGTTTCCCGCTGAGCAGGGAGCTGGACACATGGCCAGTTCCGCTCCCCCTTCTCCGTCTCACACGCAGAATGGGCAAGAACACTGACAAAGGCACTGGATTTCCCACAATTTAGGAGGACCAAACCCAAGTGACGGCACTCAGAGTTAAAGGAAAGAGGAAAGGATAATTCGGTGTCTAAAGGTGAACAATTATCTCCAAGCTGTGGGTTAAGTACTCACTTTTCCTTAAACTTTCCTGTATTTGGGGCACCTGGGTGGCTCAGCGGGTTAAAGCTTCCGCCTTCGGCTCAGGTCATGATCCCGGGGTCCTGGGATGGAGCCCCACATCGGGCTCTCTGCTCAGCACGGAGCCTGCTTCCCCCTCTCTCTGTCTCTGCCTGCCTCTCTGCCTACTTGTGACCTCTGCCTGTCAAATAAATAAATAAATAAAATCTTTAAAAAAAAAAAAAAAAACTTTCCTGTATTTGTTCATTCTCCTGTAGTAAGAATTACTTCTACCACTGGTGGCAGAAGGTGTGGTAACTTGGATCTCATCCGTCAAGGGCACACTCTCCCACCCCAGCCTTCTCACAGCCTTCTCACCCTGGTTGCCAGCCTCTGGCCTGGAGGTTCCCCCACCACTAACCTCCCCTGAGACAGACAGTAGGACGCCCCCTGCCTCAGTGGGACCAGGGCTGCGGTGCCGTTCTGGCTCCAGAGCCCCCTGGAGTCCAGCTCCTTCCCCAGGGCCCTGCTTCCCTGACTCTCCCTCTTCTAGGAGCACCAGCACAACAGATCCCTTGCACAAGAATCTTTGGCTTGGGCTCTGCTTCTAGGAAACCCAAACGAAGACAAGGAATGATTTGTTTCCGTCCCCGCGTAGACTCTCGTAAGGAATTACTCTTCGTGAGGTTTATAGCTTTCAGACTGCTGTACAATTTATTTGTGCCGTGAAGCAATTGCTTTAAATTTCAAATTCCCAGGCTTGCCTCTTGAAAGAAGAGATGACTTTATCTCAGGAGTGGCAAAATCCAAAATCCAGAAGGCAGCGAATGGTGATACAGTCCCTACAGTGGTGGGGACAGCGGTTAGCTGGTGAGAAACAGCTCCATCTCAAAGGGGCACTGGAGGCCTCTGCCCCACTGGAGTGTGGACTGGGATACCAGTGAATTGTGAGGCCATTCCAAAATTCAGATATTTATGTGAAATCACCCGATTTTTAAATGTTGGCTCCGAGTTTTCTAAAAACCCTGAATGGGCCAAGCAAAACACGTCTGTGACTGAGTTTAGCCTGAGAGCTGTCATTTCAAGTCCTTTGTTTTCTTGAACAAGTTGGGAAAATGAAAAGAAAAAAAAAATCTTCTCTACCACATACCTCCACATACTTGCCGAAAGGGGGGACATTTCTTTGCCATTGTCTCCTGTCCTTACCCCAAACCTGACCAGAAACCCCTGACCCCTACGAGACTCTAATCCACATAAAAGGAATTTAAAATGCAGACTCCATCTGAGTTTCTGAAGCAGACTTTGGGGGTCAGTTGGCCTCCAGAAGGCTTGTTGTCTTCCCATCTACACTGAGATGCTTCTAGATTGTTCTGAGAGATGAGAAACAAACTCATTCCTGTCTACGGATTATAAACTCAGGAAAATCAAAAGGTTCCCACACAATCTCCTCAAAATGCTTTTTGAGATCAAACTTTCCAACCCTGGTCTTAAACTAGGTTCTTTCATGAAGGAAACCCTGCTGCCTTCTAGAGGCTCTACGGGATGGAGGAAGCCACACACTCTCCCAAGGCAGCCCCCACCCTCATTTTGTGCCTGATGAGTACTTCCCCAAAGTAGTCAAAATTGACTTCAGTGAGGGGATTTTACCACTTCCTTAGGACCCAGTGGCAACATATAATCAGCTTCCCTGTGAGAGCATTTTCCTTTGCTCAATTTCACCCCATTACATGTAGTTATACCCCTCAGAGCTCAGAGACCACCCAGGACCCTCCAGTTGTTTGGGCTAGATTTTATATTACTCCAACTTTGACCAAATACTGTTGGTATAAAAACGACCTAAGCCTATTCGTCTTCTTGACTTGTTTCATTTTCTGCTGTCCTATACTGAGGCAGCCCCAGGAGGCATTGACAAGAGGTCCCTCACTGATTCAGTCAGCAAACAGAGAGCCAGGTGCTGAGCAAGGCTCTTGTGGCCTATTGGGAGTCACGTCCAGTCCCGGTCCGTCTTCCCTGAGCTGCCCCAAGACTTCAAATGGCCCGGGGCTCTTGGAGGTTCAGATTAGAGGAAAACCCTCCATCCCTCTAAACTGGGGTCATAGTGCAGGGGAAACACTCTCCAAGCCTAGATGAGTTCATGCAAGATGAGCTCAAGAGGTGGCCTTGGAAGACCCCAGGACTCGGCATGGGGCACACCCAATGTCAGGGGTGACAGCATCTGGCTCCTGAGCAGGATGGAGAAGCAGGTGGGGTGGAGCAGAGGAAGCGCTGGGCACAGGACCTGACACATGGTAAGTGGGGTGTCACCAACAAAGATGGTATGGGTCGGCTGGAGCCCATGCTGGGAGGCAGAGTGTGACAAACAGGAGGTGGTATTCACCTGAATACCCTTTCCCTGAGCATCTGTCTCCTTTGCTCATCTTACAGGTATTTATTATGTACCTTTTGCACTGAGAATATGATTTTGAGTGAAAACCTGAAAGAAGAGAAGGAGTCACACCGAGTCCTGGGGAGGGAAGGGTATTCCCAACAGCAGAAATAACAAGCACAAAACACAGTATACTTCATGAAAACCAAGGAGCCAAGGGGTGCCCAGGTGGTTTAGTTAGTTAAGCCTCCAATTCTTGATTTGGGCTCTGATCATGATCTCATGAGTCGTGAGATCAAATCCCGTCTTGGGTTCCACGCTCAGCGTGGAGTCTGCTTGAGATTCTCCCTCCCCCTCTCTTTCCCTCTGCCCCTTACCACCCTTCCCACCCCCCAAAATAAATAAAATCTTGGGGCACCTGGGTGGTTCAGTCGATTAAGGATCTGCCTTGGGCTGAGTTTATGGTGCCAGGGTCCTGGGATCGAGTCCTGCATCGGGCTCCCTGCTCAGTGGGGAGCCTGCTTCTCCCTCTGCCTGCCACTTCCTCTTGCTTGCTCACTTGCTGCCTCTCTCTCTCTTACTCTCTCTGACAAATAAATAAAATCTTTTTAAAAAAATAAAATCTTAAAAAAAAAAAAAAAGAAAGAAAGAAAAGCAAGGAGACCAGCTAAGTAGGGTGAGGAAGAGAGAGCAGGAGTGGAGTCAGAGGGGAAATGGGGGCTTTGTATAGGCCGGACCAGGAACTTTGTCTTTTGTTGTGAGTGAAATGAGAAGCAGAGACCTGACATGGGTGACTTCCACCCTCACAGAATCTTTCTGGCCACCATGTTGAGAATAGACTAAAGTTGTCCAGGGTTTAAACAGAAAAACGGTTGGTTAGTGGTTAATGGTGGCCTGGGCCAGTGAAGTAGCCTTGGTTGCAGTGAGAAATGGTTGCATTCTGGATATGTACTGAACAGAGTCCACCTGATTTGCTGACAGATTGAACATAAGGAATGAAAGAATGGGAGAGGTCAGAAGGACTCCTTGGTTTTGGCCTGAGCAATCAGAAGGATGAACTCTCGGGGCACCTGGGTGGCTCAGTGGGTTAAGCCGCTGCCTTCGGCTCAGGTCATGATCTCAGGGTCCTGGGATCGAGTCCCGCATCAGGCTCTCTGCTCAGCAGGGAGCCTGCTTCCTTCTCTCTCTCTCTGCCTGCCTCTCAGTGTACTTGTAATTTCTCTCTGTCAAATAAATAAATAAAATCTTAAAAAAAAAAAAAAAAAAGAAGGATGAACTCTCTTGTTCACCAAGATGGAAGCGGACACGGATCATTTTGGAGGGTGAACATCAGTTCAATGTCAGACATGCTTCATGGGTGGTAACCATTCTACCCATCAATGAAGTCCTCCAGTTAACACCTGTGTAAGATCGAATTTCAGCTGATCCGGTACAAGATGGGTCTACAGCTGTGGAACAGAGTGGGATCGCCCAGAGAGTGGATACAGAAATATTGTCCCAGGGTGGCTTTACGAGGTCATTCAGATACCGGTTTACAAAAGAAGTAATCCTTTCCAATAAATCCACACCCAGAGAATGAAAAGAATCAACAGAAAAAAGCCCCATCTATGCACACACAAACCATTCACTCATTTCTGAGAAGGTAGTCTTGAGAAATCTGGTCCTGACGAGTATACATACAATGTTCCTTTTTTTCTCTCAGTGTGTATTTCATGATTTTACCTCAGCTATGAACTTCACAGCCCTGTGCCTTTGGACATTGGTTCTCCTGGTTCTTAGGCCTTCCGAATTGGACTGGTACTACATACACCCGGGCTCTCTGGAGCCTCCAGGTCGCACACAGCCAGAGTAGCAGGTCTCAACATTTGGAACCACCCAAACCAATCTGTTGTCATCAACCTCTTTCTGTATATCTCTATATATCTAATGGGTTCTGTTTCTCTCAAGAACTCTGATAGACCGTATCCATGAGTTTTTGCAATATCATTGCAAAACAGAACACCGGCAGCTACAATAAGGATTTATTAGGCCTCCGAGCTCACATCTCTGTGGTCAGCCAGGGGTGGTGCTGAGTCAGACCCCAGGCTGCAGATGTGGTTTGGGTCTCCTCACCTTTCCTTGTCTCTGGGGACAAACGAGATCTCCAGAGCACATCATCATGTCAGCAAATGAAGAAAAGAGGACAGACCTAATCACATACACACATTTCAAGTGTTCATTTCATTTGTATTATATCCACTAATATCCAGCTAGCCAAGCAAGCCACGTGGCCAAACACCACATCAGTTGGAGCAGGAAAATATTCACCATGCCCAGTCAAAAAGAAAAGGACATAAACAGAAGGAGGGGTAAAAAATCGAGAACAATCCTGCCGTTGACCATATCAACATTTCTCTGACTTCTTTAGAACAATGCCCCGCAGTGGTGGTTTATTTTGCAATCAAGCATACACACACATTCATAGACTTCCTCAGTTAGCAGCCTCAAGATAGAATATAGCCTGGGAACTCTGTACTTTGGAAGCAGAGCTGCTACCTTGGACCTTAGTTGCTACCGCACCAAGAACAATTGTGAAGTTGAATAGAGTTCTGTTTCCAGATGAGAAGAAAGCAGGGTCCTAGGAATAGATGGGTTCCTTACGGGAGAGTCAGAACTCTGCAGTGTACCATAAGGCAGCCAGGGATAAGTGATATAGGGAAACCCACTCAAGGTCTCCTTTTCTGGTTATTAATATAATTTTTCTCACCTGCATTTTCCAAATGGGGCCTATAATGAAATTGGCCCTGGACACTTCACACCCAAGTGTTTGCTGATTCGACCTGCTAACCACAGGATTAGCAAGACCCATTGACTCTGGCTACTTCTGCAAATTCTTCCGGTGTCATAATTCAATCAAAGATAGTAGTAAATGGAATGGAAGACTGCTCATGGGAAAGCCAAATGCAGAGGGGAAACAAAAATAAGAGGAATCTAAGACTTAAATTTTATGTATGTCTTGAATTGGTTTGACAATGGACCAAACAGAAAAAAATCCCTTCCCCCATTTCACTGGCATATTTCCTCATCACAAAAGCATTGTGTGGTCTGATTCAGCCGCAGCTTCTTTTCACAGATGTCCCTGCTGAAGGCAAAGCCAGGATGCGAAATGCAAGTTTCAGATGGAGGTGTGCAGGAAAACTAGTTGGTGGCTCACTTCCTGCATCCAGGGATATCCTCTCCCTAGAAAAAGAGGCTCCCAGGAAGCCACTAGGCAATAATTCAAGGGGAAATGGTTTCATTGTTTATATAAGCTATCCTCAAGAGTCATGGTGAAGAGCATGTGCTTTTGAGTTAAGGAAACCTGAGTTCAAATCCTTAAACAGCTACTCATTAGCTGTGTGACCTTGAGCACACTACTTAACATCTCTGATCCCCCCTTTTCTCACCTATAGGAGGTGGAAGGTAAGGGAAGTGCCTCATAAGGCACTTACTCGTGCCCAGTAAGGATGAAAGGAAATAGTACGTAGACAGCATTCATTCAGTGCATGGGTACCCAGCAGTTATTATTTCTAGGAAGTTCTGAAGGAAAGTGTGTGTGATTGCAGGTGCAGGAATCCCTCTAATTCCCAGTCTCCTCTGCTTTTACTGGAACTAAAAACAAAGTATGGACCATCTTCATAAACACTGAAGACATACAAGGGCTACATGCCACCCACCTGGGCAAATTTCTCCAGATCTACCCAAAGAAAGCACCCCTGAGGCTGTGAGCATGGCCAGTAGCTGATGGGGGGGGGGGGGGTAGGGTGGCTAGACACCAAGCTGGACATCAGGGGCCCTGGGCAAGAAAAGCCCTGCCCTATGCACCACCACCACCCCAACTTCCAGAGGACTCGTCTGGCCCTCTTCTGCCTCTCTGCCACTCCCCGTCCTCTATATGGAGTGAGGAGGCCACAAGCTCAGGACAGGCCCACCTGGAGCCCGGATCTTCTTTTCTAATCTACACTTGCAGTAACTGGGATCCAGTTTCTCTGCTCAAAGACCTTCCAAGCCTGCTTCCAGGGCTGGAGGGCCTCATGTCCCGATCTACCTCCCATGATGGCTCGTACTTCCAAGGTCTGCATGTAGGCCCAAGAACTGACCGAGAGGGGACTGTTTAAAGGTTGTGCAGATAGAGTTTGAGAATGCCGACCGGCATATTCAAACCCTTGAGGTGTGAACAGCTGGCTGGTAAAGCAGGCAGGGTTTGGGTGGGGGCTTCCCACTCAGGGACTCCCCAAAATCCAAGAAATCCCAATTCAAATTTATCCTACCAGGTCGTTATGAAAAGCGTTTGACAAGAGGGCAGGGTAAGAGATTTATTTGAGAATGAGTTCATAAATTTTATAATTACAATATCTGTATTTGTACATTGTAAATAATTAGACATCTGGTAAATAGGCCACCAGACGTATGCTTGCTTTGAACCTCGAAATGTTAAGAGCAGGCCTGTCACCTAGTAAACCCCAGAAATATGATGAATATTGACTGTGATCTGACATTTCTTCCATTTATTCTAGTATCAATCTCTGAAGCAGAAGTTACTGGTAGTTCACCCGAACCCCAAACACCACCCAGGGGCAAAGGCAGCTGTCATGATATGGTGGTCTCATTTCCACTGGCTAATTCCACTGACAAATGATGCCAAGGGCCCCCGAGAGCCCCAGAGTTTCCAGCAACCCTAGGCTTGCACCCTGCCCCATAGACTAGGGCCCAAGTAGGAGACCATAGCAGGTTACACTTTCCGAAAATAGTACTATTTTTTCTTCTCTGAGCTCTCCCAGGACCTTGCGGCTCCCCCATCAGGAGATGGACAGGCTTTGATTCTGGGCAGGCCTTGTGACTTCTCCCACATGTAGAGTCTGTGGAAGTGATGCACCTTGATTTCCAAGGCTAGATCATAAATGGTGATGGAACATCTAGGGGCTCTCTCCTTCTGGGGAAACGCTCCATGGGAGCCCTAAACCTGCCTCTAAGAAGTCCCACTGCTCTGACATGGACATACTAGAGAGACCTCTGTGGAAAGACCACAAAGAGATAGAGAGAGATGCCTAAGGATAGAACTCACCTTTATAGAATTGACACATAACCCGGAATAGGGCTGTACAGATAGAGGCCAGTGCCAAAAACCACAGGAGCCCACAATCAGATTTTCTGTATTTGCAGACACTAAGTTCAAAGATTGGCTCTGCAATAGTTGTTTTGCTGTTCCTTGATGGTGGCCCGTCCTGCATTTGAGGTGCGGAGACAGAGTTTATGAAAGCCACTGTTCACACCGCTTTCCGTGACAACAGATTATGGAGGTGCTACCAGCAGGCATCCTGGAACCTGGTCCGAGAGCCCCAGCTTGGCCCGTTCTCTGCCCTACGTGGGCCCCGAGTCAACAGCATCAGCAGATTTCCCCAGCAGGCAGCACCACCAAGCCTTGGCCCCATGCCAGGCCCAGACCAGAGACTCCACACAAGGGCTGGCCTGTTGAGTCCTCAAGAGTCTCGGGCTTGGTCATGCGAGTCCAGGGGTCGGTCATGCGCGAAGGGGCCCCGGATCAAATCCTGGCCCCTCCTAGGTTTGGAGGAGGGCAGAAGGAGCCACACAGATGAAAATACTGGCAAGAGTTTTCAACACACTCACAAGCTGAGCATGTCATTGCTCTTTGGGGAGAAATGGGGGAAAAATCCATTTATATCTTGTTTTCATTTTTGCCACTTTTCACAGGGCACATTGGCTCGCCATCTCCCATGCACACTGGGCTAGGAGTTGTGTGGTCTCAGGCAAGAATCACAGATGTACGCGATCACCAGGGCCATGTCCGAGATGTGCCAAGGGCAGGCAGCTGGAAGGGGCCGCTGAGGAATTGTGACAGAGGCCCCTTCCACAAGTGGGAACGTCAGCCTACATTTGCCAGCTCGTCACACTTTTTCTTTTCTTCTTCTTCTTCTTTTTTTTTTTTGGTAAAGATTTTATTTATTTATTTATTTATCTATTTATTTAACAGAGAGATACACAGTGAGAGAAGGAACACACGCAGGGGGCGTGGGAGAGGGGGTAGCAGGCTTCCGGCCAAGCAGGAAGCCAGACATGGGGCTCGATCCCA
Source organism: Mustela lutreola (assembly GCF_030435805.1). Classification (NCBI taxonomy): domain Eukaryota; kingdom Metazoa; phylum Chordata; class Mammalia; order Carnivora; family Mustelidae; genus Mustela; species Mustela lutreola. The sequence continues at coordinate 70,931,593 of NC_081301.1, forward strand.
GGACCCTGGGCTCATGATCTGCGCCTAAGGCAGACACTTAATGACTGAGCCACCCAGGCACCCCTTGTCACACTTTTTCTTCAAGAAACCAGAAATGCATCTTTTTGCATAAGAGCTCTCACTTTTAAAATGTTGCCAACCAAAAAGAAACAATGGGTACTAGGCTCAAATCCTAGGGCCTGACCATTTCAGTGTGTGCAAGCTGACTTCCCAGGGCCCCATAACAGCAACTCTGGGCCTGGTGATTTCTCTGAAGCACTGGAAGGCTCTACTGCCCGAGTGCAAAGGCTGGACTGGCCAGGAAATTAATGCCCAGGAGCAGGCCTCATCGGCTGATAGGACTTGGTGTGTCAATGCCCCAGCTCCCTCTCTCCTGGCTGGGATAATTCTGAGGCCTGGGCCCTACAGTGCTTCCCAGACTCTCCACAGGATAAAGCACTATCACTAACAAGTGTGATCATGGACCTTAACCTATCTTCTTTTTGGTCTCTACTACTCTACTGGCATTTCCTGGCATCCCCTCCCTTAGAAGCTGTGTGTCCTTGAATCCTGAAACCTAGTGACAATCTTTTTAATGCCCGAGCCACTGTATAAGGTTGTATGGCAAGTCCACTTCTCAAGGACGCCCATGAGGGGATATATGGAGGATAAAATCCAGTCAAGCTTCTCCCACCAAGTCCTGCATCTTAACAGCAGGCTAACTGAGAGTGTGTTAGCCAGAGAGCAGGGCACCTTTCTGGTACTCATATATAGATGTCAGATGTACGGCCAGGAGCCATGAAAACGTATCCGAGGTCCGAAAGGCTCCCGGGTCACCAGTCTACACCTTCTGACTTAGAGCCGGCCATTCTCATGGAATGAGGCCCAACCCTCATTGCCACAGCCCGTCCTGCCGCCTCTCCCATGGAGGCCAGGCATCCTCCAGAGCTCTCTTACGTTCTCCACTATTTCTGTTCCAAATTCCATCCAAAGAAGGTAGGAAATGAGGGCACCTGGGTGGTTTGGTTGGTCGAGTGTCTGCCTTCAGCCCAGATCATGATCTTGGGGTCCTGGGATCAAGTCCCACATCTGGCTCTCTCCTCACTGGGAAGCCTGATCGTCCCCCACCCCCCACCCCTATCTGTGCCACTCCCCCTGCTTGTGCTGTCTCACTCTCTCTCTCTAATAAATAAATAAAATATTGTTTAAAAAATAGCAAATTAATTCCTTTACACATAGGCTTATATAATGAACCATAGGTAGCAGTCTTACCTAATGCGGGGGTATTTATGGTTTTTGGAAATGAAAAAGTCAGCACAAAACAGTCCTGTATTTATTCACATAGTAAATATTTCCCAAGCACCAGGCATTGTCCTCTGGGCTTGAGAATACATGAGTGGAGAAAGACAGACAAGGATTCCTGCTCTTATGTCACTTACATTCTTGTTAGAGAAGACAGTCAATATATAAACATAATTTATTTCAAAGAGCTTATTGAGATATAATGCACATACCAGAAAACTTGTCCATTTAAAGTGTACAATTCAATGATTTTTATTATACCCAGAGTTGTGTAACCATCATTTTCTTTGCCACAAAAAGAAACCACAAACACATTAGCAGCTGGTCCCCGTTCCACTGCCCCCCCTTACCTCAGCCTCTAGTAACCACTACTCAGCGTTCCTTCCCTATGCATTTGCCTGAGTAGTTCATATAAATGGATTCATGTAACATGGGACCTTTTGTTACAGACTTCTTTCATCTAGCCTAATGTTTTTAAGACTCATCCGGGGCACTTGGGTGGCTCAGTGGGTTAAGCTTCTGCCTTCAGCTCAAGTCATGATCCCAGGTTCCTGGGATGGAGCCCCGCATCGGGTTCTCTGCTCAGCGGGAAGCCTGCTTCCCCTCTCTCTCTCTGCCTGCTTTTCTACCTACTTGTGATATCTGTCTGTCAAATAAATAAATAATCTTTAAGGACTCATCCACATTGTAGTACATATCATTCATTCCTTTTTAGGGCCAAATAATATCTCACTATATGAATATACCACATTTTATTTACTCATTCATGAGCTAATGTTTATTTGGGTTGTAAATAGGGGTAATCTTTGGGTTGTCATGAAGAGTGCTGCTATGAACACTCATAGATAAGTATTTGTTTGGGTACTGATTTTCAATCTTCTCAGGTATATTCCCAGTTGTAGAGTTGGTAACCCTGTGTTTCACTTTTTGAGAAACCATCAGTTTTCCACAGTTGCTGAACCAGTTTCCACTTCCACAAGCAATGCCCAAGAGCCGCTATTTCTCCACATCGTCACTGACACTTTCTTACATTCATTTTCATCTTCATTACAGCCATCTCGGTGGGTAAGAAGTAGTATCTCACTGGGATTTTTAATTTCTATTTCTGCAATGACTAATGACATTAAACATCTTAGTATGTGCTTCTTGGCCATTTGTCTGCCTTCTTTAGAGAAACAGCTCTTCAGGTCTTCTCTGCATTGTTGAGTTAGGGTGTTTGTCTTTTTGTTGTTGAGTTATAAGAGTTCTGTATATATTCCGAATACTTATCAGACATATGATTTGAAAATATTTTCTTCAGTTGTCTGGGTTGTCTTCTCACTTTCTGGATGATATCATTTGCAGTACAAACTTATTTCAATTTTGATTAAATACAATTCATCTATTTTTCTTTTGCCACTTTTGCTTGTATATTTCATATATAAGAAAGCTATACTTGGGGCGCCTGGGTGGCTCAGTGGATTAGGCCGCTGCCTTCGGCTCAGGTCGTGATCTCAGGGTCCTGGGATCGAGTCCCGCATCGGGCTCTCTGCTCAGCAGGGAGCTTGCTTCCCTCTCTCTCTCTCTGGCTGCCTCTCTGTCTACTTGTGATTTCTCTCTCTGTCAAATAAATAAATCTTTAAAAAAAAAAAAAAGGAAAAAAAAAGAAAGCTATACTAACCCAAGACCACAGAGGTTCCCCGCTCTATTTTCTTCTAAGAGTTTTATGCCTTTAGTGTTTATAGGTAGGTAGGACTATGATGCATTTTGAGTTAATTTTTTGTATATTGTATAAGATAAGGGTCCAACTTCAGGCTTTTGGCTGTGGATATTCAGCTGTCCCAGTACCATTTGTTGAAAAGATTTCTCTTTCATCATTTGATTGTTTTGGTGCCCTTGATATCAATGGAGCATAAATTTATGGACTCTCAATTTTATCCCTTTGATCTACAAGTCTGTCCTTATATCTATAACACACAGTCTTGATTACTATAGCCCTGTAGGTTCTGAAATTTAGAAGTAAGAGTCCTCCAGCTTTGTTCTTCCTTTTCAAGATGTGTTGGTTATTTTGGGTCCCTTGAATTTCTATGTAAGTTTTAGAATCCACTTACTACTCTCTAAAAAAAAAAAAAAAAGTGCTGTTGAAATTCGGATAGAGATTGCCTTGAACCTATAAATCACCTTGGGGGGTATTTCCATCTTAACAGCACAAAGTCTTCCAACACATGAACACAAGTTGTCTCTCCATTTAATTCTTTGAGTTGTGCTTTCTGGTTTTAGTGTACAAGCCTTGCACTTTATTAAATTTAAATTTATTAAATTCATTTTTTTAAAGATTTTATTTATTTATTTGACAGCGAGAGATCACAAGTAGGTAGAGAGGCAGGTGGGGGGAGGGTGGGAAGCCAGCTTTCCACGGAGCAGAGAGCCCAATGCAGGGCTCAATCCCAGGACCCTGAGATCATGACCTGACCTGAAGGCAGAGGCTTAACCCACTGAGCCACCCAGGTGCCCCTTATTAAATTCATTCTTAAGCATGCTATTCGTTTTGATACTATGTAAGTGGTACTGTTTTTTTAATTTAATTTTTGGATTGTCCAATATAATATATATATATATTTTTTTTTTAAGATTTTTTATCTATTCATTTGACAGACAGATCACAAGTAGGCAGAGAGGCAGGCAGAGAAAGAGGGGGAAGCAGACTCCCCGCCGACCAGAGAATCCGATGTGGGGCTTGATCCCAGGACCCTGGGATCCCGACCCAAGCAGAAGGCAGAGGCTATATAACCCACTGAGTCACTCAGGTGTCCCAATACAATATATTTTTATATTGATCTTGTATCTTTCCACTTTGCTGAACTCATTTATTAGCTTTAATAGTTTTTAGTGAATGTCTTAGGAATGTCTAAGGGAACAGCCAGAGCCACTGTGGCTACAGCAGAAGACCAAGGACATCCCACATAGAACCTTGGGATTGGAGGGGCTAGAGCAGAGGAGTGGCCTCACCTGACTTCTGGTTTTGAAAAGACTGGTAAGGTTGTTGTACAGAGAACATTCTAAATAGGGTAAAGGAAGAAACAGGGAGGCTAGCTGGAGGCCAGTGCAGTAATCCTGGAGAAAAGTGTTCTTGGACCTGGACAGCATCCATGGTGGTAGTGAGCTTGCAGTCAAGATGTGTTTTAAAGATAGAGTTGACAGGATTTATTGACAAAGAGGAACTGAGGTGATCCCAAAGTGTTTGGCCTAAGCAAAGTCTAGAATTGCCATCAACTCAGTGGGTCCAACTGCAGATGGAGCAGGTTGTCAGGGAAACACCAAGAGCCAACTGACATTGAATTTGAAATGTCGATTCCATTTCCAAGTAGACACCTCAAGTGCAGAATTAGATAAACAAGTCTAGACTCAAAAGAGAAGCCTGAGTTTGAAATATAAGTCACGCAATGGAATGTGAGCCCCAAGGGAGTGAGTCCATGGAGGAGAGATGAGGCCCAAGGTCTTAGATGTGGAGTCTTCTGGGGTCCAGAGGTTGGGAAGAAGAGACTGAACTGGGAAATGAGGCTGAGACAGAGCTGCTGGTGAGGTAGGAGGGAAACCAGGACAGTGCAATGACCTAAAGATAAGGGAAGAAAATGTGTGAAGGAGGAACAAGCGATCAGTTGTGTTAAACACTTCTGAAGCTCAAGAAAGGTGAGGGCCAAGGGCTGACCACTGGTGAATTGCCCAAGGAGGGAGCTTATCATTTTAGATACCACAACATGGAAAAGGCCTTTTTTAAAATCTATATTCTTTATTTTAGGGAAGGGCACAGGTGGGCTGGGTTAAGGGACAAGGGCAAGGGCTTATAGAAGCATGATATCAGATAGTACCTGATTCTCTAAGGTCTGTTGTTCTCTATTGCTACATAATAGATCTATGCTGAACTCATAGATCAAGCTTACTGGCTTGAAACAACTTTCTCATCTCAAAGTTTCTAAAAGTCACAAACCTGGGCATGGCTCAGGTGGATCCAAGGTGTCAGGAAGAGCAGCAGTTTTGAGGTGACTGGGTGGCTCAGTCAGTTGAGTGTCTGACTCTCGATTTCACCATTAGTCGTGATCCTGTCAGGGTCATGGATCCTGTCAGGGTCATAGATCCGGCCCCACATCAGCTCCACACTAAGCATGGCGCTTGCTTCTGATTCTCTTCCTCTGCCTTCCCCCTACTTGCATGCATTCCTCTCCAAAACAAAAGGAAAAAAAGAAGAAGAAGAAGAACCATTGTCTTATCTATAGCCTTACTTGGAGGAAAGATCTGCTCCTGAGCTTGATCACATGGTTGTTGTCCGGACTCAGTTCCCCACTGGCTGTTGCCCAGAGACAGAGAGCCAACAAGATGGAAGTCAGGCTTCTTGGTACTTAATCACAAAAGTGACATCCCAGCATTTTTTAGTTTGTATGTCTGTTTATGTGTGGTTTTTTTGTGGGTTTGGGGGTTTTGTTTTTATTTTTTGTTTTTGCTCTCTTTTTACATCCCAGCATTTTGCTGTATTCTCTTCATTAGAAGGAAATCAGTAGGTCCAGCTTATACTCAAGGAGAGAGATTCCACAGGGGCGAGTACCAAGAGGCAGGGATCATTACAGGCCGTGACAGAAGCTGGCAACCACGAGTAGGTGCCGTGCTACCAAGTGGGTGGGGGGAAAAGCCAATGCCACACTGATTGCCATTTCATTAGTGTGTATTAACCATGAAAAACAAGTAAATTAATTCTACTCAGGAAATGAACTTATCAATGAAGCTCCTGGTCAACACTTTTCATGTAAATCCTGGTCTTACCAGGCCACACACACACAAAAAAAAAAAACCCTTGCCAGAAGAGAACCTCTCTATCAATGGTTTTCTTCAATGTAAAGCACTGATACTCATCGCAAGCACAACAATGAAATGGAAAATTCTTTGAGCACAGGGACAATCTTCTTACAACACTCATCACCAGCACATCACATTGCATATGATTTGCATACATGAATGACACATTTTGCCATGTGATAATTCTCAAAAAAATAGAGTGGCAAATTAGAGGAGTAGAGCAAGTTTGGGTCATCACTGTGATTCCAATTCTGTTATGTCATATTTGGACTCGCCACTTACCCCCCTCACTTGTGTGATGTGGGGCAACTCACTCAACCTCTCTGTGCCACAGGTGCTACATATATAGAATGATACTAAACACAGTCCTTGGACACCTGGTCATAATTACTTAACCAAAGATTATCATTATTACTGCTATTTTAATGAACATAACTATAATAACTGAGGGAATTTGATGGAATGAGATGATTAAATAAACTAATGTGTAAAAGGCCCTATATGGGTACACAAGGTACCACTGGCTCATAGCGTTTCATAAGTGGACGTTATCATTTCAGCTTTAGGCTAAAAATTAAAATTACTGAAGAAATTCATATATATGCATTCCCATTGACTCTTAAGTCATATCCATTCTTCAAGAACAGTCCTCAGCACACCTCTTCCTGGTATCCTTCCTGACTGGCCATATCCAGTTTCAGTGCCTTCAGTGATCATTTCCTGTCATTTATCAGCGTAAGTGGAGATGGTCATGCTCTGTGCCTGTGTGGCCCCAGGTGCTCAATGTTGTTCTCAGGCCTTTCCTTGGCATGTCCTATGTCCCTCATTTGACTGTGGCACCTCAGGAGTTGGGCGTGTTTCCCTCCCTCCACACCCCTCAGGCCCTAACGTTGTGTTCTATGCCCAGTGCCTCCTTGCTGAACAGCCCCACACACAGTGGCTCAGGGAGTACATCCCACTACCATAGCCAGGGGATAATTCCAGCAGGCTGGCCAGAGGGTGAAGAGCAAGGCAGATGGAGGGCTCTGGGGAGGGCAGGAGGTAGAGGAAGAAACAGAAGCAGACCACCAAAAGGGCAAAGGCAAGCTCTGGGTCACATTCAATCTTACAGAGAATGGTGGGCCATGGGTAAGAGTTGCTCCTATACCGAAGTCACCCACATGGCCATGCAGTTAAATGATGGGGGTTCAGACACAGCTCTGTCCCAGTCAGCCTACTTCAAAGGTAAGACCACTCCGTGATGAGGGAAGCATTTGGAAAGGAATTTGGTACAAAGGATAGAGAAGTTTCTTGAATTAGCCAGTACAGCTCTGTCAGGACCTGTATGGTTTTCAGCAGTTAACTTAACCTCTCTGAGCTTCTCAGTTGTCCTAACAGCTAACACTTACCACGAAAGTCCTGTGTACCAAGCACTGTTCTCAGCATTTGCATATGTCATTTAATACCATGATAAGCCAAATAGATATATATAAATTTTAATGATCAGGAAATTGAGGCCAGGGATGCAGGCAGGATTTGAATCCATGACATATACCCAATATGGTTCCAACTTCATACGTTGGTCTGGGTTCTCCAGAGAAATAGAACTAGTGGGATATGTAAAGAGAGGTTTATTATAAGGAATTGGAACACAATTATAGAGGCTGACAAGTCCCAAGATCTGCAGAAACAAGCTGGAAACCAAGAGAGCCATTGGTGTGGTTCCAGTCTGAAGGCTAACAAGCTCAAGACCCAGGAAGAACCAATGTTTCCGTGTAAGTCTGAAGGCTGGAAAAAGCTGATGTCCTAGTTTGAAACCCGTCAGGAAGAAAAATTCTCTCTTACTCAGGGGAAAGTCAGCCTTTTTGTTCTAGTCTGGTCTTCAACTGATTGGATAAGGCCCACCCATGTTAGGGAGAGTGATCTACTTTATTCAGTTTTAATTTAAATGTTAATCACATCCAAAACCACCTTCACAGAGACACCTGGAACAATGTTTGATTATATATCCAGGCAGCCCATGAGCCAGTCAGTTTGAGACATAAAATTAACCACCACATCTCACAAGTATTACTTAAGAATTAAATGAGACACTACATGCAAAAGGTTTGAAAAAAAAATGGGGGGACTGGCAAATAGTGATCAATAAATGGTGGCTAAAAAAGAAAAGAGAATAAGCCTAAAAAGAGGTGAGTGACTCAACTTCATTGTTAATAAGCAGGTTTGGGGTTCAGGGTTTGGCATGGGTTTTAATAGAAGCTTCTCTTGACTCATTTGTTGTTAAACGTGCAGCTGGAGGAACCCTCCTCGACCAGACAATTCCATGGCAGGGACACTAGACTTACGGTATGTGGTACAAGAAGGCGGTGAGAGAAGGCTCATCCATTCATTCAAACTCAGGTTCAATGGGCATTTGATTAAGTGCTTGCTAGACATTGTCTGCCATTCAGTGTGCTGGAATCTGTCATCTGTTCACCTCCTGCAGTCCTCACGGGGCCCATGTTGCCACCATTCCCATGTGGTGGACAGAGCCTGGGGCACAGAGAGCTGGTGTGCCTTACTCACCGTCTCTGAGCTGGTAGGTGAGAGAGTCAACTCTTGAATTCAGATCTGCAAAACACATACCCTCATTTCTAAGCCCCAGACATCTACCTGGTTTCCAAGGACTTGGTGAGTGTGCCCCAAATCAGGGCACTTTGGTCAAGGCCAAATAAATATGCTTGGGCTCAACTTTTAGGAATTGCCACTTTGAAACCTGCTCACTGGAGCAGAGGGAAAGTGTCGGTTATTTCAGTAAAAAATGTTTTTCTTATTCTAGTTGTCAGAGTATTGTCTGAATAGGGAAAAGAAAACCCTGCAGGAAGTTCTATCCCCCTCCTGAGTGCTTGTTTGACTCTAAGAGCAGAGGGACGGGTTGGAGAGGTTTATCATCACACCAGCTGTGGTAACTGCACTGCCTTGCTCCCCACATAGGAGCTTTCTGTGGGAGAGAAGAAAACCTGAACTCAGAACTTCCTTGCTCTGCAGAGGAGGACCCACAGACAGAGAGGAGGAGATGGCCTCTTCCAGGGCAGAAGGTGGGCACAGGGGATATTCTAAGGGCAAAACTCAAACCACAGGCCTTTTAAAGAAATGGGCCTTTCAAGGGAAGGGAGTGCAGATGGCCTGACCTATGACCATGGCCTCCCTCTGTTCCCTGTGCTATGAAGCAGCCTCAGCCGTGGGTGTGTGTAGCCCTCAGAAGCACATCAAAAGAGCCGAGGGTAGTTTAAACATTTGAAAACAAAGATAAGAATCAGAAGCAAACAGTTGAATGCTTTTCTCTTCCTCTGGGGTCAGTTCCATTTTCAGAGCCCTCCTGGGTTCAGGGAATGACCTTTAACTGCCTCCAGAGAGGCCAAGACCAGGAGGGCAAATGGTCTGGCAAAGGTCATGAACCATCTCCAGAAGCCTGGGCTGTCTCTTGTTACTTTACACAGCACATGGGGTTAAAGTTCCTACTGACTCAGGGAAGATTCTCTAAGGATAATGAGCACAATATGAAACAGGGCTCCCTCCAACAGGGCTTGGAGTGGGGGAACAGCCACCAGGACTCACTCACGTTCCAGGCTTCTCTAAGGAGGGCAAGAGTCCCAGAAGTTTCATTGCTTTTGCTCAGTCTGGAGACATTTTCCCTAAAATCATTCTGTTCAGCCCATCTTCAGCCACAAACTGGCAGAACCTACAACATGGTTCTCATGAGTTTTAAGAATCCAGCTTCCTAATTTTTTCCAATTCCAAATATAAAGCAAACTGAAACAGCATTAAAATAATTTGAACTTCAAAGACTCTTTCTAATTCCATGTGGCCACAATGAAATTAAGTAAGAATCAGTCTCTCTCTCTTTCTCTCTCTCTCTCTCTCTGCCTTAGTCTCTCTGTCTCTGTCTCTCTCTCCTTTTTCTCCCTTCTTTAAGGGGAGGAAAATAAAAGCTAAAAGGACACAGGGCCCATGCAAGTCCAGGAAATGCTTGCATGAAGCTTCTTTCGCTTCTAACTAGCATATGTAACTGGGGATTAGCAGAGAGGCCTCTTGTAATTACTGTTGTTGCCCCATTTGTGGCTATCTCCGTGAGGCCAGTAAATCTTGAAATTACAGGCTGACCACCCTGGAGAACTGAGACAGAGTCAGCCACATCTCTCAAAGGCACTGCTCTGGGCGATTCCCACCCCCCTGAGATGACTCGCTTGCCAGGGAGAGGGCCCTGCCTGGGAGTGACTCCCAGACCTCACAGTGGCTTGGAAGTAAATAAAACCAGGGTGGGTGGCCCAGGACGCCCTGCACCCCCTTGTGAGTCGAACAGGGCGGGGTGACAGCTGGCCCCAACAATCCCTGTCACACCTCCATTACCCTGCCCTCCCTTGGACTGCTGGTTATAGGGCCCCAGAGATGAATGAGAAGAGGATGGACACATGGAACTGAGAAGGGGGAGGTCAAAATGTCTTGAAAAGGGGACTGTGTCTCTTGAAATACTGTCCCTCTCTGTTAAGGAACACAACACCTGCAGTGGACATCGAGTCTAACACAACCTGTCATTTTGACTTGACTCAACACTTTTTTTTTTTAAGATTTTATTTATTTATTTGACAGAGAGAGATCACAAGTAGGCAGAGAGGCAGGTAGAGAGAGGGAGAAGTAGGCTCCCCACTGAGCAGAGATCCTGATGTGGGGCTCGATCCCAGGACCCTGAGATCATTACCTGAGCCCAAGGCAGAGGCTTGGCCACTGAGCCACCCAGGCGCACCTTGACTTGACATTTAACCATGATCTGGACCACAGCTTTTAAATGAGAAGTTATAGTGGCTCTTCATAGCATGTGCCTATTCTAGACATCTAAAAAATGTCCAAGTATTCAAAACCAAAGAGCCAAGACCTGTGGACTATGGCTCAGGATCCTGTCCTGGGCTATTTTGGAAATGAGACTCTGATCTCCCCTTAAACCTTCACAAGGACACAGAAGACATCAGGAATGACATTCACACTTCCTCTCTGCAGGTCCCTTAAAAGAAGGTGCTTTTCATATTCCCCTAGAGTCTGAGACCTTACACACCGCATCCAAATACGTTAAGACAGGACCAGGGCTAAGAGATGGTAAAGGCCCTCCCAAGGCCAAGAGCCCATGACCAGCAAGTGCAGACTCCATTTGGGGCGTGTCCTTGTTTCTCCCCGTCACGCTATGTGTTTCACTCAGCTTTTTAAGTTTGGCTAGAGATACCTGTTTAATCTGCTTTACTATTGCCTCCTCCAATTCTGTCGTTTATAAAAGCACAGCAGCATACTATTTTGTGGTTAATTAGTATAAATAACACATCAAGGTATACATTAAAATAATATTCCCCAAGCCATGAGCTCTCAGCAGCAGCCTGCTGTCCATATACTCTGGCTTATCTTCTCTCACCAGGAGTCTGCCAGTCCCTCCACCAGTCATCATCCTAACTGCCCACATATGTTCTCTTCAGCCTTTCCAGAACAGGTACAGCAGCGCCCCCCCCACCCCAGGTGCCCCGTGAGTGTGTGTGTGTGTGTGTGTGTGTGCATGTGTGTGCACGTGTCGGGTAGGGCTTAGGTTTGCCTTCTTCTGAAGAGAGTGACCTAGAATGTTAGGCGACTTGTCCAAGGCCACAAACCAAATAAAAGCAAATAAATAAAAAAATAAAAATTAAAAAATGAAAAAGCTTTCTTGCTACTGTCCTTTCTGTTGTCCTCAGAACATTGGAGGTATGAGGAGCCCCCGTTCAGGTTCGCATTTGCTGCATTTTCCATTTCAGCAACCGAAATGGGTTGCCGCACAACCTAAAGAGCTTTCTAGACACAGACAGGAGGAATTCTGAATTATGATGCTTACACAAAGCATCATAATAAAAAATAATAGTAATAAACAATGACAGAAGACGCAAAGAGAGAGAAGAACCAGGGCAAGCGGGCGGAGAGAGTTGCAGGAAGAGAGGAAGAATGGCAGGGGAAGTCACCGAAAGCTGTTTGGCAAAGGAGGTCGCATTTTAGTTGTTCCAGGAGCCCCTGGGAGGGAGAGGGTGGACGGCGAAGAACCCACCCAGGGGTCACTGTGGAATTGTTTACAGCGAGTGACCGTCCCCCGCCCCCAGAAGCAAAGCAGATTTCAAAGTGCTGGCCAGATACTAAGTGCTGATCTCCCCCGCCCCCCCCACCCCCTGCCAGAGCATCCCCAACCTCGGGGAGCCTCAGAGGATGGCAGTCTTCAATGGGGAAACTGAGGAAGAAAAAGGAGCCAGGGGAAAAAGTCAGAATACCACAGAGACTCTGCCAAGACCCATGGCTACCATTAGCTGTCCAAGGTGACTGCCCCGCATGCCCCAGGCTTTTAAAGGAGACAGTTCTCTTTGGGGCCAGAGATCCAGGAAGTCCCAGGTGAACCATAAAATCCAGTAGTTTCCAGGTCCCTTCCATTCAGAGCGGGCTGTCTCCGTGGCCCACTTTGATACTGACCCTCACTAAATTCCTAAGGACTGGCAACATCCTGCCATGCCCTCCCACAGCCCCCCAAATATTTGCATCCATTCAATGCTTGGATTCCCTCTCCACCTCCTACAGAGAAAAGGCTGCTGGAAACCCAGACACCCCGTGGAGGGGACTGGTGCCAAGTCGTCTGGGGCCCCCTCCCTCGGGAAACAGGAAGCACAGCCAGCCTTGTCACCATGCCCTAAAGTAGGATGGATGGCCCCGGTAAACCGATCCTCGCTAATGTAACCATAGGTGCTATTTCATATAAATACATCCACCCAGACATTTCCCATCAGTGCAGCGCCTTTCCCCCAGGCCGGCTCTCCCGCCTCTGCCTCCTCTACAGCCTCCAACCACCCGCGTTAATGACATGCTCGGGGTGGGGACAGGAGTTTGTTAAGTGTCTTTGCAATGGCAAATAAGGGACCCCCAAAGCCTTCCCTTTCTTCATTTATCATCTTCTATAATGTACCTATCACATCCCCTGCTCCTCTCGTCTTTGCCAAACTAAACAGCCTTAGTCCTGCTAATCTCTCCTCAGATGGAGACCGGGGCCATAAATCCAATCACTGTGCAAAGAAGGCCTTCCCCAACCATGCCTTGGGCGCTCGGCACAGCCCGGATTCCAACACACACAGCAGATAATGGCAGAACCGCTGTCACAGGGCGCGTTATAAAATAATGTGCCTGTTGTGAAGCCTCGGCTGTAAATTAGCCTGCCTGCTAGAGGGATAAAGGCCATTTAATTTGCTTGCCAGCCCTACCCTCTCTCTTTGTCCTTTGTCTCCATTGGCACATTATGTTTGAATGAAATTTGGGGTAGAAACTGGAAAAAAGAGGACTGGGCACTGGCTTTGCAAGGATCACATGACATTAAATCCCATTAGCTTCTTGGATTAATTTTAAAAGGCAATGACTTCAGTTAAACATGTTGTCTGGTGCATTTTTTTAAGTAACAAGATCCCTTCTCAAGCTCCCAGATCTGGTTTAACACTTCCCACACACCCATGACATTTTGAGGCACACTGCCCATTCACCTTTTTCTCCCAATCACCCAGGCATTGACAAGGGATGTCGTGAACTTATTAATGTCTTTTTCAACAAATACTAAATTTTTCTGGTGTCCATAGTTCAGAAAGGGAAAGAAGGAAGGGGTCCTTTTATACATCTCCAGAGAAGAGCAGCAGTGGGCTAACTCGGCAGAGCCCATTTCAGGGAAGCTAACCTAAGGTCTTGAAGGAAGACAGATGCACCGAGAGCATCACTGAGTCACCAAGGAAACCACACTCTCTTTTCCTCTTTTCCATCTCCCAATGCTCTTCAAAAGAGGAGAGTAGTTCCAAGAGATGGAAGATACTTAAAAGAGGAAATACTAAGACCTTCGTTACTTTTCATGCTTTGAGTATCTGCCTGGAGCAAAGAGCTGACTTTGAGACTTAGAAGGACTCAGTCATGCACCAAGTCACCCGGTGTCCCCAAAACCAAGTCACCTGGCTCAGCTCTCCCAACGTGGGGCTAAACTGGAACTGAGAAACCCCACACTGGCCCAGGTTGGGTCCCATCTAGCTCTCATTGGAAATAATAAATACCCTAGAAAAGACCTAGGTTCCAAGTTACCTGGTGACCCATGTTTCCCCACCAGGTCAAGATAAGAACCTGGGAACTACCAGAAAACCCTCAATTCCAAGAATAAGCATGGACCACCTTACTGAGCCATCGATCTTATCTGACAGTAAGCAATTGAAAATATTAATATGTGCTTGATCGAGCACATTAAGAGTGTTAAATGCAAAATCTGCGAACCTTTATAGAGAGAAAGAACAATGAAATGAATTTTGAACTTGCCCCTTTAGAAATCCCACAGCCTCTAGGTACATTCCCTCTTCTGCAAATCAAGTGTTAGAAGCATCTTAGTGGGGCAGAGCCCATCTCTTAAGAACACAGAGTCAGGAAGAAGTGGGGCCTAAAGAAGAAAATTGATGCTAATATTTCCGAGGTCTGAGTGGGGAGCAGCTAAACAACAAAGGAAGCTGGTCAGAGGACCACAGGACCCAAGATTGGAGTCTGGGTGTTTCGAACACCATCCTCGTGAGGTTCAGGAGCAATGACAAGATACACAACAGGAGTTAGGATCTTTCTGGTCATAGACCAGGGAATCTTCCTCTCTCTCTTAGCTTGAGTTCCCCCAGAGGATAAGAATTCCCATGCAAGTCGTTTACTTGAAATGGGATCCTAGGAAACACCAGTTAGGAGTGGGGAATTGACACGGGGTAGGATAGGCTGTCAATTAGGGAAGCATAATCCAGCAAGGTGCCACTTGGGACAATTGAAGATTGATGTCTCTGGAGAATTCTGGAAGATACGAGAGAACACATGATTCCAAAGCATCCCACTTTATGGGTAAGGGTACTGGGGTACTTTATACACCAACTCCTAACAGTCATTGGTTGGGAGCTGCTGGGGGAGAAGAGTGGTCATGAATTCCCTGCCCTTGGACCTGCTTGGGTAGAGCTCACTCCTATAGACCAAGAAAGCCCTCGAACCAAGAGATACAGGGGATGGCAGTTCAAAATCAGCATGCACTGAAAAGGTAAGGGTGACGGGTATTTGTAGGGTACAAGCAGCAACACCTATACCTCCTGCATGGAGGGCTCTAGTCCTTTCACTGATGACTGAGCATCAAATATGGTGGCTGATCTCAAACTTTAGATAAAATGATGTCCTACCACCACTAAAAGTTTTTGTATCGAGCAGTATTCATGCTTTCTATTTGGTTCTCCCAACAAGCCTATGAGCAGGTACTGTGATCTCAGAGAAGCTAATTGGCCATCGCAGTCTGAGTAGCTTCTCCTGCCCCTGGTGAAGCTGGGATCTCAGCCTAAGGTCTGGGGTCATAACCTCTTCCTGTGTGGCCAATGTAGAATGCCTGTCTGGGTACACCCCCTTCTGTAGGTCACTGCCCCACCTTGACCCTGCTAGGAGACACACTGAGGTTTTGGCAACATATGACTGAGCCTTCCCACCTTGCCTGTCACTTGGGGTCGCTCATACAGTTGCAGCCAGCCTACAGCTGCATCTAAGTTCTTTTGAAGCCTTCTTCGCTCACCTGGTCTAGAATGGCTGGAAAAGCTTAAGACTGACTGAGCATCTCTCACTTTCTCTCCATGTGGCCTTTTCATATGGCTACCTTGGGCTTCCTCACAGTCAGGGGGTCTTGCAGAAGTTAGACTTCTTCCAGGGTTGCTGGTTTCTCCCAGAACGAGTGTTCTAAGAAAGTCAGTCACAAGTTGCAAGGCATGGCTTTCGCTATATTCTATTTCTCAAAAGTCACCAGCCTGCCCAGATTCAAGGGATTGAGGAGTAACTTCCATGTCTCAATGAGGAAATGTATGCATACAGGAAGAGAACAAATTGATGCGTGGTAACCATCTTGGAGACAAACCTTCACGTAGCTGCTAGCTCTTTACTTCAAGTGCTTGCAACTCTATGTGAAGACATTCTCTGACTAGGAGTGTACTCTGTCGGCCTGTGGCAGACTGTATTCCAGGAGCAGTTCTTAGCAACAGCTCAAAGGGAGTCTAAATGCTCCAGCTTCCTCACACCTGACTGGGTTAAAACAGAGATTAAATCAGAGCCCCAGTCACCTAGAATAGAAATCTGTTAATTGCCATACCTACAGTGGCTGCCTTACCTTCCCCAACTTCTCCACTTTTCTCTCTAGGCCTCCTGAGATCTTCTCTTCAAAAACAACAACAACAACATCAACAACAATAAAAAACCAACTTCACCAAAAAACTATTAGAACTAATACATGAATTCCATAAAGTTGCAGGAGACAAAACTTACATACAGAAATCTGCTGTATTTTTATACACTAATAATGAAGTAGTAGAAAGAGAAATTAAGAAAACAGTCCCATTTACAATTGCACCAAAAAGAAGGTGAGAGACTTGTACTCTGAAAATTAAAACTCAGGTGAAATTATTTTCATCTGAGATGAAATCTCAGATCTAATTAAAGATGAGATAAATAAATGGAAAGCTATTCCATCTTCATTATTGGAAGAACCAATATTGTTAAGATGTCTTTACTACACAAAGCAATCTACAGATTAAATGCAATCCCTATCAAAATACCAGTAGTACTTTTCACAGAACTAGAACAAATAATCCGAAAATTTTTATGGAATCACCAGACACCCTGAATAGCCAAAGCGATCCTGAGAAAGAAGAACAAAGCCAGAGAAATCAAATCCCAGGTTTCAACATATACTACAAAACTATTGCAATCAAAGCAGCAAGGTACTGGCACAAATATAGACACACGAATCAATAGATCTGGATAGGAAGTCCAGAAGTAAACCCATGCTTATATGGTCAGTTAGTCCGTGACAAAGGGGGCAAGCATATATGACGAAGAAAAGACAGTCTCTTCAATGTAGGATGCAGGGAAAACTAAACAGCTACCTGCAAAAGAATGAAACTGGACCACTTTCTCACACCATACACAAAAATAAACTCAAAATGGATTAAAGCCCTAAATGTGAGAACTGAAACCATTAAACTCCTAAAAGGAAACATAGTAATCTCTTGGACATTAACTGCAGCAACATTTTTCTGGATATATCTCCTCAAGGCAAAAGAAACAAAAGGAAAAATAAACAAATGGGACTACACCAAAATGAAAACCTTTTGTACAGCAAAGAAAACCATCAACAATACAAAAGGCAACCTGATGAAGGGGAAAAGATATTTGTAAATGACATATCTGATAACAGGTTAGTATCCAAAATATATAAAGAATGTATACAACTAATAACCCACAAATAATCCTATTAAAATGGGCAGAGAACATTTTAATGAATAATTTTTTTCCAAAGAAAACTTTCAGATGGCCAACAGATATAGGGAAAGATGTTCAACATCCCTCATTATCAGGGAAATGCAAATCAAAACCACAATGAGCTATCACATCACACCAGTCAGAATGGCTAGTATCAAAAAGACAAGAAATGACAAGTGCTGACAAGGATGGGGAGAAAAGGGAGCCCTCATACACTACTGGTGGGAATATAAACTGATGAGAGTCCTCAAAAAATTAATAGAAAATACCATACAGTCCTGGGATTTCACTCTGGGGTGTTGACCTAAACAAACAAACAAACAAAAAAAACTAATTCAAAGAGATATATGCATACCTACCTTTATTGCAGCATTATTTACAATAACCAAAATATGACAGCAACCCAAGTGTCCATCAATAGATAAATGGATAAAGACGATGTGGTTTAGATACACTGTGTAATATTACTCAGCCTTAAAAAAGAATAAAATTCTGCCTTTGCAACAACATGGATGGGTCTACAGGATATTATGCTAAAGGAAATAAGACAGAGAAATACTATATAAGTTCAAAAACAAATGAAAAAACAAACAAAAGACCAGAAACAAAGTCAAAAATATGGAGAACGAACTGGTAGTTTCCAAAGGAAAGAGGTCTGGGGGATGGGCAAAATAGATGAAGGGGATTAAGAGGTACAAACTTTTAGTTATAAAATATGTCAGGGTACCTGGGTGGCTCAGCCAGTTAAGCATCTGCCTTCTGCTCAGGTCACTATCCCTGGGTCCTGGGATTGAGCCCACCTCGGCTCCCTGCTCAGTCAGAAGCCTGCTTCTCCCTCTCCCTCTGCCGTTCCCCCCTGCTTGTATGCTCACTCGTGCTCTCTTTCTCAAATAAATAAATAAAATCCTTTGGAAAATCATTTAAAATAGATAAGTCACAGGGATGAAAAGTACAGCATAGGGGCACCTGAGTGGCTCAGTGGGCTAAGCATCTGCCTTTGGCATAGGGCATGATCCTGGGATGCTCAGTAAGGAGTCTGCTTCTCTCTCTCCCTCGATCCCTCCCCCAGCTCGTGTGCACTCTCTCTCTCTCAAATAAATAAAATCTTTAAAAAGAAAAAATGAAAAGTACACCATAGAGAATATTGTCAGTAATGTTATAATAAGGTTCTATGGTGACAGAGGATAGCTGTACATATCGAGTAACATATTGAGTCGTCAAATCACTATACTGTACACCTGAAACTAATATAACGTTGTATGTCAGCTGTCCTTCGATAATAAAAATTTTTTTAAAAGTTGCACCAAATCCTTTTCTCAAAGTCTGCTTCTGATAGAACCCACCAAACATATAGCCTATATTCTCCCCCAAATGCTCCTTTCTTGGGTAAGTTAACTATTGTTGCTTTCTTTTGCTTATAAGCAATGAACAGTAAGTGCTAGAATGTGGAAAGGGGACAGAGAGAGTGTATGGGAGCCACAGAGCCCCAGTGCCAGCCAGCACCATAGAGGGACATGACAATGAAGACACAGAGGAGGCCACCCCATGGAAGAGAACAGGACAAGTCCACACAAAGAAAACTGTGTCATCAGGGAGGCCATACTGCAGCTCTGTTCCGCTTCTCACTTGTGACTCTCACTCTCTGTGGAATTTCTTGCCCTTGGAAGAAGAACGCTATTCCCTCTGCCTCTTTCTTCACATCCCATCCCCCACAGGGACTGGCCTTTCCTGTGAGCTCTGTGACTTAATGAACAAATGAAATGTCGTCTTGCCCCAAGTATCTCCACTAGCAGGGCTTAGAAGGATTAACAGAAAAGGGCACTTGGTCACTTTCCTGAGATGTGTCTGAGGATGGAAAGGTTGAGAGAATTTGAACATTGATGGGATATAGTGAAAGATCTAGTGAGGGCTAATGCAAGAGATTACAGGAACCCAGCGGACGGCTTGGGGCACACTGTGTGCATGGGCACAAGGAGAGACTACGTGAGGGTAGAGGAGGAACAGAGATAGGGAAACGTACAGGGCCCAAAGACCAGCTTCCCTATATGGGAATTTGGGGAGAGCGGACCTTACCACACTTCCTTGAGAGAACTGAGAAAAACCTCACTTAACTTTTCAGTAAGGCACAATTTGTGGGGATTTCTGGTCAGAACTAAGGCACAATTTGTGGGGATTTCTGGTCAGAACAGAATTGTGTGGGTATCAATTCTACACCAGGTGTTTATATCTGGAGATCCCCAAACTCTCTAAAAATACAGATGTTCCTCTTCCATACACGAAAACATTGATTTGAAAAACACAGGAAACATCTGATAGAGAAAAGTTCAATGACTTATCCAAGTAAACCTATGAGATGGGGTTCATCATAGAGTATCCAAATAATTTATCACCTAAACTGGGACACTTTTGAGAGGGAAACAGGACACCATGAATAATTACTACTACTAATAATAATAAAATGATATAAAAATAATATGAATAATAATAATAACAGGCATAGACCAGATGTCCCAGGCAGATTGTGATATGAGTTCAGAAGCCCAGGATATGTTCTGTTTCCACAGTTGGAAGGCCTGTTTGGCCAGCAAGCTAAAGTTTAGGATCTGCACTTAAATAACACTGCTAAGTCCCCTATCCCTCCTTGGTAGATATGGAATAGCAGGAAATGTGCACTCTTAGACTTAAAAAAAAACCTGCATCCAAATGCAGCTGTACCGCTTCCTGACAGAACTTGAGCAGATCTCTTTATCTCAATCAGCCTGATTTCCTCTCTTGGAAAATGGGCGTGACTGGGGCACCTGGGTGGCTCGGTGGGTTAAAGCCTCTGCCTTCAGCTCAGGTCATGATCCCAGAGTCCTGGGATCGAGCCCTGCATCGGGCTCTCTGCTCAGTGGGGAGCCTGCTTCCCTTCCTCTCTCTGCCTGCCTCTCTGCCTACTTGTGATCTCTGTCTGTCAAATAAATAAATAAAAATCTTAGAAAAAAAAATGGGCATGACTGTGCCTTATTCACAAGGTCACTGTGAGCTCTTGTTCAACAAATGTGTGGCGGTGTCCCGATGGGTCCGTTCCGCAGTAAATATGGATAACCTCAATGCAGAAAAAAGCAGAGACCCGATACATGATTTCTGGAAAAATTATGGGAAAAATTGCCCCTATGTTTCCATTCTGTTGACTTCCTCCTGAGGCAGGTCCTCCTTCAGAGGAGCAGACCCCTCCTTTCACTCTATGTGAGGGCAGCTTTTGACCCCTGAACTTTTAGCACCTTTCTCATTGGGGAGCAAGAACAGCTCCACGTTTAAGTGAAAACGCATGTCTGTTCCTTGCCTCTCTGCCTGACGCCTCTTGGCTTCACCAAGAACAGGCAACAGGAGTAGCCTGTATCCAGCACTTGGACGCCTCCGCGGCCGGCTTCAGGAGGAACATGGAAAAACTTATAGGGGCATGAGGAGAATAATATGGGGGTTTTCAGCTGTAAAAGAAGACCACACACATGGTCCCATGTGGATTGCGCCCTGGACCCTCTTCAAAAACATGGAAGTTGCATGCTCTGCAGCCATGCGTAGGCCTGGATTAATTAACTGTAGGCCACAAACGGGCCGGCAAACACGACGCCGAAACGCTGTCCATTTCTGTGGTAGAAATTTCCCATTGCTCTGAGCTCCCAATAAGACAGTCCGAGTGGAGAGTACAACCTGAAGGCCGGGCAGATGGTTCCATCTGTTTTTCCATCATTTTGAACTTAGCAGGAAAACCCCAAGATGTGTTTTGACACAAGCATGCTTTTTTTTTCCTTCCCCACATTTTGAAATGGCTGTGTTTAGAGGCTAATTAAATCCATATGCTTCTGATTCATTTACACTTAACTCATCAAAATGTTTTGTAATAGCCATTTGAAGTCCAAGGCGCCTCTCTTGAGCTTTTTTTTTTTTTTCCCCCTAAAACCCAGGAAGCTATGGTTTGCCAGCCAACAGCAGGGTTCTCATACCAAAAGGTTCAAATATGGTTCAAGACAAGATCCTACACCCAGGAGGTTCTAGTGGTTAGAAATTGTCCTAAAGCATCATTGTCAAGTGTGGGGTGTGACTGCATCTTCTGATAGTATCCAAAGATACTCACTGCTTGGGATGGTGGGAAATCATTGGAACGAGAAAAAAAAAAACTGCTAAAATCGCTGGGCCCAATAGAGAAATTTAGTTCAAATGGCAGCTGGGTGGTTTTTCCATTTTTAAGGAAGAGTTTTCATTAGGCATAACTGAAACTTATAACTGAAAGTTTCATGCCAACCCTTATCCAGAATAGGTAGCCTCTCCGTCATCGATATTTGCTATCAGATCTTACTTACGCTTCTTAAAAAATTATCCACAATGTAAATTAGAGCAAAGTCCCTATCCTTTCCGTGTCATAACAGAGTGTTGTCTAAGTAGTCCAATGAGTCACCTGACTTCTAGAGTTGGTCATCTTTGTTTGCCTCAATATTTACTACTGGTTACAGCCTAGACTCTGTAACATGAGATATTAAATCGTAGAGTGGAAAATTATGTTTGTCCACTAAGAAGGCAGTGACCCAGGAGAGAAGATACCGCCACAGGCTGCAGTTTGATGGTGCCGTGGGACAATAACCAGCTTCATGGCTAACTTGGCCATGTGATTTTAGCATTTTTTTCCCCCAGTCTTTCCTATCCACCCTCAGAGCTGTTTTACTATCTCTTTGGTTCTCTCATTAATACGCTAAATAAGTCTTTGATTACACAATCACTCAATATATGTTCGAGAGTCCTTTAACTTTTTGAAAATTATACTTTGAAATTGCATAAGCCTCATGCCTGGTTGATCTCACTGACCTTCCCTTCTACTGCTGCTCTGTTTGATTACTATGTAAAGCAAATGGGCATTCAAAGAGTTGAAAATTGAAGCGATGCCACACTAGAAAAGGCCTGAAAACTAAACCAAAGACGGAAAGGGAAGGGTTTTGAACACTGAATGAGCTTAAGTGTGTATCTCCTGTTAATAGCTCTGGCAGAGAGACATCAACCCACTTTCCAGGTGAGAACAGTGAGGCAGGAAGTGGTTAAGTAATTGGCCCAGAGTCACACTACTTGGAAATGGCAACCCCCAGATTTGAACAACAAGCTGTCAATTCCAAACACATGTGTGCTTGTCCATATGCCTTCCTCTCTGCTATAGAGTTAAAGGCTTCAAGGGGTGAGGCTGTAGACAATCATAGAGGTAGAGAGGAGAAGCAGACCCCGCCAGCCAGGATGCAGAGCAAGGCAGGTGGGACTTGTTCCACAGAGAAGTAAGTCAACGCATGTTCACGCTGTCGGAAGTATACTCAGATTTCCATGTGACAGACAGGTCAGTGGCTCTGAATAAATGTTTCGGGGGAAAAAGAATTTTTTTTAAAGGTCTTACAAACCTCAATGTCAACCTAAATCCCTCTTTTTACATTACCTGAATAAGTACCAGCATAAAACCAGGAACTGGTAGAGGAAAATATTTATTCCCTTCTCCCCATGATTCCATGAGGAGGAACATCTATTAGCTTAACATTTGGAGTCCCTAACTAGGGTAGGGTGGAGGTGGGAGTGGGGGAAGGTTTGATTGGTTGAGAGGAACTGGGCATCCTCGGTGCTGCCCGCCTGCCCCCTCCCTGGCTGAGGCTGGAAGGTCATCTACGCCATGACCTTCCAGCTAATTTGTGTCAGTTACAGAGCTGACATTTTTATCTTCTGTCTGATTCCTCCTTTATTTAATTATACTTGTTGGGTTTTAGTGGTGCAAATCACACCTCTCGTCGTCTGCTGAATTGGGAGCTCCTGGTGCTGTAGAAATCCGACACAGATTAACAAACTACGTGTTTAAAATATCTGTAAAAATAATGGAAGTCAAGGTAGCATCCACTAGTCAATGCGATATGACAGATGGATTCTGTTGTCTCCTAGACATGAACCTGCTGGTGATCTTGGAAATATGGCCCCCAAGGAGCCAAGGGACAGCTCACTCCCCGCCCCCATTCTTCCCTTAAGATATTGACTTGAAACTTTCCTTGAAAGGTACACCTTGGTATCATTTTGCCCTCACTGAGGACAAGTTCATCATTGCGGAACACTACCTCAATTCTTCACCTATTAACTCAAGATAACTAAAATATCTTTTTGGCACTGATATGATCGCAGACATAAATGCAGACACAAGCTTATGCATACATAGCAGTTCTTGGGTTATAAGATGTTCATCTAAGATCGCTGCTTCTCAATTTTTTCATTATTATCCATTCAAGGAGCTTCTTTAGACATTTTTTCCCAAATCACCCTTCATGAAATTTTAATACCACAGACATATGGTGTATCTGTTTATATGCTGTATGTGTATCTGTGCTTTACATATAGAAAAAAAGATTTTAAGAGATTATAATTTTTTTCACCATACTCCATAAGAATCAGTTCCTGCCCCATAAGGAACGATATCATCCCTTTGAGAATGCATAATCCAATAGAAATATAATACAAGCCACATACTGCATATAATTTTTTTAATTTTCTAGTAGCCACATTAAGAAAACGAAAAGAGATGGACAGAATTAATTTTCATAATATATTTTATTTAATTCAATATAACCAAAAGGTTATCATTTCAAGGAGATAATAAGTACAAAAACTTACCAATGGGATATTTTATATATTTTTTTCTTACTAAGACTCCGAAATCTGTTTTACATTTAGAGCACAGCTCAGTTTCTATTAGCTGTATTTCAAGTGCTCAGTAGGCACACGCAGCCAGTGGCTACAGTATTCGTGTAAGTTGAAATGATCCTGAATGTGAATATATTAATTATTTCAATTTGCCTCTAAGCCAGGCTTATTCTCAGAAACCTTGCAGACCGCAGAGACCGGGTCTGTGGACCTCCAGAGATGCACAGATGGCAGCTGGAGAAGCTGTGATTTAAACAGGGGGAGTTTACAAAAACACATCCATCTAATCAAACCTCAGTGAGAAATGAAATCCTGTTCCTGCCCGTCCCCATTCACAGTGGATCTAATGGTCCAGAGGGACTCTCAAAGCCACTTGTCACCGTACTTGGCTCCAGAGTCCCTGCTTCTACTTTCTACTCTCTATTTCCCCCGCCCCATATCTGCACCTCATGACTTCTCTACCTCCTGGCTTCTCATTCTTGTCCTCCCTCCAGGCCTGTGTCTGCTTCTGCCACCCTCCACTACCACTTTGCTGCTTCCCTTCTCCACGTAACTGCCACCGCACCTCTGATCTGACAGGATCTGCGCCGGTGGCCATGTCTCCAGGTTATGGAACCTCTCTCAGGCGGGGCACTCCCTCCAGCATCTTGATGGAGGTCCCCCCCTCAGAACCGGTTCCGGGCAGGGACAAAGTGAGGGAAGAGCCTGCCTACATTGTCCGCTCTCTGCTCTGCTCCTCAGAGCCCCAGTCAGGCCTCCTGAGAGTCTTACCTCGCCACCCACACTGAAAAGAAAGAGAAGGGGGAAGTAATCTTCCTCAAGTTGCAGCTCAAAAACTCACCCAACACACACACACACACGCACGCACGCACACACGCACACACATTTTTTATGGTCTCTTTTTATGGTCTCTAGGACCTCTAGGCCTACCAGAGGTGTTTTTGCTGTATTATTGCAAGAGGGGGAAGACATGGGTTGCTGGGATGACCCAGGAAGGGGATAGAATGTAAGCCTCCGGGTGTCTGGGTGCCTCGCCCGGGGCCAATCCAGGACCTGATGAAAAACGAGAGCTTGTCTACTACCCCTGATGTGCCATAGAAGGAATGTAAAAAATATTTGGCCAGGAAATGACCAGGGCGTAAAGAACACACTAGCTGGTGTTAAACTTCTGAACCAGGTGCAGATAAATACGAGGGGCTCGCCTCCTCCTCTCAGGGCACTTGCATAGTGTGTCCGCACACAGAGCCTCACAGAGCCAGGATTTCACTGATTCTGGTAGTTTCCCCACTCATCCTTTTACAAGTCCAGCCTTCTTCTCAACTCTTTCAATATGCTGGGGAAGGCCCTCCCATCATCCTCACCTTACAGGCAGGAAGTCAAAGGCACAGAGAGGTGAAGTAAGAAGCCCCCAACCACACAGCTGGTAAGACGTAGAGGCAAGATTCACACCAGGTCTGTCTGATTTGATCTGTCCTGACTTGACGCTTGACCACAGGCCCATGATGCTGTTCAACATGGAAATCTCTGTTAATGGAGCCTGACACCTTCAGATGACTAAAGCCAAAACAAGCAGATGTGTGAATCCACTGAGCATCCCCCTAAACCAGAGCACCGACCCCTCCTCGCTTGGTCCAGAGAGAGCACGACAAGAGGCCAAGCCCACTCAGTCTGCTGTTCTTCCCCTTTCCCTGGTGGGAAGGCCCCGGCACCACACTATCTGCAAGATAGGAAGCCAATTTAAAGGCCCAAGAAGGCAAGCTTGTTCCCAAGGACTTGCTCAGTAGTTTGAAGGAGTAATTGAAACTCGTAGTTGACCCCAACCCTGCAGAGTTGGCACCAGGAGGAACACAAGCATTTTATAAACGCTCTTCCAGGAGGGGAGGTGAGCTCACTTCCTGAGGGAATTACTGCAGGGGGTGTCTGCCGGGCCGGCCAGGCCTGACTTTCAAACATCTGAAACGGCCCACGGTGTAATCAGGCATGAATATTGATTCAAATAAATTATGCATGTTTATACACTCGTTTATTATTTTATTCACACGCTCACTCCGCGTCGTTAGCCTGGGCAACTGCCATGGGGCTAGCCAGCTCTTGGATGCTGTGAAAAAAAAAAAAAAACCAGTTACTTTGAAATATTTGGTGGCCAAAGGGAAATCCAAGTCATTAGTGAAAATTATAACTGAAATGACAGCAGATTTCTATCATCTGGAAGGGCCTTGGCAAGTCCAAGTCAACAGGGTCAGACATTGCCCTATTCCTTGGGCTTTCATGAGACCATAGAAGAGCGAATATGGACGGCTCCAGAGCATTCGAGCAATTATCATTTTAACAAATAGGGCTCTTTTCTAATATTCACATTCCTTTCGCATGGCCTCATGAAAACACAAACATTCACTCCATCCTCAAAAAATGCAGGCGCTCTGGGAGGAAAGAGCTACCCGCTCAGCCCCACAGCCAAGCTGGAGGAATCAGAGATTGCTATCAGGTCCTCAGTGGTGAAGTTGCTTGTTTTTGACTCTGCTGATAAACCAGACCATACCTCTAGGGGCCTTGTCCCGCCCTGCTCCTGGGACCCTCCAGGAGAGAAGCCTTCTCATCCCCCAGAGGCCCCTGGAGGCCCTGGCCCAGAAGCTCTGGCTTGCAAGCTGGGTGACAGGAGCAGGGAGTCGGTAGATAGGCCCGTCTGCTTGCAGGTGGGGAGTCAGCTCCGAAGGCAGAGCCAAGGCCCGGTCAGCTCTGCGTGTCTACCTGAGGCCCTAGGGTCCAGCAGAGACCCTCCACACAAGAGGCGGAACTCTGCGGTCAGGGTCCTGTCCTACGGAGCCGCCCCCAAGAAGCTGCCTTTAAAGCGATTCCCAGGAGCCCTGTGTTTTGAGGACTAAAAGCTGATACTGCTCCTTCCACCTCCATCTGATTTCTGCTGTCCATTGTCATTCAGTTACCAGCCCCAAAGGGAAATAGAATAAAGAATTCAGATTTCCTCAATCAAAGGATAAAAGAAACCTTATGTACTTACTGAAAGGTCCCTGAAATTAACCTCAGTATACTATTTTTTTCCTCTTGATAATTGTCTCAGAAACTAGTCACGCCCTAGAAACTTGCAGTATGGGTCATGAATACTTAAATCAATACGTGAATTCACCTCTGTATTTTTTAGGGGTTATTTTCAAATTTCATTGTCTGAGAAAAGTGAAACCAAAGTACATGAGACCCAAGAACAACAAACTCATCTCTGAGAGAGAGGGGGGTTTTCACTTTCTATATTATGTGTTTCTACAATTTTTAAAAAACAATGAGGTGAATTCCTTATGTAATATGAAAAAAATTGTTTAAAGAAATGAAAAAGCAGCAATACATAAAATTTGAAATACTTGGACACTTGGGGAAAAGAAACAGTATCCTGAAGTTAGGAGGGAGAGAGGAAAGTTTAAAAATTGTGTGACTATAATTCCCAAGTCCAATTCTCAATAGCTTTTCAATGAAAAGGTCGATCGCTCTGGTGTCATAGTGGATCTAATCTCAGAGGTAGAATCCTAAGAGCCCAAGGCGGTGAGCCGGCTTTAAATAACGGCCTTGAGGCAGCACATGGACTCAGCTGTGGTTTCCAGACACTAAATATTAATGGAACAAGCGTCTGGACATCTCCGGACACCAGTGGAAAGGAAATTTTCTAATGGAAAATTCTAGGTGCTAATGGAAGAGAAAATTGTAACTCTGAACCAAATTAAGAAAAAAGATCAACATCGGGCTGTTACATCAACGGTGTGTGTCTCTCTGATCACAGAAAACAGTGCAGCCAACAAGCCTTTGAAACCAAATGTCCAAGTCAGGGATTTGCATGAAATTAAACCCCAAAATTCATTTGCAAGCTATGTGTTACCTAGTGTTTTCTCCATAGTGGTACCTCTTAGCAAGATATTTTTCTCAAGCTTTTCTCACAAGGAGATCCTGCAGATTCGTTACACAGTGCTAGTTTCCTTACAGAACATGCTATACAGAATGGGAAATACTTATTCATTAACTTCTTGACTTGGAAATAATTGTTCAAAGAGTGACGAAATGGAGTGGGTCTGGAGCAATGTCCCTCTATTGCTTGACTCCTGTGTAACCTCCTTCCCCTGGAGCCAGACCCTCACAGGAGTGTGCCCCTGCGGAGGAGGGGCTGCTGTCCACGTCCACGCACACACACCACACAGAAACACCACACACACACATATACACACACCACACACAGCACACACACCGCACATACACATACCACACACACTACACATACACACCACACACATGCACACACACTATACACACCACACACATATATACTACACACGGCACACACCACACATACACACCACACACATGCATTACACATACACACCCCACACACCGCTCTACATACACACACTACACATACACGTGCTACGTACACCACACATGCACCATACATACATACCACACATACACACCATACACATACACTACACATGTTACACATTCACACCACACACACACACAGCACACACTTGCTATGCACATACACACCACACACACATACCAGACACACAGACACCACACATACACATCACACACATACCACACACACATATACACACTATACACAGCACATGTACATACACACCACACACATATATACTACTCACTTCACACACCACACATAAATACCACACACACTACACAGACCATATACATACCATACATACCACGTGTACACCTACCCACATACCACATGTACACATATACCACAGACCCCACACATACACACACACTACACGCACCACACATACACACCACACATCTACACACACATACCTGGAAGCCCTGATTGTGCAGGTAGCAACCCTGTGCCAGTCAATGGTCGGTATCTGAAAAGCAAACACGGACTCAGCTAGTGCTGGGCCTAATTTCGGAGACCTTTGTGCCACTGGGTAGCCAAGTGTAACAACATCCTGTGTGACTTCCAGGAGCACAATAGACTGGGCCTCTCTCAGCCGGGAGGGGAAAGGCTGGGGGAAGACATTGTCAGTCACTAATTTTACCAAAACAAAGTGGACTACATTCCACATTCTAGAAAGTGTGAGTGGCACTAATTGTATGAGTGTGTGAAAGGAGCAGTAAAGCCCAATAAGAAACGAGCATTCTTCTTGAGCATTTTTAAAGCAAAATAAATAAACACTTTTGCAGAGAAGAAGCAAGCTGTGATTTGCCATCTTTCTGGGAACCCCCCACATTTCCATCATTAAGGGAAGAGTCAAAAGATGTAAGTACTATGAGCTCTTAAATACAGTGAGATTGATCTCCAACATACAACGTCCAGCAGGAAAAAAAAATTCAAGTGACAAAACCACGTGCAGAGCATCATGCCCCTTCTATGGAAAGAGAGCTTTACCCCATGGCCACACCTATGTGTGCGAATGCACAGGAAAGGGATTTGAGGGACCCACTCCACACTGTTAACAATGGTTATCTCCGAAAAAGGAAATGGAATCCCAGTGAGGAGAAGTCAGTGGTGAAAGGCTTTTCCCAGTTTTCTCCATGTATTCCTAATTCATCTGAATCCCTGAGAAAGAAAAATGCACTCTGGTATTATTTGCATAAAGAGGCAACAAAAGGCAACCAAAAACAGAGGAGGGGAATAAGAAATTAATAAGAATTACAACTTTTTTAAAAAATACCACACCTCAGTTGGCAGGATACCCTGCTGTTTTTGTTTGTTTGTTTGCTTACTTGTTTGTGTAAGCTGAAGACACTTTCAAGGTATGGAAAGCAAAGGGACTTCCAAGACACCAAGAGCTTCATCGCAAGTCTCTTGTAGGTCCCTAACCCCTAAGCTGATTGGAGGAGCCCCAGGGCCTGATGGCAGCAGAAGTCAGAGCGTGCAGAGAGGGTTGGGGTCAGGTTCCACCTGCTGGGTGGTCTGGGCCTTTCCTTTCCCCCTCCAAGCCCAGATCTCCCAGTCTGTAGAATGGAGTTAAAAATAGTGTTTACCTCACTGGCTGAAAAGAGTGACAGAGATAAGAACCTGTGATACATGCTAGCACTTAATGGGGCACTGAGGATATAACATGTCGTTCTAGAAATTCTGGCTATTGTTACTAAAGAAGCACCACAAGTGTTTCCTACCGGAATGCATAATATCACCCCAAATCCAGAGTGAACGAGAAGATTCCACTCAAACCCTCCACCATTCTCAAGGGTTACTAAGCATTTTCCACGCACCAAACACTGGGGATACAGCACTCCAGGAGTCCTCGCTCCAGGGAATGAGCGTCAATGACAGCAAAGAGGAGATGTACTGGATGCCTCAGGAGCACATGGCTGTTGCTGGCAGAGAATTCAGGCCTGTTCCGGAAAGAGAGGAATCAGGACAGGCTGCTTGGAAGAAGCAACAGCAAAGAGTGAAAAAGGCAAATAGAATGAGAACCTGTCCCAGACGGAACTCAGGAGCAAGTGACACGGCAGGTAGCCAGTAACACAAGTAGTTCAGGGGGAGCAGGAGATGGGAATGTAGGGGAGAAGCTCAAGAGGTAAGCAGAGATGAAAGCTCATGCATGCCTCACAAAAGTTCCTCCCTGTCCCGTCATATACCCCATAACAGGTTCTCCCTGCTGGGCTGAACGTAGCAGGCTCATTGCTCCCTCAATGAAACAACTACAGGTTGGCAGAGGGGACTTTGACAGAAACAAAAGGACAGGACAAGGTTAGGAGACACTGGGGAAAGCAAATGCTCACAAAGAAGAAGAAACATCATCAAGTGACTGCGTGTCTCAGGAGTGAGCCACAGACAGATGAAGATACCTAAAACCTAAATGATATGAGGTACCCGCCATACTCTCCCTTTGCAGACACTCGTAGGTCAAGATTCCCCCAGCCCAATCTCAGGGAGTTTCCAATGCAGTGTCCTCAGCTGGGTCAACACAATAGGAAAGTGCCAAGGTGACACGTGGAGGGGGAAGTGTTCCAGCCCCTTCCAGCAGAGGACTTGTGGCTCCCAGGAGAAAGTCAACAGACTTACACTTTGAGTTTGACCTGATGAACATTGAAGAGAGTGAATTCTTGGAACTAGACTGAAGCCCAGTAAAATAAAGAGACTGATTTTATCCCAAATTCTCCAGGAATCAAGTATAAGGCAATCAATATTTCTACCTTACCATTTGCTTCCTTTTCAACTAGGTTGGGAAAATAGTGCTTGCTCTCTGGTTTTTCTTTCTATCACAAAGATGGATCCAGGGGAATGTTATGGATTCAGCTTAAAAGCAACAGTGAGTTCAGGAATCCCAGAGTCCAAGGCTCACACGGGCCCCACTCTCTCCAAAGACCTAGGAACCATGTGTTCAATCATGGGCCCGCTCCCAAGCCACCCACAAGATCAGACGGAGGTGAGAATGAGCTAGGCCAATGGGCACCCTCACTCTCGCAAACTTTACTTGAGAAAAGAGAGGACCCAAGCTGAATGCAGAAAGAGGAAACACATGAAATACAGGAGAAGCCACCAGAGGCCATGAGCACACTGAAGTTATAAAGAAGCCACGTATTGAGGAAGAAAACAACATGAGCAGAATGGAGAAGGGCCAGTTAATAAAGAAAAGAGGAGCAAGGAGACACCAGTAGAAGTAGGAGAGGCTGAGAGAGAGAGGCCAAGCCCAGGAGAAGGTAGGACATTCCTGAGAAGATGCCGGCACTCTCAGGAGCGATGCTACATGAGGGAAGGAGCCCCAGGTATACCCCAGATCCCCTATGTTACCTCTAGAGAGCCTGGCTCCTTTGCTGACATGGGGGGCTCAACACCCCTCATCTACCTGAGCCAGCCTAAGAGCACCTTGGACCTGGGGTCCAAAGAACCACCTTGTGAACTTTGATTCCATTTTCTGCTGGATTCTAAAACGAAAAATCAGACCAGAGGAGCCAGGAATGGCTTATGAAGAATCATTTGTGGCAGATTAAGCACATCTGCTTTTCTAAAAATGGTGTGGAAATGCAGAGTTTCTGCTGGAATAGGTTTTTAGAAGAGTTGACGTTTTCCTCCTTTGCACCAATATGAAAGCCCTTCTTAAAAATGCAGACTTTAAGGGGCGCCTGGGTGGCTCAGTGGATTAAGCCGCTGCCTTCGGCTTGGGTCATGATCTCAGTGTCCTGGGATCGAGCCCCACATCCGGCCCTCTGCTCAGCAGGGAGCCTGCTTGCCCCTCTGTCTCTGCCTGCCTCTCTGCCTACTTGTGATCTCTCTCTCTGTCAAATAAAATAAATAAAATATTTTTTAAAAAAAGAAAAAGAAAAAGAAAAAAAAATGCAGACTTTAAAATTAAACACATTCTAAAAGGTAGTGAATAAATAAATGACTTTCTTCAACAAAAATATATGATATGTTGGCTTTCCTAAGTTCTCCCTGGCTTATTTCTATGACTTTTATTAGGGAGAGAACACACCAAATACATACCAGAGAGCCACAATTTTATTAATAATTTGCTAAAGATTCTCTTCTTCCTCTTCCTCCTCCAATACCTTTTTTTTTTTTTTTTTTAACTGGTAAGCAGCTTTTTGTGGCACCTGAGTGGCTCAGTCTGTTGAGCATCTGCCTTCAGCTCAGGTCATGATCTTGGGGTCTGGGATCAAGCCCCACATAGGGCTACCTGCTCGGTGGGAGTCTGCTTCTCCCTCTCTCTCTGCCATTTCACCTGCCTCTTTCTCTGCCAAATAAATAAATAAAATCTTAAAAAACAAACAAACAAAAAAAAAAAAAAACAAGAACTGCTTTTATCGGCAGTTTATTTCCCAAAGCCAAAAAGGTTCTCTATTAACTTTCAACTACCACCCATCTCCAGAATTCTCCACTCCCCTAAGCAAGGAGAGGCTATAAGTCACTTTATTGTTTTTGATGGGCCCAGTCCTATCTGCTTCCTCCATGGGCACCCCGATGTGAAACCCAGCAACAAATCTGGTTTTTGCATCAGTGCCTGCTGTAACTCTTCAGGGAAACTGGGTTAGGGTGGGAGGGGGCGTGTTAGAGCTCAGGTCTTATTAGAAGCTGAACCACGAATAAGACCTAGGAAGTAAGTATCAAAGCTACCAAAGGACTCTCTTTTCTGTCTCAAGCTTGGATCTTCACTGGTCTTACCCTTCTTCATTCTGCTTTTTTTTTTTTTTAAGATTTTATTTATTTATTTGACAGAGAGAGCAAAAGAGCACAAGCAGTGGGAGCAGCAGAGGGAGAGGGAGGAGCAGACTCCCCGCTGAGCAGGGATCCCAGTATGGGACTTGATCCCAGGACCCTGGGGTCATGACCTGAGCTGAAGGCAGCCTCTTAATCGTCTGGGCCATGCAGGCACCCCCTTCTTCATGCTTCTAAATCAGATCCAGGATTTCGACTGCTAACCAAGGGCCCAGGCCCAGAGCCATGAGATGAGCCAATAAACATGATCAGGTTCCTGGTTCAAAAGCTTGAAGTCATCAATTAGACATTTACTATTGTCCCATCTGCTTCAGAGAATGCAATTTCTGGGGCAGTATTGGGGTATATGATGATATTGTCAAACCAGACATCAAACTCATCCTTGAGGAAGTCATGGGAGTATTTACATTTTTAGCCATCAGGATCTTTCTTGCTTGGACTCCAGTTGAAATCAATCCTTGTCCACATAGTGCTGTTCTCTTCCTATCAGACTGCTCTAAATCACCACACCCACAGCGGCAGCACTGGGGTCTTCAACACAAGGGTCTGGGACTGCAAACACCATCTTGGATCCAAGAATTTTTTATTTCTGTCACAGTGTTTTTGATCTCTGACTTGTTTTTGTTGTTGTTGTTGTTTCTAAGGATTTCTATCTCTCTGCTTCCTCTGTTCTTACATGCTGTCTACTTCATTCATTAGAGCCCTCAGAATAATTGTTTTAAGTTCCCAGCTGGAGAATTCCAATATCCCTGCCACGTCTGGTACTGATGCTTGCGCCATTTCTTCAATTTGTTTTTTTTTAAACCTTTTCGTATGCCTTATAATTTATTCCTGATAGCCGGATGTGAGGTACTGGGTACAAGGGACTGCTATAAATAGGCCTTTAGTAAGTCGGTAGTGAGATATGGGGTGAGGACTGGACTGTACATGGAGATGCCCCTGGACTCTGAACTTCACATGTTGCTCATTTTTTTTTCTTCTTAAGTAAGACAGGGTGGCTCAAGTGGGCTGGAGTTGGGTATTTCCTTTCCCAGGTTAGGCTCTGGTAAAGTAGTCTGTCCTGACAGCAGGCCTTGTTTAGAAGAGCTAAGGGCCCTGGCGCATTTCAAAATGGTTCCTTCTCTCCTCCCCTGCTAGATAAGGGAATTCCCCGCCACCCCCACCCCGGATATTTCATGTTTACTGTGAGGACATAGTCAAGCTCACATGGGTAGATCTCACAAACGTGTGAAGGGTCTCCCTGGGGAGTTTTGAACTCAGACTTGTCTACACTGAGCTTCCCACCATGTATCAGTCATGTTTGCTGTTCTCCCATGTGGCACTGGTTCTTACACAGCTTCTGCTAGGCTCTGTGCCTATGAGCCGTGACCTCTTATGTTCACCTGGGGCAGTGGTTCACCCTGTGTCCTCACTTCTCTTCCTGTAGTTCCCCTTGCTAGTGCTCTCTTTCTTCTTTCTTTCTTTTTTTTTTTTTAATGTCACCTTCTTTTTTATTTGTTTGTTTGTCAGAGACAGAGAGAGTGCACAATCAGGGAGAGCAACAGACAGAGGGAGAAGCAGGCTCCCCTTTAGCAAGGAGCCTGATGCAGGACTCAATCCCAGGACCCTGAAATCAAGACAGACACTTAACTGACCGAGGCACCCAGGCATCCCATTGTGCTCTCTTTCTGACAAATAAATAAAATCTTTGGGGGAAAAAAGAAAAAGAAGAGTTGTTGATTTTTTTCCATGTGTTCACGTTCTTACCTGCTGTGAGGACAGAGTGGTGATCCCAAGCTCCTTACCTGCCGAACTGGAAAACAGAAAGTCCCAAGAAGTTTTAAAAACCCCTTTGTCTCCACCATGATACCACGAAACAAGACAGTGAGCATTGTGGCCACTATCCACATTTTAGGTTATCCCTTTTTCTTTAAAATTTAATTATTTGAAACATAATTGGGGAAGTTGCAGTGAATGGGGAAAGCTTGACTTTCAAAATTATAGTAGCATCACCGCAAATATATCCATTACACCTAACATTTTATATTATCTTAGAGTAAACTCTAGAACTACACTCCAAAAATGAGAAATACCCTCTGGTCCATGATCTGGCCTAAATTGAAATACCTAACAGAAGTCAGGGAGGAGAAAGGCCATGGACGAAAAAAAAAAAAAAACCTGCTCGACTGTTTGGTGTCCAGGGGCCTTTCACAGAAAGTAGGGGTCAGGTTGTCTGAGTCTCCTGGTTACACATGGACGTGTCCCCACGTGCTCTGTCAGAGTGGCACAGAGCTCATGCTGACAGAGGGAACGCCTGCAAGGACATGTTTGGGAAATGGAGGCAAGACCCAGGTAAATGTTAACTTCTGAGTGGAATTGGTGCTGGGAGAAGGAGACCAGCGCTTTGAGAAGATCGTTTCTTTTGGTGATTTTGTTCGTCGTCTGTGGCAGATACTGCATATTATTTCAAACATCACCTCCAACACTGTCTGGTATACACTCTTGATCTGGAGAGGCCAAAAGAGGGAGATCCGTCCTTCCCAGACTCCCTTAAGAAGCACTTGCTCTCCAGTTGGAACGGATTATTGTCTGCATTCTTCTGGGCGTAAGCAAGCGTTCTAGATTATACCAAACAGATGCATCCATGAGAGGCTTGGAAAGCAGCAAAGAGTGATGGAAGGCGGCACAGAGTGAGGGACATGGGATCTGCAGCAAGCACGGAGATATGGAAGTGTCTGTTCTCCTAGAGGCCAAGGGCTTCTCTGTGGTCCCAGCAACGTGGTCTGGTTAGCTGGCAGTGGGGGCTGTGAGGTTTCTGCTAAAAAGTCTCCTTGTGGGATTGGTGCTTCTTCTGGTTGCTTGTTCCTATATAGTACCCAAGCTTAGCTACCTGGTCTTCCTGGAAATTCTGCCCTAACTCTCCTGAAACTAGCTGAGTGGGTTCTGTTGTTCGCCATTAAGTAAATCTGACCTCTTCATGGTTACATGCAATGAGCCGCAGGTAGATGGCTACACAATCCGTTCATATTTTTCTCTCTTCTCCAGTGCTTCCAAATGACCAGCTAAGACTCCAGGGTCCCAAGGACGACTCTGATGGTCCAGCTAAGGAACCTGAACCAAATTTTTTAAATACACTAGATAGGCCAGTCTGAAAAGTTCAGAATTTCCTCACAAACTCTACCCTAAAAACACTTCTGATATCTCTATGTTCAAAGGAGCTCATCTTAAAGAAATTAAATATATCTTATGTTTTAATACAGGAGGCCCACTTCAAATGGCCTCAAAATAGCTAAAATTCTTTTAAGAAAAAAATTTGAATGGAAAATGTTGTGTAGTCCAATTCATTAGTGAAGAGTTTGAGTTGTTTGGTTTTTTTTTCTGTCATTTCTTTTACATCTCTCCGTTCAGACCTTTTTTTTTTTTTTTTTTTAATTAGGTTTTAACATAAGTTTTCCATGTTTCTTAACTAGTCCCCTTAAAAAAAAAAAAAAAAAAAAAAAAAGGTAATTTTTAAGCAATTGCTTTTGTTCCAAGAACCAGGTCTAGATCTGGTTTCCCTGTCAGGGAAGCCTACCCTTATTTTAAATCTGGAGGTTGACTTATACACAAAACCCATTGACTAATTCACACATGAAAACCATGACTGAGAAACTCTGGACACAACGAGCATACAATAATTACTCAGTCAATAAGAAATAATGATGGAAGAAGGTGAAAGAAAGTTGGTTAACCAAAACTAGATCTCTTTTATTTTGAGACTGAGTATAGAAAAATGTCAGGAGGATGGGGATAGAGTAGGTCTCGAGCACTATAACAGGAATCTGATGTCCATGAAAAAGATGTC
Source organism: Mustela lutreola (assembly GCF_030435805.1). Classification (NCBI taxonomy): domain Eukaryota; kingdom Metazoa; phylum Chordata; class Mammalia; order Carnivora; family Mustelidae; genus Mustela; species Mustela lutreola. The sequence continues at coordinate 70,968,744 of NC_081301.1, forward strand.
CCCATTCTTAATCAAGGACAATTCCTCTCGTGCAGGTACTAAGGCCAGGAACCTGGGAATTATATTCTTTACCCTTGTCCCTCTCTTCTCAGAGATGATCCATTACCAGACTTCTCCATTCCAACTCCAACATGTTTCGTAAATTCATCCACATCTTTCCAAGCCTCCTGGCAACATCTGAGTCCAGCTGGACATCATCTCTGGCCCAGTCTCTGCAGTAGCCTCCTAACTGGCCTGCCTGCCTGCTTCCATGCCTGGCCTCTGACAAGCTATTCTCTGTGTAGTAGCCAGAGCCAGCGTTTCAACGGGGCAGCAGGCTGAGCCACATTGACACGCCATGCCAGGGGCCTGCCCACCTTGCCGGGCTCATCTCATATACCCTCCACCACGCTCCATTATGTCTCCCTTCCAATTCCTTACAGGCCAACCTCCTGTTTTTCTCAGAGCCCACACAAGAGAACATCTTATCTGCTGGAATGTCCTTCACTGACTCTTCATGAGATTTACTCAGCTCTGAGCTAACTGCCACTTTCAAGCCAGGCTCTCTCCCACTCCCTCCCCATACCCACAAGCCTACATGGTACATCCCATCCCCAGCCTTTCCTACTCTCCCGGCACTGGTTCTTTCCGTGCAGACTGTCTCAAAGTTTGTAATTATGTATTTTCTCCTATCTTCTCTGGTTTATGTCACTTCCCCACTAGACTTAAAGCTTCTCAAAGCTTGAGCTCTTCCCTATTTTGTTCACCATTGTGTTCCTAGAACCTAACACTATGCCTGGCACATAGCAGGTTCTTGTGTATATCCATTTTCATTTCTAGACAGATCAGAAAGTTGCAACAAAGGGGGAATTAAACCAACAAAAACTCCGGTTGAAAACAAATCCCTCCAGTACCTCTATAAACTGGGGGAAGGAAATAACAATGAATTACATATAAAGCTCACTGTGGTTGTTTCCACCTTCCACTCTGCAAAAATATAAAGTTTCTTGGGGTGCCTGGGTGGCTCAGTGGGTTAAGTGTCTGCCTTTGGCTCAGGTCATGATCTCAGGGTCCTGAGATCAAGACTTTCATTGGGCTCTTCACTCAGGGCAAGTCTGCTTCTCCCTCTCCCTCTCACTTTCACTGTCTCTCAAGTAAATAAATAAAATCTTTAAAAATATATATAGATATAGATAAAGGTTCTTGCAATAACCACTTTGTAAAGCAGTTTGCATTATCTACTAATGTTACAGATAAGCATACCCAGCAATCCACACTTACTGTATAACCAATAAAAACATACGCAAGAATGTTGAGAGTAGGGGCGCCTGGGTGGCTCAGCGGGTTAAGCCTCGGCCTTCGGCTCGGGTTGTGGTCTCGGGGTCCTGGGATCGAGGCCCGCATCGGGCTCTCTGCTCAGTGGGGAGCCTGTTTCTCCCTCTTTCTCTGCCTGCCTCTCTATGTGTGATCTCTGTGTCAAATAAATAAATAAAATCTGAAAAAAAAAAAAAAAAGAATGTTGAAAGCAGGATTATTCATAACAGTCCTAAACCGGAAACCACCCAGTGCCCACCGACAGTAGGCTAGATACATAAATTATGTTTTAGAGCTTGTGCGATATAACACAACTACAACTACGGGCAATAACACAGATGAGTTTCATAAACATAATGGCGAGGCAGGGAAAAAAATCCATTGCCCAAGCTACAGTGTGTATGACTCCATTCATATAGAACTCAAAACAAACAAACAAACAAAAAAACAGACAAAATTAAACTACAGTGTTTAAGGATACATGCTTAAAGGTATCCCTAAACATGAAATCACAAATCCTAAGAAAGAGCAAAATAGAGATCATCATAAAATCTGGATCTTAGTTACCTTTGGGGAGCTGTTGGGGCATGAGGAGGTATCTGCATGGTTGATAATCAAGTTCTATTTCTTGACCAAGGTGATAGCTACATACATGTTTACTTTAGGGTTAATACCAAAGTATTTTTTTAAAAAACTAAAGATGAGTAAGTATCACTTATTGAAAATACCAATTCTTGAGCCCAAGTCCCAGAGAGTCTGATTCAATGGGTATAAGTCAGGCCCACGAAGCTACATTTTTAACAAAGAACTCAAGAGATTCTAATGCAGGTAGTCCTCAGGCCAGGCTTTGGGGGAATAAAGACTGACAACCTCATAGCTGGGAAGCATTTTAAGGGACAGTTAGAAAGCTTCCCCAGATTCCCAACTTATTGCCTTGGCATGATGAGCTGGGGGCTTCAGAACCGTGCCTTCAAGAGCTCCTTTGATCCAGGCATGGAGCCCATGGGTAGGGGATGGAGATACAAAGACCACTTGCAATCCAGCAACAGTTTAAGTAAACTTGGAAACAAAGCGAGGGAGAAGCTCATAATGGTACTGCAGGGTCTCTAAGGTCACAGCTGTGTGTCTCACGAGGGAAATGACCATTCTAAACTACATGGATCACTCTCTTAGCTTTTAAAATAGCGGCTATCTGATTATCATTGGGATCATTTTGCTTATTTATCATGGGCCAGGGGCCATTATCTTGCAATGTGTGATAGAAAAAATCAGGCCTAGTCTCTGTGGTGCCATGAAATCCCTAAGTGCTCATGTGCAGTGCAAGTGTGCCCTGCACAAAAAGACTGGCTTTCTAGGGAGACACACTCACAAAATGCAGGAGCACGGAATGAGCAGACCCACTGTTCCCTTGCCTTTCTAACAGAGAAGTTTGCAGAGTTTTCTCTCTGGGCAGCAGCTCCTGGGCCCCAGGCTCCTTCCCCACTCAACCCCGCCCTAATCCACAGGGCTCTGTACCTGCCTGACTGGTAAACAAGAAGCCACGGTACCTGGAAACTAGGCTGAAGTCACCACTGAAAACCACTCAGCCAAAACTAGCCAAATATACCCATTCATCAGAACAACTTGCCTCTTAAAGTTAGGTCCTAATCCCTTACTAATGCTGCCTGCCAAAGAAGCCTGTGCTGGGTTGGGTTGGGTTGGGTTGGGTTGGATAGGGTTGTGTTTCAGTTCCTTGGACACTTGTGATACTTAATGTGAGGGGTCTTCCCTTTCTCTCTTTTTAGCCTACTCCTCAACCCCTCTTAGGTTCTATGATTTTTTGAGAAACTACACTTAGGATTCCTCCAATGTTGACTGAAACCAGACATGTTTGGGACACATCTGGAATCCCTATCTTTCCTTTCCTGGCCCAAGCTGGCAGCTTTCCCCAAAAACCCCCTATTCGGATAATCCCACCTACCACCTGACCTCCACCCACCACTGATCCCCAGGTCCCAGAGCTCTGTTGTTGCCCCGATGGGTTCCCACCAGCTGGAGGAGCGCCTTCTGTGTTTCAACCTCCCCTCCCAGCTCTGAGCCCGTTCGCAAAGGGAGGCTGCTGGAAAGAGTTTGTTCCTAAGCTGGAGCATTAAAATCATGGTGGGCTTTGAGGAAAATGATCAGGGGGCACTCGGCTGCCATGACTTTATTGAGTTTGGAAAGTCTGTGGAGGAAAAAGTATTATACATATGCAGGCATAACCTCTTAACATATTTTCCAAGGATCTCAAGTGAAAAAATCTAATACACAAAATGGGAAGAACTGCAGCTTTGTGGGTGGTATCATGGAAAAAGCTTTGGGCCAGGAGGAGAGAGAAAAGGATTCTCTTCTCATTTCTGCCAATAAATAGTTTGGGGCCTTACGCAAATTGCTTCGTCTTCAATTCTCTTATTTCTACAAGGAAGTATTTGGATTTACCAGCAACTTCTTCTAGCTCAGAGATTCTGTAAGTTTATGGGTCCACATTATTCGTGTTATATTACGTTTAAGGATATGTGAGCAAAACCCTGACCTCAAGACTTAACTGTGCTACCCGTGTTTTTCCTCTCCATCCTGGGTAACGCTACATTTCCAGCAGTACCTGCTGGCCAAAGGCCCACCTGCTCACCACACGTGTGTATCATCTGTGCCCTCGATAATTCACTAACTTCTCTCCCGCCTCATCCTTGGATTGCAGAAAGAATAAACAATAGAGTATAACCAAACAGGAACAAATAACCAGCATTGGGACAATGTAAATAAGTCTGGAAAATCCCAACCAGAGACTGAGACATTCAAGTCCTATAAAGTTTTGTTATAGTTCTGTCTCAAATTTGGCCCCAAACTTCCTGGAAGCCAAGGAGAAAAAGGCAGCCTACAGATACACAATTAGCACCTTGGAACAGAGAGTTCACAAACACATGAACCAATGCTTTCAGGGGTGTGTGGCTTCCCTACACCCCATTTCCAAAAGACACCTCTGGGGCTTTTCGTATGGGAACCAAAATCAACAGAGCAGATCCTGCACTCAGCAGCCAGTACTCAATGAAATCAGTGGGAGAAAGCATCTGGTTTGTTTTTGTACCATTTCTCACAAAACTTGCAGCAGTCTGGCTGTCTGAAGCTACGAAGTCAGCTGGCAATCAGTGCTACACAGGAAGTGAAAGCGGTGTCAGGGGTACAATGCGTGATGGGGTTGGCCAGAACTGTTCCCATAAAATAGTGAGGGAAGGCCTTTCTGATCTGGTGGCACCTGAGCAGACGTCTGGAGGAAATAAGGGAGCAAGTCTTCTGGATCCCTGAAAAAAGCATTGCACACACAGAGAGAGCAACAAGTGCAAAGGCCCTGAGGTAGAGCACACTTGGTGTGTTGAAGGAAAAGGCAGGAGGGCAATGTGACTGGAGTCATGTAAGTGCTAGGGCCAGTGACCGGGAGCTGGGATCAGAGAGGAATCATGTCAGGGACAGCATGGAGAGCAGACTGTGTGGGGCCACCAAGAGCTTTGGCTTTCACTGTAGATGAAATGGGAAGACATTGGAGGCTTTCAAGCACAGTGGGACTGATGTATGTAGCCGGAAATAAGTGTTGCAGCTTCTTCCTCCTTCTGAAACACCCAGAAGCCACAAATAGATCTGGGACCTCCTCCTCTGCCATTGATGGGGTCTTCTCCACTCAACCTGAAGATTCAAGGTATGCATAACCCCGAGAGTGAGCATCTCCTTAATTCTGCCTTACCTTAGTTCAGAACTTTCCAAATGACCTTTGCTCCTTGTGTCCTGAACATTCTTCAGACAGATCCTCAGAGAAGTGATCAGTGGGCTCTAAGCACCCACCCCTGCCTGCTTCAGAAAGTGTATTCTGTTTCTTTTCTTTCTTTCTTTTTAAGATTTTATTTTTAAGTCATCTCCACACCCAACATGGGGCTCAAACTCCCAACCCCGAGACCAAGGGTCGCACATTCTACCAACTGAGCCAGCCTGGCATCCCCAGAGCTTCTGTTTCCTGTCAGTCAGTTACCGCTTGCAGAATATCTGCCTGGGAAGAAGGGCTAGAGGATCATCACTGTACTGCCCTTGATTATTCGTGGCCACCGTAGGTGGGTGTGGGAAGGTGGGTGGAGGAAACCAGCAGGAGAAGGCAAAACTATACTCCGAAACTGTTGCAACTGTGTGCAACAACCAGGCATAAATTCTGTTTGTTTTAAAGGAATCATGATATGGAACAATTAAAACCTGTGAAATGATTGGAAGATGCCAGGATGTGGCCACTCTGAGGTGGTCCTTGGTGGGTGCTGTTCAGTCTGGGTAGAGAAAAGGCTGGAAGGGAGAGAAGAAAAGAGGTGCTTTGTCTTGTGGACACCCCAAAGCTTTCTGGACTTAATAATAATAAAAAGCAAAATTTGGTGAGTCCAAAGGAAGCGTGTTGAATTGGATGGTTGTCTCTCACAGACACAGTCTCACACACACAAACAGGGTATGGAGAAAGCATCTCTGGGAGTGTCTTCAGGCTACCGTAACCGATACCACAAACCAAGTGGGTTGAAATGAGCAAGATGTGTTCTCCCCTCTTCGGGAAGCCAGAGGTCTGAAATCAAGGTATCAGTAGGGCAATGCTCCCCCTCAAAGACTCATGGGGAGAATCCTTCCTTGCCTCTTCCAGCTTCCAGTAGATCTGGACATTCCTCACTCTGTGGTCCCATTTTTGGCCTCTGGCTTCACAGCACCTCCTCCTTCTCCCTAGATGTCTCTTATTAGGATCACTTGTTGGACGTGAGGCCCACCCAGGGACTTGAGACTTATTGGACTTGAGACACCCAGGATGATTGCCTCTGGAGAACCTTCACTTAATTGTATCTACAAAGACTCTTTACAAACAAGGTCACATTCCCGAATATGACAGATCTTTTGGGGAGCCACAATTGAACTCCCGGAATGGTCACTTCTAGAGCCAGCTGGAACCCACAATCAATGGTGGATGTTATGGCCTCCACCACCAGGGAGAAGCAGGGATGCAGCCAGAGGGGACTGCCAAGACAAAGTGAAATGTCCAGTACAGAGTAATTGCACACAGTAAGAATTCAACTCCGCACTTGTAGGAAGCAGGGGAGATCAGGGTTGCAGCCATTCAGAAACAGCAAGGAGCCAGGAGCTGGAAAGCAAAGAGTTAGGTGAAGGCTCATGTAGTCATGGGAGACAGTTAAGGAGGAAGCTGGCACTGGGGACACGGTGGCTGGGTGTGGCACAGCAGTCTGGGACCCTGGCTGCACTTTAGAATCACCTGGGAACTTCTGTTTTGGGGTTTTTTTCTTTTTAACGATTTTATTTATTTATTTGAGAGAAAGAGAGACAGCATGGGGGTGGGGGTAGGAGGGGTAGAGGCGGGTGGAGAAACAGACTCCCCACTGAGCAGGGAGACCCATGTGGGCTTCCATGTGGGGCTCCACCCCAGGACCCTGGGATCATGGCCTGAGCCAAAGGCTGATGCTTAACTGACTGAGCCGCCCAGGCGCTCCACCTGGGAACTTCTTTAAAAAATATTAAAAGCCAGGCCCCTCCCTCAGAGGTTCTGATTTAATGGGGTTGGATTGGTGCCAAGGCATTGAGGTTTTTTTTTTTTTTTTTTTTAAATAGGTCCCCGGGGGATCCTGGTGTGCAGCTCAGATGAAGGAATACGAGTAGCCAAAAGAGCAGTGGGGGAAGCGGCCCAAGACCCAGGTTCTCCTCCAGGGTCTGAGATTCTCATGGGACAAGCAAATCCACCTCTCCCTGGGGATGGGCCATGGCTCAGAGATAATGCTGAGGTTTTTCTTACTGTTTTTCAAGCACTCCCTTCACACGATCATCTCAGCCTGGCTCCTGCCGCCAGGCTAGCTTCGAGACCCGCTTGTGAAGACACACTGCTCCGATTTTGCTTTACATCTCCTTCAGCACAAATGCAGTGGTTGTGTTTCCTTAAAAAAAAAAAAAAAAAAAAAAGCATAGTCACCCTTTGTCACCAAACACCACCACTACAGTCTTAGTGACTGTATTCTCTATGCTATACTATTCATCTCCATGACTTGTTTATCTTGTAAATAAAGTGAGTTTGTGCCTCTTAATGCAGAAAGCCATTTCAATAACTCATAATTTAACTTCCTCATTTATAGGTGAGAAAATCTGTGTCCTGGAAATGTCCCAAATTGCACCCAAAGTCGCAGAAGTTAATGGGGTCAGCACCGAGAGACAGCCCGCTCTCAGCTTCTGGTTCAGCGTTCTTCTGATGCAGCCCAGTAACTTACGAGCTTTGTTTGTTTTCTGTCTCTGTTATACTTGCATTCTTAAGAGGGCTTAGCATGATCTTTAAACCTGGGTATTTCACTGTGGAATCTCAGAACATTTAAAACTCATGACCCTGAGATCAAGACCTGAGCTGAGATCAAGAGTCAGAATTGGACACTGACCCAACGGGGCCCCAACGTCCCAGAGGATGAACACTGAGCCATGTATGGAATTGTTGAATCGTTGTGTTGTATACCTGAAACTAATATAATACTGTATGTTAATTATACTTCAATAAAAATAAGTAAAAGAATTGTGTTAGACCCTTAAAATAATAGATAGGTTGGTTGGTAATTAGATAGGTAGTAGATAGATAAAATGGCTTTCTACTTATGCCATAATCCAAATCCATGGGAGTGAGCTAAAAATCAGAAACTATTATTCGTTCTTAGTGAGGACCAGCATTGAGCTGGGTGTTTAGTGAAATGTGTTTTCTCAATAAAATTTTACAAGATATGAGACAGGTGATTCCTCCACTCTCTCTGTCCCTTCTACAGCTCAGAACACTGAGGTTTCTTGGCTTACATGATTTTCCCCATAGTCACACAACTTGACAGAGGTGGAAGCTGGGATTGCCTACCTGGATTTATTTGACTCCACGATTCATTAAAACATGATTTTCTATACTTGCAATTTTGTTCTTGAGTTTTCATCACTAATTGGAGCCTAGCACCATCCACGAAAAACAGTGGGTGCTCAGTACATGGTTTTAGGGTAAGCAAATGTTGACTATAATTCATTGTCAAATTTGTTCACCACAAATCCACAGCACACAATAGGTGCTCAATAAATATTTGTTATTGTATATTACTCCCTGAACACAGCGGTCCAAAACATTGTTATAGCTAAGAGGACCAACAATGGCTCAAATGTTTGGCCTAAAAGGATACTGAGAAATGGAATAAAGCAAAAGCAGCATATTCCTAACCTAGAACAAGCTGTGTGTTATTCACCATGCTATGTGGCTGTCCCACCAAGACTTCTTCTACCTCCACCCTATATACCTACAAAGAGAAGTGAAGGAGCTGGAGAAAATTCAGAGTTAGAAGTGCCTTTGTAGGGGTGCCTGGGTGGCCTAAGGTCATGATCAGGGTCCTGGGATGGAACCCCTCTTTGGGCTCCCTACTCAGTGGGGAGTCTACTTCTCTCCCTTCCCCCAGCTTGGGCTCTCTCTCACTATCTCTGTCTCTGTCTCTGTCTCTCTCTCTCAAATAAATAAAAATTTTTAAAAAATAATGAAGAAGAAGTAGTCCTTTTGTGAATGGACAATCTTAAAACTATGGACTCTTCAGTCTCCAGTGCTCTCTTCTCAGCCAATCAACAGAGTTGCTGCTTTCTCAATCGGTGGTCTGTCTCCAGTCCGAAAGCTACAGATCATCTCCAAGGCCATGTTTGTATCCAAACATTCCAAAAATCTAAGCTGAAAAAGGCACTTGTGTTTGACACGACACTTAAACTGATTCAAAGATATGCTGAATTAGATCACCACAATCTAATGTTAGGACATGTCAAATGCCCTTCAAAGAAATCCTGTACACACTAGCAGTCTTCCTGGTCCCCACTGAGCCATCCTCTACTCCAGGCAAGGAATTTATATAGATGATAAATAGCTAACAAGCTTGATAGAGACTGATTTATTTTATTTATGTATGTAATACATTACATGCATATTTTCTTATGTATACATTACATGTATATACACAATTGACCTTGAACAACAGGTGGTTAGGGTTACTCACTGCCTGCTCAGTCAAAACTTAACTATTGATAGCCTGCTGACCAAAAACCTTACTGACAACATAAACAGTTGATTAACACATATTTTACATATTATATGTAATATATAGCATATTCTTACAATAAAGTAAGCTAGAGAAAAGAAAATATTATTAGGAAAATCAGAAGGAAGAGAAAATACAATACTGTATTTATCAGGACTGTATTTTTTTTTTTTTAAGATTTTATTTATTTATTTGACAGACAGAGATCACAAGCAGTCAGAGAGGCAGGCAGAGAGAGAGGAGGAAGCAGGCTCCCTGCTGAGCAGAGAGCCCGATGTGGGGCTTGATCCCAGGACTCTGAGATCATGACCTGAGCCGAAGGCAGCGGCTTAACCCACTGGGCCACCCAGGCGCCCCTGTATTTTTTTTTTTAAATCCACATATTAGGGGACCTGCCTAGTTCAAGCCCGTGTTCTTCAAATGTCAACTGTATGTTCTCCAGAGAACAAAACCAATAGGAGATATATAAGAACAAACACTATTCACATATGTAAGGATATATATTATATGGTATTTTTAAGGATATATATCAAATATATTGGGATACTTATCTCATGATCTGTATATTAGGATATATATGTATTTCTCCCATTGATATTTCTCTGAAGACTCTGGCTAATACAGCAGTCTTTTCCCTGAACTGCTTCGTTGTTGAATTCCTATGTCTTGGGTTGGATTTCCTGGGGAAGATTTCGGGGACTCTGCTGTATGTGGGGCAGGCCAGGAAGCTTGCTCAGGCAGTCTTCTTAGGCTGACGTAAACTCCCAAAGGGGGACTTGACTATGAGCTGTTATCAGCCACTGTTCCTGGCAGCTTGGAGAGTGAGTGCTCTGTCTTGAAGTCGGAATCTGGGCCACACACTACAGCATCCACTACACCTTGAATGTTTCCATTTTCACCAAATGAATGTGCAATTTGGGGATTTTTTTTTTTTTTTTTACTAAATCAATTAAGAGATGAAAAATCATCCTTTGCACTGTGGTGAGGTCTTCTTTAGCTGTTTAAGAGCTTTAGCAAGCAAAGCTGAGTAAGAAACAAAGAAACTTCACCCCCGTTACATGACGAAAAAATTCTATAGCAGTTGGCAAGAACAGGAGAAGCTCGTGTTTAGATATTAAAAGAAAACCTCGAAGGTACTTACACAGAACACCAGCAGTCAAAATGGAGAGTCTCACACACAAAGACAGGCAGGCTGACAGACTGACAGAAAGACCAATAGTTCTCAAGGCAAACATCTTAAGTTACAGCAGCTCTTGGCTTATTTATTTTCCCCATTAGGTAGTACATTCAAAGGACCTTCATGTGGTACGCTGAAGATCAAAGTACATTTTTTCAGAGGAGAAAAAAAAAAAAAAAGAAAGGACCAACTATTCCAAATATACATATGTTCTGAGTTGTGAATATTTTCCATCCTTTGTTGTAGGAAAATAAGTTGAAGACAGGAAAGAACTAGGTGATAGAATCAATTGTGTACATATCTTTGTCAAGAGAGGACGCCAAATTCAACACAGCGTTAGCCTGTCTGTAAGCCGAAGCTTCCAGAATGTAAAATAATCAGTGACTCCCTTGCTCCATATATCTTTTGCTGTTATTACATTTGAGACATTTGTAAAAGTCAATTTTCTTTTAAAGAAAAACAACAGCATTTTTAGACTTCTAGGTACCCCAGCATTTTCATGGTCTCGCCCTTTTTTTTTTCTTTTTTAGCCGCAGACAAGAGCTTTCTCCTGTGGAGAGTCCTATTTCCCCATCTCTTTCAAGAATAGTTTAGATTAAAGGGCTCCTTCTATGTTATCCTAGTACTTCCATGAAAAGAAAAGCCACACGTCATATTCTGGAAATTTCCCCAGTAGAAAAGACTTCTAACACACATTCAGCAACAAGTCCAACACATTGATTGTTGGCCCTCTGTGGGCCAGATACTCTGCCAGGCGCTGAGGCTACACTCATTGCCTAAGACACAGTTCTTACTTTCAAAGTACGAGGAAACAGGCAATCCCAATGCAAGGCAGGAAATTTCAAGACAGCACGTAAAGGAGCGCTGGCATGATGCCTTGGAGACCATCTGCCTGGTCCTAGGGAGGGAGTTAGAGGGCGAGATAAGCAATCATGGAAGAAATGGCACATGAGCCTAGTCTTAGAGGATGAGCAGCAGGAGATGCATGAAGAATCCAGGGAACGACCATCCGGATTTGGGCAATGGTAACCACAGGCCCCTCCTTGTTGTATTTGAAAGAAAGGACAGGGCCAGAGGAGGTGAACTAGAGAGGTGGGCAGAAGACAAGGGCTTTGAACGGCACCTTAAGGAGCTTAGAGTCATTAAAGAGGATCACAGCCAGATCTGCTCTTAGACCAGTCATTCTGGCAGCTGCATGGAGAAGGAATTTAAAGGACACAATACAGAATCAGAGAGACCAGCAAGGTGGTTCTTAGAGTCCAGGCAAGAGGTGGTGAGTGCCAACTTCATTAGGCAGGGGCACCTGGGGGCCACATGAGGGGACAAATGTGAGAACTATTGTAGAAGCAATAGGGGGGCTAGATTACTGATAGGATTTAAGAGTGAGGGACAGGGAGAAATTAAGGAATTAAGGATGGTTCTCAGGTCAATGGATTGGGCAACGAGTTGAGGGCAGAGGGGAAGGATGGATGCACATGTTTTTGGACCAATAGAAAATTCAAGAGAGCAGATACAGAACAAAAAAGATAAGGAGTTTGATTTTCGTCAGGTATCTTAAATTTAAAGGTTCCTGGCAATTGTTGTGTGTAGATGTATCTAAATCTCTGAAGAGAAGTCAGAGCTGAACTTGACTTGGGAGTTATTTCCATATTCGAGCATTATAAAGTTGTGGATTTTGTTTGTTTTTATGTGTTTTATTCACTGCTGTACATCCTGCCGCTGGACCAGGGTACACTGTAAGTAACTATTAGGTGAAGAGCAGGAAGTTCATGGGAGTGAGAGAATTGTCCAGGTAGAGACATAGAATAAGAAGTGGTCAGAGGGGCATATGGAAACAGATCAACAGTGGGCATTTCCACTACTTTCACTGCCAACACCAACACCAACTCTCTGTATTTCAAGTTCAGTAGAAATTACAAAAGAGTTGTCAGTTAAAATTACACATCACAATTCCAGGACTTACCTTCATGTAATTATCTCCAGAGTAAGAAAACATAAGAAGAAAGTTTTTTTTAATCTTATATGGTGGGGAGAAAACGTCATTCTGTGTACTTTCAACTGATTTTTGTGAGTTAAAGTGGATAATATAAATGGATGGGAAACACATATGCCCTTGCAAACACAAACTCGGCATATTTTATTTAATTTTTTAAACTTGGAAAGAATGAATTACGTAATAATAAAAATGAACAGTTTGGTCTCCAGATCTATATACTACTGCAACTTAACAACTCTGTTTAGTGGGCCCAAAGCACTTCAAAATTTTTATGTTGAAGAGTGAATTTATGATCTTCTCCCAAATCCTAGTGAATGGCACCACCCTCCATACAGAAATACAAGTCAGAAAACTAGGCGCTATCTCTGACACCTCCCTCTCTCTTGCTTTTCACAGCTACGCTATTCCCAGTGAAGTTGAAGTGCTATCAACCTCACATTCTACCTCCCGGTGGATCCTAGTCACTTTCTCTCCCCATCACACTACCCTCCTCCAAGGAACTGACATGTCTCCCCCTGGAATTCCACTGTAGCCAACTAAGTACCCATCCCTCCCATTATCCTCTCTGACCTTCCCTCACTCCCACCTTAGTATATCTGTTGGCAATCTGAATATCTTTGTCTTCTCAAAAGACAAGCTTGTCACATTTCTCTCTTATTTGAAGCCCTTCATTGACTTCCCAAGGCTCACAGGATAAGGATAGACCTCCTTAAATGACCTAGAGAATCTTCAGAAGATGGCCTCAGCCTCTCTCTCTAGTTTCATCTGACCCACTGTCCATTGTTTGCTCTGGCTCAGACTAGCCTTCAGATCCAAATTATGCCGACTCCCTCCTATCTCAGGATCTTTGCGCTCGCTACTCCCTCTATCTGGAACATTCTTAGCCCCCACTCTGTTACCTAACCCATTTGACCTTGCTAAGCCCACTCATCCTTCACATCTCAGCACAATATTTCTTCCTCACCTTTGGTCAGATCCCACTATTAGGTGATTTCATGGAACTATATAGCTATTCCTCAGAACACATTTCACTTTATAACTATACTTCTTCACTTATACTTATACACTCATTTGTTTCATTAAGTGATATCTGTTTCTTGGACCCTAAGTTTCATATCTGTTTTTTTTTTTTTAATTTTTTTAAATTTTTTTAAAGATTTTTATTTATTTATTTGACAGACAGAGATCACAAGTAGGCAGAGAGGCAGGCAGAGAGAGAGGAGGAAGCAGGCTCCCTGCCGAGCAGAGAGCCCGACGCGGGACTCGATCCCAGGACCCTGAGATCATGACCCAAGCCGACGGCAGCGGCTTTAACCCACTGAGCCACCCAGGCGCCCATCATATCTGGTTTTGGATCGACATTATACCCCCAGCTCTTAGACCTGTGCTCTGCACATAGTAGGTATTCAGAAAATACCTGCTGAAGTAATAAATGCATGTACAAGCAGGTGTATGCATTTTTCTCTAAAAATATCTATTTTGGATATTTGGAAGGGTTAAGAATTATTAGCCAAAAATATTTCCCAAAACATAAGTTCCACAGGCTCTTTCTACTACCTCAGTCATTATTATACAAGCTATGTTCACATATAACCTTTGACAGAATATTTCTTTATTGCTGATTCATCTGATATAACTTTTCAAGGTGAAATGAAAAACTAGTACAACACTCATGTAAGAATATCAGAGTCCCTCTCCCTAAACACTTTTTTTTTTTTGAGAGAGAGAGAAAGAGAGCACGCACGTGGGGGCGGACGGAGAGAGTGGAGAGGCAGAGGGCAAATGAGAGAGAATCCAAAGCAGACTCCCCGCTGAGCACAGAGCCCTAAATGGACTCAATCTCTCAACCCTGAGATCATGACTTGAGCTGAAATCAAGAGTTGAACACTAAACCAACTGAGCCACCCAGGCACCCCTTCAAAACAGAAGGAATCAACTAGAAATAGCAAATCAAAAGCCATTTCATCCCATCCTTCACGTAACATATAACGTGGACACTTTTTTAAATAAAAATAAGGGGCACCTGGGTGGCTCAGTTGGTTAGCTGTCTGATTCTTGATCTCAGCTCAGGTCATCATGTCAGGGTGATGAGATCAGCCCCAAGTCAGCCTCTGCACTCAGTGCGGGGTCCGCTTGAGATTCTCTCTCCCTCCCCGATGCCCCTCCCACTCCTCTCTCTCTAAAATAGAGAAAAATCTTCAAAATAAATAAATAATGAAATAAAAATAAAACAAAAATAGTTTTTAAAGGTCACTTTGAACAACCCATGTAATTTTATGGAAAGTTAATCAGAATATTGCTGATTAAATATTACAGAATTTCAAAAGTGTTAGGCAAGCTTTGTAAAAATAGTTTAAAGAACTCAGACCTGTGTTTTCAGTCAGTGTTTCACAGGGTCGTTTCCTCAACTGTGATGGGAGCAGGACTCCCTGATCTTTTTATGACCAGGGCTTGGGCCTCCGTGCTCACCACCCACTAGCCATAAATGGTCCTGGAATAAATAACAGCCAGCTTCAAAACTTTCATTAAGTTTTTCCTCCTTTTGCAAAAATATCTAGGAAGCATTCAGTTCAAAACAGCATCCAGAGGTGTAGAGGTATTATTGTTCTTATCTGCCTCAAAAAAGGATGCCCCATGTAATCAAAGAGAGAGCTGTGATGTTTTTGTGTCACCTTCTGGAATTGAATCTGCGTGACAACAGACACCTCTGTTGAAAGGCAAAATGAATGGCTACTCCAGCAACAGGAATTACTGCCGAGGAAGAAGCAAATCCCGGAGAGACGGTTGGTCTTTTCACTGCAGCGGCTCCTGGAGAGCTGACCTTTAGATGAATTGTACTGATTAAGAAAAAAACCAGTTATGACTCAGTTGGTTAAAAGGCCTCAAATCCTGCCAGCAAAAAAGATTCCTTGTAGGAATTTCGGGACCTGGACCCGTATAAACAGGCATGACTGAGTCCAACATTAACAATGAAAATTCTTTCCTCGTGTTCAAAGGGAATGTCTTAATGTATGTTGCCCCAGAAGCGACTCTGAGGAAGGATCTGGGTGCAAGGAGCTTATTCGGGACTGAAAAGTGGGGGAATGCAGTAGGGAGAAGGGAGGGGAAGACAACCAACAAAAGGTTCATCCTCACAAAAGCCATCCCTCGGGGATTACTGAGACTCAGCCCCACCGGGGAGTTCCAGAGCCGGTGGAAGGTTCCAGATTCCGATTTCTTTCAGTCACAGGCGGGAGATCTGGGGTATGTATATGCCAGTCAAACCTTACCTGAAGGCTCCTTCACTCAGAGTTCACTCCTCAGCTCCTCCAGCCTGGGCCACAGAGCGGGTTTGGCCACTGGAGAAAAGCCCTGGGGCACAGAAATGCTTCTACCCACAGCTGGAAGTTGGGCCAGCAGGGGCTGCAGTGGTGGGGACGGGGGTATGACCAGCGCCCCAGGAGTATCTGTCGTGCTAATGGACTGCACAGAAATAATTCCCATCGCCTGAGTGCTTGCTCTGGGCAGAGCCCTTTACATTTATGATTTCACTTCCCAACTCATCACAGCCCTGGGAGGTAGATATTATTAGGATGATTTTACAGCTAAAGAGAGAGGGTAGTTAACGGCCCCAAGGTCATGCACTAATGCACAGCTCCAGAGTCTAAGTTCTGAAGCATCACCCTATACTGGAGGGACTATCCCTGCGCTCAATAAATATCTACATACCGCCCATTCCACACACAGTGGAATTCACGCAAGACCAGCATGGCCTTCCCAACTCCCGGGCCCTTGCACCACTCTCTGCCTTTCCTGGTTCTTTCACATTGGCATCGAGAGCTGTGCCAATTATTCAACAGTCAGTTGACCAAATACAGGACAACTTTGTGCAGGAGAGCGGAGCTCTATGGGCCTTTCACTGAAACTTCCAAATGAACATTCCGTGTGGCCAAGTGCTTGGTGAGAAAGAAGGTCTAATGAATCTCCGTGGTGTGTGACTAAAGGCAGTGCCTGAACCAGCCGAGCTTGAACACAATTATAAGGGGCTCATCCCAGTGCTCCGGGCACAAAGTAACTGTTATCTAAAGTCGGGAAGGAATTTCCTGAAATAGCTGGTAATTGTACAATGAATCACATCATAAAAGCTTGCTATCCCTCAGTCTCTGATCACGACACAAAATTGGACCCGTTATGGCATTGATCTAGACCATGAAATTGTTTTCAGAGTTTTTCCCCTCAACAGAGAAAAACCCACCTACCTAAAATAACTTCCCTTGAATAGACTGTTAGAGTAATAAAGGGGGTTATTTGATGGAACTTGCTGTGTATACTCCAAGTGAGTTAGAACCAACCAAATTCCCATCCTTCTGAGAACGGATGGTAATAACTTCCTATGCATTTATACATTAAAGTGATAGCATTTTTATTTTGTTTTGGAAAAAACCTGAATTATTTAAAAGTTCTAACTTCTCAGAATCCTCACTTTTTCTTTTATTATAGTTCAAAGAATCTCCCTAACTCTATGGAAAGCCCACTACTAAGAAAAAAAATAATCATTGACCCCATAATCCTTCTTAAAACTACAAAACTATTAAAAGACAACTAAAGAAATCACTGTAGCTAATGTTAAGATCAAATGTTCAGGAGATTGTGGAGCTAGGAGCTCAATTGACACAACAAATCTTCGAGGTTCTGCCCCATACTGTTAACTTTCTCTATCATGCAAAGTTTCTACCAGGGTTTGCATTCTCCAGAGACAAAAAAAAAAAGTGTGAGCTGACTCCACTGTCTGCAACAATTAATTACAAGGAGTGTTGCCGCAGAAAGGCTTTGGAACAACTTGAAAATCAAATTAGATCATGAAATAAGAGGGTCTTCCATATTCCAGCTGATAAGGAGTCCCCTGAGATCACCTCTTCTAGAGGGAATTTGGTTTCTTGTTCCTTTTCTTTTCTTTCTTCTTTTTTTTTAAATGAGAGATTGAGAGAGAAAGAACAGGGGGAGGAGCAGAGGGAGAGGAACACGCAGACTCTGTGCTAAGTGCAGAGCCCGTGAGGGCTTGATTCCAGGACCCCAAGATCATGACCTGAGCAGAAACAAGAGTCAGACACTTAACCCACTGAGCCACCGGGGTGATCCAGTTTCTTGTTCTTTTAACATAGACGTTGTAAAAAGGCCAGTTTATAATACCATGAAAGAACAAGCTACCCCTGGGAGGAAACCACCAAAACGTGGCCTCAGGAATGGTTGTTTTGTAAACACAGTGATGGGGGTGTTGAGGTTCCTGTATTGTCCCCTCCCATTTCAACAACCACTATCTCCTTTTCCCTCAGTCACAGTGGGCTTCCTTTAGAGACATAATCCTCTGAAGACTCAAAGGCACTGTGGTCCATGCCCTTTCTCTACTAAAATGTTCGCCTTAAAGCAATGGAACAGCTGAGATAAACGAAATAGGTTTCACATGTAATAATAACTCCTGACTCATAAAAACTCGATCGGAAAAAGCAAATGGGCGTGAAGAGTTGGCGCTGAGAGGAAAATGGCAAGGAATTAGCATTGTCATTGTCAATGTTGACATCTTGATCATGACTCCTGTTGGGCAAACTGTATTGCCTGCTCATGTTAGCACAGATGTGGTAATGAAAGCACTAGGTTGTGCTAAAAAGACCCTAGAAATAAGAGACTCGCTGTTTTTTAAAAGGGGTGAGGGTAAAATTGCAGCTTATCTCAGACCTAGAAACACAGGAATTCCCTATCTTCAAGCCTGGCAGATACAGGATAATGCAAAAAATTTTAAAAACCATGTATATTGATATGGAAAGGAATATTTAAAAAATTTTTGAAGTAGAAAATATAGTGGTGAGTTTGATATGTATACAGGCTTAATTATATTTAAGAAAATCTTAAGAGAGAAACAAAAGTCCTAAAACGACATCTGCCTCTGGAGAGGATCTGGAGGATTGGAGGTCAAGAGTAGAACAAGGACACTTACTCTCTATTCTGTATATATACCCATCAGCCTGCTTGGCTTTTTATCGTGAGCATGTATTTCTTCGTTTTAAGTACTGATATTTGGAAATGTATAGCGGGTTGAGAAAGCAGGAACAGAGAAACAGAAGATCCAGCTTCATGAATGTAAGAGAGGTACATGGATTAGAAAGTATAAGTAGTGTGGAAGTGGGATTCCATTTAGGAAATTTAAAACACTGATAAAACTCTATCGAGGGGGGTAGGCTGTGGGAGGCAAAATACTAGTCCCCCCAAAGTCATCCACATCGTAATTCTGTGAATTTGCAAATATGTTCCATTACCTGGAAAAAAAGAGATTTTGCCCATGTAATTAAGTTAAGGCTTTGAGATGGGGAGTTTATTTCTTGGGTGGGTGGGTGGGTGATGGGAGAATGAAGCTTAACGTTTCAGGGAAACTGGGCACAAAACACAAGCCTCTGAATTATCCAACCCAAGCCGAGGGAGTCAGGTATCATAGTGCTAACCTCCGGGAGTCCGTCTACAACCGTTAGACTTGGCTTTGACCTGCTGCAGGTGTGGAAGAGGGTAGGGTTGATTCCTGGGTACTGTGAGGCAGTACGGATTTGGCTTTCAGCAGGGAGAAGAATCTTCAGGCACAGTACTAGAATCTGCTTCTACTCGCAACACTTCTGACACCAAGCAGTTCTCTGATATTCTGTGGACACCAACTGGGTGTCCTACAAGTTAATTCAATCTTGACACTAATTACCCAGAATTAGCATAGACCCTCACTCCCATAAGACTGTGTATAAACACACCCCTGTATGGGGTTCCTACAGCCCTATCCTCAGGTGTGACAATTTGTTACAATGGCTCTTGAAACTCAGAAAGCTGCTTTCCTTACTATTTCTAGCATATTACAAAGGATGCAAATGAACAGCCAGGTGAAGAGGTACATAGGGAAAGGTCCAGAAGAGTCTCAAGTGCAGGAGTTTGTATTCCCATGGAATTGGCACATGGATATAGTCACCAACCCAGAAGCTCCCCGAACCCAAGTTCCTAGGGGCTTTATGGAAGACGAGATGGATTAAATCACTGGCCGTTGGTGACTGAACACAATCCCCAGCTCCTCTCCGCTCCCAAACACTACTGATACAAGTAAAGATGGTAGAGTGGGGTGGTCTGAAACTTCCACCCCTCTGATCACATGGTTGGTTCCTCTGACAACCAGCCCCCATCCTAAAGCTCTCTGGAGACCCACGAAGAGTCACCTCATTGGCATAAACTCAGGTGTAGTTGAGAAGGGCTTATTATAAACATTCTTCTCACCACTATCACTCGGGAAATTCCAAGCGTTCTAGAAAGAGAAATAGCGTTCTAGAAGCTCTGGAGGCAAAGCCCAAATGTGCCCCAGTGCAGTATCACACACAGAGATGTGGATTCTAGCAGATGGAAACCCGAAGAGAGCACATGAACCCTGCTGGCACCCACTCTCGGGGTCATTAGAGCGACCCGCCACCAACCATCATGGAGTGTCTTTGGCAGCTGCCTTTGAAATGGTTCCTAACATTCCTGGAGCTTGCATCTGACCAGATAGAGCTTTGCTTCCACTTTTGTTACAGGGTGCTCTGTGGAAAGCAACGAAGGAAGTGAAAGGATTGAAAGAGATGGTGAATGGTGAGGCCGGAAAGCAGTGGCAAACATGAGGTCCACGTGCTGTCACCCCACCATAACAGACACTTCTGCTCCACCATGCCACTTTCCTGTTTGACCTGAACTGACTCAGAATCCTCCACTCTCAGGCTATCAAAACTGGCTCTGAAATTTTCAACTACAAATACCGTGGCTTAAAGCCACACCCGTATTATCTTCTTGTTCGGTAGATTAGAAGTCTAACGGCGGGTCTCACTGGGCAAACATCGAGTCACCAGGTTTGTGTTTCTTTCTGTGAACTCAGGAAAATCTGCTTACTTGCCTTTTCCAGCTCCTAGAGGCTGCCTGTGATTCTTGACTCATGGTCCCTTTTTCTGTCAAAGCCAGCGAGGGCAGCCGCTGTTCCTCTCGACCTCTTCTCCTGTCCCCCTCTTCTACTTTAAAGGCTCTATGTTGGACCCACTTACTCAAAAAATCCAGGATAAAATCCCCATTTCAAGACCTTAACTTAATTATATCAGCAAAGTCTCTTGGGGAACCAGTACTTTGCCTCCCACAACCTTATTGTGTCTTGTCAGTGTCTTAATTTTTCCTCAAGTGAATCTTGATTCCATGCCATCTCACTTATTCTTTTGAACCTGTGTAATTTTTGGAATCCTAATATTCACAAAGTGGCATAAACTTTTTACCAAAGTTGTTTCTGGGTAAGTAGGCAAAATAAAGATTTGACTAGTTAGACGTTGTGTAGGCTCTCTAATCGTAAAGTCATCCAAGCGTGTGAAGTAGACAGAGCTCCTTCCAAAATGGAGACTGAATCTATCTTCTAAATTTATCTTCTAAAGTTAGCTTTTTTATGGAGGAGTTGTCACCAGCAAACACTGGCCTGACCCAAACTAACATGGGTGAACATGTAAAACATTTGAGCCTACAAAGAGATATTTGCACACCTACGCTCATAGAAGTGTGATTAGCAATAGCCAAAATGTAGAAGCACCCCAAGTATCCATCGATGGATGCATGGATCCACAAAATGTGGCAAATCCATATAATGGAATACCATTCAGCCTTGAAAAGGAATGAAATTATCACAGGCTACCCCATGGATGAACCTTGAGGATATTATATTAATATTATTACGTTAAATAGGCCAGTCATAAAAGAACGTATGCTGTATGACTGCTTCTAGATGAGATACATACAGAGTAGCCAGATTTGTAGAGCCAAGCAGTAGAATGGTGGTTCCTGGGAACTTGGAGGAAAGGGGAATAGGGAGTTAGTGTTTCATGGGCACAGAGTTTCTGTCTCATAAGAGAAATAGAGCTCTGGGGATGGATGGTGTGTGTGAATGTACTTCATGTCTATCAGTGTGAATGTGCTCTATGTCACTGAACCAAATACTTAAAAATGGCTAAAATGGTGAATTTTCTTTAATGTGTATTTTACCACAATTCTAAAAAGGAAGATTTTCAAAAAGTGTTTAAATATCTTTGAGCCTAATTGTTTTTAAAATTGTCTGCAAAGCCGTTGCAAGGTTTTACGTGCTAATATGGGAAATTTCTTTCCTATGAGGAGACATTTTGCAGGAAAGCAGAAACCAGAAAGTGAAATTTGCACACACTTCCAATGCATAACAATCTGGGGAGAAGCTACCATTGCATGACCTATTCCAGCTCCTTTGTCCTTTACACTGAGAAAGCCCCAGGAAGTCCTAGAGTTCTGTTTTAACTTATAGGCTGTGGCATGACACCCAGGCAGTGATTACTGATTTCTGGGCATGAGCACAGGTGAAAAAGCAGGTCGTTGATGGGAAGGTGCTGGCAGCCAGGCTACGTACTCACCCTTTATTTGGTAAGTGCTGGGGATCTACTGAAGGTTCCTGGCCTAGGGCTTGGTGGAAAGGAACTGAGCCTTAGGGATGGGACTTTGTTCTCCTGCACAGGAGCCAGGGTGAAGACTATTATAATAGTCCCTGAGAGCCTGGGGCCAAAGGTTCCTGCAAGGGGAAGACAGTTAGAAGGCAGACACTTAACTGACTGAGCCACCCAGGCACCCCTTAGTTTGTTGTATTTTTTACCATTCAAAAATGTTTAGGGGTGCCTGGGTGACTCAGTAGGTGAAGCACCTGCCTTCCGCTGGGGAAGTAATCTCGAGGTCCTGGGTTCCCACTCCCTGCTGAGCAGGTAGCCTGCTTCTCCCTCTCCCTCTGACTGCCGCTCCCCCTGCTAGTACTGTCCCCTTATCAAACAAATAAATAAAATCTTAAAAAAAAAAAAAAAAAAAAGATCAGGGCTCCTTGCCCTTTAAAAAAAAGATTTACGTTTTTGGGTTGAAGTATGTCTTTCTTTTCTCTTACAGACTGAATTTCCTACTTCTGTTAAAAGGCTTTCTTAAGTCCTTAGGTCGTGTTTTATGTCCCCTAAATTATATTATTTTTATGGTTTTCCTTTTTACATGTAAATGCTCTGTCTAGAATTCATTTTTGCAAATGCTTGAGATAGGGACCCAACTATATTTTCTTCCAGGAGATAGCCACTTGAGTCAGCACCATCACATTAAGTCTTTCCCACCAAAGTCAGTTATCGCCTTTGCCAGAAATTAAACTTTCATATTTTCAAGAATTTGTTCTGTGTTCCTTTTTTTTAGGATTTTATTTATTTGGGGCGCCTGGGTGGCTCAGTGGGTTAAGCCTCTACCTTCCGCTCAGGTCATGCATGGTTTCTGTGTCAAATAAATAAATAAAATCTTAAAAAAAAAAAAAAAAAGATTTTATTTATTTGACAGAGACACGGCAAGAGAGGGTACACAAGTGGGGGGTGGGGGTGGGAGAGGGAGAAGCAGCCTTCCCACTGAGGTGGGAGCCTGAAGGGGGCCTTGACCCCAGAACTCTGGGATCATGACCTGAGCTGAAGGCAGACACTTAACAGTCCAAGCCACCCAAGTGCCCCTATTTCTGTGTTCTTGATTCCTTTTTTGGGAAATTATCTGACTTTCCTTATGATTAGGAGAAGCAAGCTTGAAAAGCAAGTTAGAACATAAGCATGAACCCAGGCTCTGTCTCAAGAATCTGTCTCTCAGTCCTTTATGGGAAGAGAAGGAGGATGACGGAGGATCAAACACCTGTGACTAGTCTGGAGGGGGGAAAACGGGGCGGTTGGGTGATGTGGTGTTTCATATTCTTGGGAAGCAGCCATATGGTACCAGCCAGTTTGATGAGAAGTCAGGAAAACAACTGATCCAACAGGAGGCCAATAACTCAAAACCAGGAGAGCCTGAGCTGTGAGATGAAGAAAAGGAGATGAAGAGTCTGGGCCATAAACACCCACTCTCTGATACTGAGATGATTTCTGTCCCGTTTGGGGAGCATTTTATAGTCTTCTTTGCTAGGTAAGCAACCAATCTTGGAATATTGGGATGAGTCAGTAAGATGAGCGGCTGAACCGGGGAAGGAGACAGGAGAGAGGTGCAGATCACGGCCAAGGACAGCCCTATGTAGCTACCTACAAAGACCAAGCTCCCCAGGCCTCTTTCCTTTCCCTTTAGGCCACGTCTAGATATTGGCCCTCAAGTCTTAGCAGGCATCAGCATCATTTGGAGGACTTGTTAAAAACACAGACTGCTGGGCCCCAGCCCCAGGGTTTCTGATTCGGCGGGTCCGAGGTGGAGCCTGAGAATGTGCATTTCTAACAAATGTCCAGGGGATGTCGATGCTGCTGATCCAGACACTCTACTCTGAGGACCACTTCTCTAGATTTTAATACCAAAATTATTTGGTAATTATACTAATGGCTAATCCTTTAACTGCAAAATGACCAATAATGCCAGAGACATTTAAAACATTAAATTATTAAAACATTAAAAACTTACTTGTAAATTAGTTTCTGACCCCTTATGCAGAGTTCATGTCATCCCTGTGCACGCGGCAGAAGGGACATTTGAGTTGCGCCTTCAAGGATGTATGTATACGTAGAAGGTATAGGAAGGAGAGAAAGGGAAGGGCAGAAGCAGAGGAAAGTGAAAAAAATCAGAAAACCACACATAATTCTGTTTGGCTCAGAAAGAGCAGCAGGGTGTGGAGATACAGCTGGAGAGGAAGGCAACTGACTGATTCACCAGGGATCTTATAAACCACACCAAGGAATGTGGACATGGTGTTGGTAAACTTCTTTGGATAATGGAAAGGGAATCATCAAAGGTAATTTCTGGCCGGACCACTTGTTAATGGAAGAGCCATTAAATAAGTCAGAAGAGCAGGTTTGGAGACAAAGAATTCAACTGGAGGAGGTAGGCAGAACATGTTCAGTTCTAGGCACCTGGGAAGCACCCACGTCCAGGAGGCAGCCGGATGTAGAGTCTGACGTTCAGGGTAAATGGCTGAGAGGGCGATTAGGGTGCCAGTGGGCTCCCTGTCCCACCTACAGGAGTAAAAGAAGAAGCCGCAAAAGGAACTAAGGCCAGCCACGGGCCCTGGGAACTTTAACCTTTTGGGAGTGGATAGAAGAACAGGAACCAGCAAAGGAAGCTGGGGAGGAACAGTCAGAGAAGTAGAAACAGAACAGAGGCCAAGGCAGGAGAGGAAAACTTTTCCACTACATGCTGTTGTTGCATGCATGAGCAGGTCACCAAGGACTGTCAGAAATGCTTCAAGGTAACAACCTGTCAGTCCTACTCAGCACAGCCCTGCTGGCCAAGGAGGCTGAAGCCCAGAACATTGTCTCCAGCCACAAAGCTGCCTGAGCTGGAACTCCTGGAGTGGAGTGAAATGGGATTAGACCACTGGGGTCCCCATTGGCCTCCAGCACTTGCTGCTCCATCATGACAGTGTAGCGAAGCCTTGGCGGTGCCCGATGTCAGGGGCCAGCTACAGTGGCATACCTTGAAGAAAGTTCCCTGAGTTGCCCAGGGCAGGGTCATGTTTCACTTGTAGCTCATTGGTGTTGAGGGTATAAGACAGAAAACAGATTCCAGGAATCCTAACTCTCTGTCTTCGTGATACTGAGTGCATCTCTCCTTTTTGCAGCTGGTGCGCTATTTTAATGGTGTTTGAGTTGACTTGGGGGGCATATTCTGCAAATTAGAGCTTCAAAAGTTCCATGATGTTATGGGTTGAATGGTGTCCCTCAAGAAAGAGATGTTGAAGTCCTAATCCCCAGTACCTCAGAATGTGACCTTATTTGGAAATAGGGTCATTGCAGATGTAATTAGTTCAGATGAGGTCATACTGGAACAGAGTGGGCCCCTAGTCTAAGGACTGGTATCCTTATGCGAAGACAACAGACCCAGGGACAGACACACAGAGAGAATGTCATGTGAAGATGATGGCAGAGACTGGAGGGCACATCTACAAGCCAAGGAATGCCACAGATTGCTGGCCGTCAGTAGAAGCTGGAAGAGGGGCCTGGCACAGATTCTCCATCAGAGCTTGTGAAAGGAAACAAACCTGCCAAGATCTTAATTTCAGATTTCTAGTCTCCAGAATTGTGAGAGAATAAATTTCTGTTTTTTTTAAGCCATCTTCTATGTGATATTTTGTTATGACAGCCCTAGGAAAAAAAAACACATAGGAAATTAGAAATCCACTTACATTATCATATGACATTTCAGTATGATATTCATCAAAGCAAAAAAAAAAAAAAAAAAAAAAAAAAAGGAAATCTGTCCAAGGAATTTGTTAGATTCTTTGAGTATAATTTCAACAAATGTAAATTTTGTCTTTCTTTCAACTTTATTGACAAATAAAAGGGCAACATATTTAAGGTATGTAATGTGATGATTTGATATAGGAATATATTGTGAAGATAATCCCCATCAAGCTAATTAACATCCACCACCTCACATATTTACCTTCTCTGTGTGTGAGAGAACGTGTAAATTCTACTCTCTCAGCAAATTTCACTTACACAATCCAGCGTTCTCCACTGTAGTCACTATGTTATACATTAGATCCTCAGACCTAATTCACCTTTTAACTGAAAGTTTGTTTCCTTTTAGCAACCTCTCCCTATTATTCCCACCCACCAGCCCCTGGTAACCACCTCCTCTGTTTCTGGGAGTCCCACTTTCTTTTATTTATTTATTTATTTATTTAAGTTTCCACAGATAAGGGCTACTATGCAATTTTTTTTTTTAAGATTTTATTTATTTATTTGACCGAGAGAGATGACAAGCAGGCAGAGAGGCAGGCAGAGAGAGAGGAGGAAGCAGGCTCCCTGCTGAGCAGAGAGCCTGATTTGGGGCTCGATCCCAGGACCCTGGGATCATGACCTGAGCCAAAGACAGTGGCTTAACCCACTGAGCCACCCAAGCGTCCCTTACTATGCAATTTTTGTCTTTCTTTTCTGTCTGGCTATTTTATTTAGCATAATGCCCTCGAGATCCATCCATGTTGTCCCAAATGGTAAGATTTCCTTCTTTTTAAAAGCTGAATAATACTCCATTGTTTATGTGTGTATATGTATAGATACACACACACCACATTTTCTTGATCCATTCATCCATTAATAAACATTTAGGTTGTTTCCACACTTTGGTTATTATAAATAATGCTGTAATGAACATGGGAGTAGCACAGATATCTCTTCAAGACAGTAATTTCATTGCATATAAACCTACAAGTAGGATTTCTGGATTTCATCTTTAATTTTCTGAGGAAGCTCCATACTGTTTTCCAGAGTGGCTATACCAGTCTGCATTCCCACCAACAGTGCACGAGGGTTCTATTTTCTCCACATCCTTCCCAGCACTTGTTATGTATTACCTTCTTTTTTTTTTTTTTTTAAGATTTTATTTATTTATTTGAAACAGAGAGATCACAAGTAGGCAGGCAGAGGGTGGGGGGGAGCAGGTCCCCCGCTGAGCAGAGAGCCTGATGCGGGGCTCAATCCCAGGACCCTGAGATCATGACCTGAGCCAAAGGCAGAGGCTTAGCCCACTGAGCCACCCAGATGCCCCATGCCTTACCTTCTTTTTTTTTTTTTAAAGAATTTATTTATTTGACAGAGAGTGAGAGAAGGAGAGAGAGAGCACAAGTGGGGGGAGCAGCAGAGGGAGAGGGGTAAGCAGGCTCCCTGCTGAGCAGGGAGCCTGATGTGGGGCTCGATCCCAGGATCCTGAGATCATGACCTGAGCCGAAGGCAGAGGCCCAACCCACTGAGCCACCCAGGTGCCCCATGCCTTACCTTCTTGATAACAGCCATCCTACCATGTATGAGGAAGATAGCTCACTGAGCTTTTGATTTCCATTTCAACAGGTATAAATTTTGCATGCTTAAAAATGTTTTTAAATTTCTATCAACAACTCATACAAAGTTTTAAATCATGGCACCCCGAAAGAATTTCAAGATATCATCGGTTAAACATCTTGAAGAGACTATTATTCATATCTTACTCTGAGACTTTTCCTCAGAGTCATTTTAGGTATAAAAGCTGACAGAAAAAAAACTGGAAGGCAGTTCAGTTTTCTCAATCAAACACTTGAAAAGGTTTCATTTGGAAATTTTACACAAATTTCAGAACTAATATTTTCCCTGCCTATTTATTTATCTATTTTACTTATATTTGTTATAATTTTATAATAGAAAAAGAGGTAAAATTTCCAAATTCCCCACAGGTAATTGCTTTCAAATCCCCCCCAGGTTAGTCCATTGTGTTATACCAATATTATCATTCTTTCCATGTGTATCATGTCATAAAAAGTTAGAAAGCACTGGAAATACCAGCAGAGGGGGTATCAAGAAATGATTGATGAGGCCAGATAGAATTATATGCCTGGGGAAGTGGGGGGCACTGAACTGAGTGGGCCACTCTGTGGAGGGCAGGCTGGTAGCCTATTTCAAATCACAATGGCTAAACAGAAGTGTTCACCTGTATAAGCAAATAATCAGACTTGTTCCTGACCTAGATATTTCACCCAAGATGTTTGTAGGATTCATCCTTGTTGCTATAAGGTAGCTAGGGCCCCCATTTATTTTCACTTCTTGGTAGAATTCCATTATATGAATTCTCCACAGTTTATCTTTTGTGACTTTGATGGACATTTTGTTTTTTATTTTTTTTTTAAGATTTTATTAATTTCTTTGAGAGAGAGAATGAGAGAGAGAGCATGAGAGGAGAGAGGTCAGCAGGAGAAGCAGACTCCCTGCTGAGCAGGGAGCCTGATATGTGGCTCGATCCCAGGACTCCAGGATCATGACTTGAGCCAAAGGCAGTTGTTTAACCAACTGAGCCACCCAAGCACCTGCTTTGATAGACATTTTAGTTGTGTCCAGTTCATACCATTATAAATGCTGATGCTGTAATGTTCTTGAATGCCCCTCAGGGGTGCCATCTTTCTCTTAGACATATAACCAGGAGTGGGATTCAAACTCCTAGGCAATGCCAAATTACTTTCCAAAAGCAATCTTCCAGCCCGAACTCCAACCAATGGTCCCCCAGAGTTCCCATTGTTTCAATCTTGTTCACACTTGCTATGGTCAGACTTTAAAATTTTGCCAACCTGATGGATATGTAATAGTGTTTCACGGTGTTTTTAAGGAAGGTGGTTTTTTTCATTCCCCATTCCTCAGTACCTAACAGAAGACTGCATGTCGTAGGAGCTCAAGAATCTTTTACCTAATGAATCAACAGCAATAATGCAATGTGACAAGTACCGTTAGAGAGGAGAAGGTTAACATATTTGTAAATTAACCGTCTCTTAATTCTTCCAAGCTAGTTGCATATCAGGATCACCCAGTTAGCCCTTTATTTTCTCACTGACATTTTATTATGAAAAACTTCAAACATTCAGCAAAGTTCGAAAGATTTTACAGTCAATACCCAACCAGGATCCTACCAGTGGCATTTTACTACACGTGTTCTAAGGAGATTCTTTTGAAAAAATGTCAGTTCCCCAGGGCTGAGATTCTGATTCTATAGCTCTGGGATGGGAGCAAAGACTCTATTTTTGTTTCTTCATTTTTGTTTTTAAACTCCCCAGGTGATTCTGATGAGCAGCCAGCCTTGGAAACTATTACCTGAAGGAACGCGCTGCAATAAATAAAGAAGACAGATTTATAATTAGTCTAGCAGGGCTCATTCTTTGCGGGGGGATTAAAGTTCTGCTGGTGCCTAAAGCCATTTTTAGACCATTTTCTTAGACCACCAGCATTCCTAGGAAATGTGTCACCCGTGTCAGATTTGTGGAGGTGTTCCTAGGAGGTGGCAGGTCAGGTCCTCCTAGCACCAGAAGCCAAGAAGCACCCAGGTCCTGTCCATTCCACTCCTTCCACTAAATGTTGCAGGAACCTGTCCTTCAAGTCCTTGCCAGCTCCTTTCAACGTCTGGGTGTTTTTAGGGGGCTGTACTGTATACCGTGCCCTAATTCTTACCTTGAAGCTCTAATCCCTAGTACCCCAGAATGCGACTGTTGGCATTAAGGAGGCAATTAAATGAAAATGCAGTCATATGGTGGGCCACAATCCAATATAACTGGGGTCTTTACCAGAAGAGGAAATGTGAGCACACACACACACAGAGGCAAGATCATGTAATGACACAAGAAGAGAGAGGGGGGCCCCAGAAGAAACCAACCCTGATAAGACATTGGTCTTAGACTTCTAGCCTCCAGGACTATGAGGAAATAAATTTGTTGTTGAAGTCCCTAGTCTATGGTACTTGGTTATGGCAACTCCAGCAAGCTAATCCAGGTACGGAGGGGAAGGTGTCACCCCTGGGGTCAGATGGCAGGGCAGGCAGAGCCGGGTCTCCACCCCCCACTCCCACAAACACAGGCCTCTATCAAGGACTGGGCATAGTTGCAGGAGAAGGTGCCCCTGGCCCCAGGGCCCTCCCCATGGGGCTGCCGGGATCTCTCCAGGCCCGTGCTCCTCAGAGAGGTCTTCCTCACAGACACAAGGAGAGGAACTCTCTGTATATGTGAGGGTTCTTCAGAGCTACCAACAGTCCTGCTCAAGTGGCCGAGTAGCCCCCAGAAGACAGTATAGTGACAAGGCTCAAGGATGTTTCACCCTTCCCACCTCAAACTTTCCCCCTGAAAGTTTGCTTCTCACACTCCTGTCACTTACAGCATGAACATGAATCCTGGCTCACCTCTCCGGAGTTTCCGTCAGGTAGCACAGGTAAGCGCATTCAGGTTTGTGCCTCTTCCTACCCATCTCAATCAAGACAAATGAGGAATTCTGAGTGGCAAGAATGCCAGTTCTGTAAAACAGCATTTTGGGGCAGGCAGAGGCTGTTTTTTAACATTGACTCCATTGACTATGTTTGTTAGCCTTCCTAGGTACAATTAGAAGTTTGTGGTAAGTTTTCTGACCTGCTTCATTGTGATAAGCTGTTTGCTTCTCCTGGCCCTGACCCCATTCTGTCACTGTCACTGTCCAAGTCCCCATTGGCCTGCCTGGCCACACCTGCTTCCCACGGTTTACAACTCTTTGGCATTTCCTTCTTACCACATTCATCATGGGCAAGGCTTGTCCCCTGTGGACCTTCCACATAGGGGACTGTCATCAGAAGAAGTCCTATGTGGACATCAGTTGCCAAGAGTAAGCAACTTGCTTTAAGTTTCATTTTTTGAGGTATGGGTTCCACTGATAGCTTTCTCTTCCTGTTTCTTCTTGTCCTGAGATTGCTGTCCCATCTCTGGACATGCCAGTGCCTCTGTGAGCCTCCCCATTCAGCAATGGGGTCCCCTGGAGCCTTCAGTTTCGACTTTCCAGATCTCACCCCACCCTTCTGTTCACAAGCTGTTTGTTAAGATTTTTCCGTGCTGCAATCCTGCTTTACCTCTTCACTTCAGACAGCTCTCCTTTGACTGCTTCAGTGTTTTAGCACTGCTATTCAGTTGCTCACCCGGCCTCCCAATTCCAACCAACCACCTTTAAATATTCCCTACCCCTCCAGTCTTCAAAGCCCTCATTCTCCAAGTTGGCTTGGCTGGGGGTATCTTCCTGACAGGAAGGAGGCAGGAGGTGAAGTTGGGTGATCATTTTAGAATTGGAATCCCGACACGGAGCAAACTGCTTTTTATGAGAGCTCCATCCGTCTGATCCAAGATCAAAGGATGGATGCACCCAAGATGAGTGTGTGCAATAGTGGTGGATGGCTTCTTAGATGTGGACAAATGTTTCCTCTGAACCCTCAGTTATCCATGTGAAGGGTTCTAGTTGCTGGAGGTTGCTCTGAGAGAGGGATTGAGTGAAAGTGTTTGGCAGGAGCCAGGGAAGAGGGGGACGCAGAATGAAAACTGTGTCCACATGCACGCGTGCCCGCTTCTGTGTGTACATGTGCAACAAGGGTAACAACTGTTTCTCAAGTAGCAACAGATACTCACAAAGACAAGCAAAGCCAAGGGATGACCTTGCCCTGCCACAGACTTGGTTACACCCATGCGATTTGTTTCAGACCTGTTTCAAGAAGTTCCTCCTTTGTCCCCTCTTTTGATATGTCCCCAGTGGCTCCATCAGGTCCTGCCTAATGCCCTGAAATCTCCAACTTCAGAATTATTCCTCGGGGTTTGGTTCCACAAGTCCAAGTTAACCTGTAAAAATGCTGCCTAGGGAGCCCTGGTCAGCCATTAACACCTTGATGTCAGTTGGCTTATCAGACTCAGAGGCTAGAGCTGAGCTCTGCTGTCTGGAAGCCTTGTCAGTCACTGACACCTCCACGCCAAGTGGGTTATCAGACTGAGCAGCGCCATAGCTGGTTTTGCAGGAAGGGATGGGGCACAAGCAACTTCAGAAGGGTAGAGGCAGCTGTTTAATGAGAAAGAGCCTGCCCTGGTGGGGAGTCTCAGAGAAATGCCAGAAGGTAACTACACATGGGGCTCTGGGCCCTGCAGAACATGTATCTCAGACTTGATGATTTAAGGTTTCTAACATCTAAGAGTAGATGGAAGAGAGGCACAGCACTGAGGTTATTTTCAAAAACTGATTTCAGAGGAAGGAAAAGGGCAGGCTGCTCTTGGGAGAAAGAATTTCCAGTGAGTTCCCCTCCTTACTGACCTTTTAGGTTCCAACACCAAAGCTGTTCTCCCTGATTCTTTACATCTCCACAGGCCAACTCCAACTACTTGCACTCAAAGCTGTCTTTGCTCCCAGTTTTAAAGCATTTGACTGAAATAGGACATAATATGAACACATTCCATCTTAACTAATGGATGCAAGACCACAAAATCTGGGGAGCTCTGTAATCTCTCTGTTCTGCACTATAAAGGGGGACAGGAAGCTCACAGGGCTTCAGGCCTCTATCCTGAACAGACCCCTTCCAAAGCCAAGTACTGATTTTGGGCTTGTAATTTTGAGTTTCTAAAGAAGCACATCACCCTCCTCCCCCAATCCCAAACTACATAAGCATCAGGCCCCACTAAACCTGGATCTATCTCTGATTATTAACCTTGGCAAGGTACTCAAGAAGCCTGTAGCCAAGCTTGCTTTCAGAGGGCAGAGGAAGGGGATGTTGGGGTGGGGGGTGTCATTTTAATTAGGAAAAGCAAATTCCACGGGTCTGCTGGAATTTCTTTGCAAAATTAGCATACCTATCGACTTGATATTGTGGGCCATTTAAATGTCTTTTGCTAAGCTGTTTCTCTTTTTTTCTTATCCCCCTTTCTCTTTCATAGTCTAGACTACTCTATTTGGAGAAGTATTTTTATATTCCTTTTTCTCACCCCACCCAAGTTTATACCAAGGTATGAATAAAGTCTTTGATATGACACCAAAATGTAGCGTTTCTTTTCTTTTTTTTTTTTTTTAAGATTTCATTTATTTATTTGACAGACAGAGATCACAAGTAGGCAGAGAGAGGGGGAAGCGGGCTCTCTGAGCCCGATGCGGGGGCTCGATCCCAGGACCCTGAGATCATGACCTGAGCCAAAGGCAGAGGCTTAACCCACTGAGCTACCCAGGCGCCCCAAAATGTAGTATTTCTTAAAAGAAACGTTGGTGGGTTTGTTTTTCCAATTATTATGACTCTTAGAATCCATGCTCAGCTTGGATAAATGGGTAATATCCATTTAAGACCATTTTTTACTAAAGTCAATTGGTATGAAATGACTTTCTGGTCCAGCCTAATTCACAGGGCTGCCCAGCATTCCAATGCTTAATTACTTAATGCATCTCAAACATATGCCCTCTGGAAACTCAAATAACCTAATTAAAGAATGGTATATCATCTTTGGAGGGGAGGGAGACAAATTGTGACTCCTAGGTGTTGTGTGCGTGTGTGTGTGTGTGTGTGTGTTTAATAATACTGTCAGCCCAGAACGACATGAGGAAAGGCTGGCTTTACCTAAAAGACCAGCTAGTTAACTCTTAATATTTTCAATAAATTATCTCACCCTCCTCCCATCTGTAATTCATCTATATTCATAATGTGGACCATTTAAAATAGCACCTTGCAGCTGTGTGTGAAACACAAGTCTACCCTGCAGGGTAGAGCAGATGAAATGTTAAACACTGGCAGGGTCTTTCCAGAGTAGGGCTTTTCCATTTAGGGCAAGAGGCTGAGAGCCCTTCAGCACAGAGGCACTTCCGTCTAACCCCATCACCCAAGCTTTGCCTCGTTTGGGAAGGCAGCGTGGGTGGGAGCATTTGGGTGGCATACCCCAAAAACCACAGTCACTGGAAGGGAAAAAAAAGCAAATATCAATTAGTAATTCCTCAGCCAGCTACCAATCTTGGTTTCCAAGGGACTCCACCTTGGTCTCTTTAGAAGCAGCAGCTTCCCAGGGACCTCGGACAGAAAAGACGCGAATCCACATACATCTTGGTGCACTGAACGTTTCCCCAGGGAGGCTCTTGTTATCGGCCCGGCTTCCCTGGCTCCCTGCCTCCCTGTCAGCCTGTAGGCCTGTCAGCCAGAATGCTCCCAGCTTCTCAGGACTTCCGTGGGAATGTGAGCAGGAAAGGGCTTTGAGAATTGAGGACAGGCAAGGTGGTGGTGTTGGGCAGCGCTCTGGGCTCCCCGCATTTCCCGGAGCGCTGGGGATGCTGCAGTGAGCTTCCCTGCTCCCCTAGCAACCCCCGCCCCCGGGTTCGGGCGATTCGCTCAATGTTAGCAAAGAACGTGGGGCTGGGTGGGGGGCAGCGGTGGGAGACCGCAAGGTGGGGAAGGCGAGGTGGCGAGCCGAGACCCCCCGCCCGGCGGCCCCCCGCAGACAGGACCGCGGGGGGCGGGGAGGGGGCGAGCAGGGCTCGCTGGAGCTCGCGCGGCTGGGCGCCTCCCAGGAAGGCGGGGAGGGGAGCGCCTGTTTACCCAGGAGGGCTGTGCTGATAGCACGTTCCTCGAGTTTACTTTGCTTTCCTTGAGTTTATTGTAAAGGGGTAAAGTTTTCGGATCTGTCACGTGACCCTGACAGGTCCTGCCTATGGCGCGGCAGACCACCCACGCCGAGGGCCATGGAACTGCTTAATAGAAACAGGCTTGTAATTGTGAGTCCGCGCTGCACTCCGCCGAAAGCCTCCGGCGGCCCAGTGCGCCGGGGTTTTTACACTTTCCGTTCCTTTTGTAAAGACGGAGGAGGAGAAGACGAAGACGAAGACAGAGAAAAAGACGACGACAGGGAAGACAAAGAGACCCGCAGCGACAAGGCTAGGGGGAGACGAGGGAAGACGGGGAGAAGACGGAGGAGCGGAGCACCAGGAGAGGGGGGCGAGGGCAAAAAAGGAATTGATGTGAAACCCAAGCCCAGCGTCCGCGCCATCGGCACCCGCGCTCCGGGCAGGGCTTGACGGCCGGCTATGGTGAGTGCAGCCGGCGCGGCCACCGCCGCCTCGCCCTTGCGCCGCGTGCGCCCCGGGGCCGCGGGGTTTACGGGGCTGGGCGCCCCGCGCGGCGGACGGAGGGTCGGCGGGAGGGGCGGGCGCGCCGGGGCCGCGGGGCTGGGTGGGCTGCGCCGCCGGGGCGCGGGAGCGCCGGCCCGCGTCTCCGCGCTCGCTCACTCGCCGCGGGCCCCCGCCCCCCCGAGGCCGGCCCCGCGGGGCGGGGAGGGGGCCGACCGCAGCGGGCCGGGCCGGGGAACGGCTCCGGGGGGAGTTCTCACGGAGGGGGTCGCCTGGGATCCCATTTTCACGCTTGAAAGGGTCGCCACCTTGGCTTCCGCTCCTCAGCCTGCTGGTGGCTCCCGACTCGCCAGCGGAGGCAGAGCTGGGTCGGAAGGGCTGGTGCCGAGAGTGACAGCGCTGGGGGGGGGGGGGGGGGGGCGAGGGCGCGCGCGCACCGGAGCCAGCCCTCTCGTCTCGGTGGTGCTCGTGGAGACCTGCTGGAGGCCACGGGCGCACGCTCCCGCACCCGCACGCCTCAGGGCGACACCCGGGGCTAGCCGAGCAGCACCTTAGAAACCCGGAGCGCACACATGCCCCCCCGCCCCCTCCGCCGTTGGTGGGAAAAAAGGCCGGGGTGCTTTTCTGAGTTCAGGAAGGGGCCACGGGTGAGAGAGAGGTACGTGTTGGCGGTTGCGGCCACGGCACACCAAGCCTTCTGGTGCCTGCCACCCATTAAAGAGGTCGGCGGCTAGCTGGTGCTGAGTGTGGCCTCAGGGGAGCCCTGAGGTGGGGTGGGCTGACTCAGACCCCTTTAGACCCGATGCCAACCCGGGGACCACAGGACTTCCAGAGACTGTACCTCTGGGATGACATGCTATGCCTCCGGATATTTTAGTCCGTGTTAACAATGACGCCTAGTGTGTGGATGAGCAATCAGTCCAAAGTTTTCAGATCTCAGTTTCCAACACCTAAGAAGAACCATATGGATTGTTGCCTGTGGAAGACACCCAGAGAGACCTCTCTTTTCTAGACCTGGGAGAGAAGACTGTCTTCTTCATTTTTATCCCTCCTTCCTCCCTTGGGAGGGGAAATCTAAAAGAACCAGACATAAATAATAAAGACCCACAATGGGCGGCCCTAAATATTTAATAATTGTATAACTGAGGTCTTAAACTACAATAGTCCTTTTTCAGCATTCTTTGTGTTCAATTTTTTTTTTCCCTGCCAGTAGTTCAACATGCAATTAATTGCCTTCACAAAGAAAGACAATGCTTTTTGGTGTCATCCTTTGTTACTGTAACTTATTATTTCTGGGTGGTACCTCCGGATAAATCGTTGCCTCAGGTGCATTGTGCCCCCATGTTGTAAAACAAGGGGCTTTCAATTGTGAGTTTGTGTGTGTTCCAGCTGTCACCCAGCTTTCTTCCACAAGGGTGTAAAATGCCTTTGGGTCCAAGATCTTTTATATTAAAATGTTGAATTAAGGTGGACACCAGTAGGCCCATTCTCAATTTGGGGTATTAGCTTCATTTCGAACTCACTGTGAGAAGTGTATCTAGTTTCTGGTTATAATCTAGTCCTAATCTAACAAGCTATTTCAACAGGAGTTCACACCATTTGGATTTATTTCGTGGGGGGGAAAAATACATTTTATAAATTGTCTTCAACTTTCTACAGATAGAAAAACGGATGAAGCAATTCAATATGGATTAAAATATCTGTCTTCCCTGTTTTTATCCTCATTCCTCTCTTCTCTCCCTCTCTCTCACACACACACCTTTTATTTTCTCCCGCCTCTGCCACAGTGTATAAAGCCCTATTGAGACATGTAGGCGTGATGTGTAAACCGGATTAGCAGTATGAAAGAAAGACACACAATAAGCTGGAATTGTTTTACTTCCCTTTCATTTCTCATGCCTATATCTCTAATAAATTTGTTGCTCCAGCAGTGGGTCAAAGGGATCATGTTGCTCAGCTTCTTTTTCATGCAAGACCCAATGGCAGAGATCACTGAAATGAATGGTGTGCCTTCTGCCAAATGCAAAGCTTGATATAGATATATTAGATGGGGAGATAGAGATGAGGCAAGAGAGAGATGGAGAAAAAAAAATGTTCAGAATCTGGGTCTTTCTAGACTACATCTCTATCCACTGGAGTAATGTGGCGAAGAAGATATTTGAGAAGGGGGAAAATCAGTACAAGGATCAATGCTATGTTTTCTTTCAACTTCACTCTAGGCTCTAAACATTTTCTCTGTAGTTGGTGACCAAAAGCTTTGGCATCGCATAAAGTCTAATTCCCCTTTTCAAGCTAGTATTTGAACCTGGAGTAATAAATGTGGAGATTTCTGGGACCTTCTCAGGACATCTCTCCTCTGCCACCCTCTGCCCCATCCCAAGCTCACTGCAGGCTCAAAAAATGCCAATGCTCCTGAGTTTGTGCTGTAGACCCCTCATTTACTCCATTGTAGAATTGGGAGCAGCTTCCCATTAAAGGAGATCAGGGGTAATTAGCAGCATTATTTTGACAAGTTGGCTAGAGCTGTTCCCTTTCCTCCAGTCCTGGGGAGGAGGGAATAGGGGGAGGAAACAGAAGGTAGAAGGGAAAGAGGAGGGGAGTCATGCTCAGGGGTTTCTCATTCTGTGGCTGCTGAATCTTTTTTTCCCCCCTCTCCCCTGAAACCTTTTAGACTCATTTTCTACCATCACCTTTTAAGTAAATACAAAAGCTGCCAATGAGAAAATAATAAGGCATTCTTAGAGAGCCAAGAAAATGTGGTGGATGGTGGCATACTGCTGGAACTAAGTCTAGACTCCTTATCCAAAGTACCTGCTTTCAACCGCTCAGGCTCTAGCCCATCATTCACATCCTCTACCCTGGGCTCCCCACCCAGAAATAGACTATTACATCAAATCCCCAGTTCCTCTCCCCATCCCAGGCACACTCAACAGGCACACTGTGGGACTTCATGTAACATTTGCAATTCTTTGCATTTGTGGAAAAAAATATTAAACTCAGGCAAAATTATAACAATGCCCAAAGGTCAATTTACCAGAATACATTAACCTGTTTATTCATTTCTACTTTGCAAAAAGTAGCTAAATTACACTAGATTTTAAAGATCCATTTAGCTGGATCTGAGAAACCAGTGAAAAGTTAAATCTCACAATGGTTTCTCATTAGTCAACCTAGTCCAGCTCCCACAATTGCTTATCATTGGAATGTCCAAATACAATGGGCAGATGTTTCATTTCAATGTTATCACTTGGATAATCGGATGTCATTTTTGAGATGTGTGTGGTGTGGCCACAGATATTTTAAGTATTGGAGCAGAGAAGGGGAAATAATTTCATATTCATATTTTAAAAGTTTAAGGAAATCTGAAAACTACGGAGTCCTATGAAGTCTTAGAGTATGGTGGGAAGACCTAAGTGACAAGTGATGCATTGATATGATGCATTCCCCTCTACTTGGAAAGGGGAAACAGAACACTCAAGGGTTTCTCCAAAGAGGGCCAGCAACTCCTACTGGTTGAAAAGGCCCCAAGCTCTCACTTAATTTGGTAACTCTCAGGAGGGGAGACACGCTGCAGACAGGCCACTAAAGGGTCTGTCTTCCCAGCAGACACCTTCACAGACCTGGCTCCTCCAGCCAGCCTCACCTCAGGTCTGGAGCATTCTTATGGTTAGTTGAAGTTAACAAACCCGGTGTGGCGCAGCGGTCCCCTGCACAGGGCATGCATATTAAAGCCGGCAACGCTTACAAATGTAAATAAGGGCAGATTGATTAGGAACAACATTATCGCTGGGAATGTCGCACTCGCATGCATCAGCAATGAGGCAAATTGGGGGCAGCCTCAGCCCTGACCACCCAAGTCGAGCAGGCTTTTACACTGGCTCCTCTTCCCTTTCTTAAAACGTTACAGAAACAAGGCCAATTAGATCCTCAAAGTAATTCATTTCTGTGTATGAAAAAAGCAGACCACAGGGGAAGCGGCGGGTGGGGGTGGGGAGATTAAGATAGCGCTTGTTAGAGCCCAGGCTGGGGACTGCGTCCTGGAACCTATCCGTAGAATTTACAGGCCGGGACTATTGTCTGAGATGCTGAAAAGTTAACCTATCAAACAGCGGGTGAGGAGGCTGAGGGCGCTGAGAACCCGGGAGATCAATGTTCAAAACGTTTAGGAATTAAGTCAAACTAAGGGAAATGAGCCCGAGTGGAAAAGGCTTTGCCACTGAAATGGTGCACACGTAGCAGCAGTCAGCACAAGAGTATATGCAGCTGCGCGCAGAGAGTAATAAGGAACCACGATGAGTACACAGCCTATAATTTCATTTTAGAATTCCATAATCCAAGCAGCTAACTGAAATTGCTGTAAGACTGGGAGGCACAACTAATGTTTTGGTCTAAAATGCTGCAAAGGAATTTGAAGAGACAAACGTAGCAACCTATGACTAACATGATTACCTTGCTATATACAGCACGATGTAAATACAAACAGACTGACACGTAAAACTAGGGGTACAACCCCCAACTCTCTAAAAAATAATTTCCAGCGGCAAGCATGTAATAGTTTGACTTGAAACGTCTGCAGAACCACTCGGTAAGAAAAGTTGGAATAAATCTCCTTTCCTACTTTATGTTCTTTAGCAAACATAACAAAAATCAGGATATCGCTTCAAGATTAAACTCGCTACGTGTCGAGCCCCATCCTCCTGCGATGTTATTTATTTATGTGCCATTTTAATTGCATGGTGCTTGCCTTCGCTTCTGGATTTTAACAACCCTTCCAGAGCGGCGCACACAATCACGTGCTCCTCCGGAGTTTTGAGTTTTGAATTTCCGCGCTGGCCCGGTACTCCGGTCCTCCTCTAGATCTCTTAAACATCCTCACTTATGCTGTCTTTGTCTCTATCGTACGGGACACCCTTCCCCGCCCGGGGTACCGCACACGTTCCGCTGGTTTGGAATTCAGGAGACAGGGCCTCCCACGAAACCAGGAGGGAGAAAAAGCTAGAAGGAAGGTGGTGAGGCTGGAGAGAGAGGAAGGAGAAAGGGGTGAAAGAGGAAGGAGAAAGGGGAGAGGGAAAGAAGGAGGGAGGGGGAACCGCCAAAGAGGAAGGAGGAGGGCGGGGAGGGCTGCCGACCAGCCCCCCGAGAGAGCCGCGTGGGCTGCCCCGGTGGCCTGCGCGCCCCGCTGCAGTCCCCTCCAGGCCGGGACCGCGGACACCCGGCCGCTGAAGGGGAAGGGACCCGTGCGCTCGGCCATTGGCCGGCCGCGGGGAGGCCGCGCGGACATTGGGCAACGTAAGGGGGCCGGACCGCCTTCAGGAATGTACTACGGCGCGTCCGGCACGTCTGTCCGCGCTGGCGGGGCGCGAGCCTAGTCTGGGCTCCCGGGAGGCCGCGCTGGAGACTTGGAGTCAGCCCAGCGCGAGCCAAGCGCACCGACTTCCCTACCTGCTCCGCCTGGGCCGCGCGGGGAGTCCCGGAGCTCGGGTGCGCGCGCCGGCGGACGCACGCGCGCGCGCTCAGGCCGGCCGGCCGCCCAGCGCGCGCAGCCCCGGCCCGGCCCTGGGTCACGTGGTCGCGTGGGCTCCGCCTTCTCCCCCCGCTCCTCCCCCTTTCCCTCCATCTGGGTTTCTTTCTTTCCTTTCCTTTCTTTCTTCTTTTTTTTCAATGAACACACACCGTGTGCATCTTAAAGCCACACTGCCCCATTTCACGGCTGCAGTCGGCTTCTAGCTGCGCGGGTCTCCCTCTGCAGTTCAACCACGTTTTGAAAAAAGAAAGGGAAAAATAGTAAAATGAAGCAGAATCGAGAGTTTGTGGGTCTGGTCCCTATCTCAGGGAGGATTTCATAATTTGCAAACAAGAAAAACAAATTACGCTCTTCAAAAATTACATTTTTAAATAAAAAGCGGAACTATGTAGGTAGTTTAATTTGTCTCTGGCCGCAGGATCCACTTCAGAGGGTTGCGTGTTTTCTTCCCCAACGGGAAGCGAATCTCCGGGATGTCTCGGTGACACTGGCCGCAGTGTACTGACAAGTCCTCGCAATCAGCGCACAATTTGTTTCGAATGAATCCAACATCAAAGCCTTTATTCTCCCCAACGTCACGCTATTATTAAATATAACAGGATGCGTACCAGTTTGGGGGGGGGCGTTTAAAACGGACTTTAAATAATTTAAACAAGGGCATACGGGTAAGAAAAGGGGGAGTCCAAACGAACCCCGAATAGTCAGGGAAACTTTTTTCTCTTTCTCAATGGAACAATTCCGTTGCTCCTGGTTGTTAAAAGGATTCTGTTGTTTCTCTTTTACATATGTCACATTAAAGATTCAAATAAAAACGCCTCTGCCTCCACAAGATTGCTTTGGTGTCTGGATTCCACATTTTTTAAAAACTGACTCCTTCAAACGGGGACTGTGCTGCTTTGGGTTTTGGGGTGGGGTGGGGGGAGGATTTTAAGAAAGGGTGGCTTTTCCCAACGTCCTTACTCTCCTCTTTAACTTTCCATTTTGTTTATCTTAATGCGAGGCGTTGTTCCCTGCGAGAGCCTAAGTCTTCTCTTTAGTTAGAAAAGAAAAGAGAGGAGAAAAAAAAAAAAAATCTGGCACACACTGCCGCCCTATCCACCACCCTGTCATTATTGGTGCAGGCCTGGGAATTCAAGCCGGACCTCCCAGTATTTGCTGCAGCTTGAGGCCAAGGTGCCTCTGAAAGGGTTTTCTTTGAGGAATTTCAGAAATTGTTTAAGCGCTTAAAAAAATATTACATTTCCCCCCGTGTCTATCGCGAGGCAAATGCTCGTGGGTGTATGTGTGTGTGTGAGTGTGTGTGCGCGCGCAAAAGGCGTCTTACAAAAAGAAGACACTGTTGAAAAGAAAAAGAATAAGAAAGAAAAGGGAGGGGGGAGCATTCCTTAATGGAAGTATTGCATGCGAGAAGGTTGGCGCTCTCGGAGGCTCCCCCCGAAGCCGGGGATGCACACACTGGGGTTGCCTACCTGGGTGGTCTCTCTACTTTGGTGAGCTGTTGCTAAGCAGCTAATAATAGTCATGTTTGCTGAGTAATTTCTGCCCTCCGCGAGCCAATCGCGTCGCAGAAACCCAAGCCATCTGACAGCCCCGGGGGCGGGAGCTCCAGCCTTTTTCTCTTTCGCTCGGTCTCTCCCCCTCCACCCCCACCCCTCCTCCTCCTCTTTCTCCAAATGGAGAGAGTTCTTTTTTTTCTTCTTCCATCTCATCTATTGAATCAAGGAGCTGCTGCGGCCGCTGCCCGCTGCACACAGACAGAGCGGAGTCCCCAAGTCCCGGGAGCGAGTAAGGCGCGCTGCACTGGGGCAGAATGGTCCAGCGGGTCGGCGAGGAGCACAAGAAAGCAGAGTCCGGGACCGAACAGCCACCGCGAACCCAGCAGCCAGAGCCCGAGCAGCCCGAGCAGCAGCTTCAGGAACCGCCACCGCCAGCAGCAGCCGCCGCGAGAGGAGCGGCGGCGGCGGCTGCCCCGGCCCGGCAGCGCTGAGACCCACTGGGCACCCACGGACCCCGCGGCGGTGGCTCTGCGCTTACCCTCCGCGGCCGCTCGAGCGACCCGGGAGGCGCCGAGGGAGCCGGCGAGGCCGGCGGGAGCGGCGGGGATTTGCTGGCGCTTTCTGCAGTGAAGGGGTCGCGGCGCGGGGCGGGGGGCGGGTAGGGGGAGTTGGGGATCTCGAGGAGCGCCGCGCTAGCGTCCGAAGGACAGGCTGGCTCCGCGCGCCGGCTCTCGCCCTCCCGAGAACTGGATGTGGGCAGCGGCGGCCGCAGAGACCTCGGGACCCCCGCGCAATGTGGCAATGGAAGGCGCAGGGTCTGACTCCCCGGCAGCAGCTGGGGCAGCGGCAGCAGCGCCCGCCGTGTGAGCAGCAGCAGCAGCGGCAGCAGCAGCAACAGCAGCAGGTCTGTCAACCGGAGCCCCAGCCCGAACTGCCGGCGGCCAGCAGCGTCCTCGCCATCCGAGCGCCCGGGCGCGCCGGGAGCCCGCAGCGGCGGCAGCAGTGCGCCGGGCCGCCCGGGAAGCCTCGGTTCCCGCGGCGGCGGCGGCGGCGGCGGCGGCAACATGGCCTCGGCTGGTAACGCCGCCGAGTCCCAGGACCGCGGCGGCGGCAGCTGCAGCGGGGCCCCGGGTCGGCCGGCTGGCGGAGGGAGGCGCAGACGGACCGGGGGGCTGCGCCGCAACGCCGCGCTGGACCGGGACTATCTGCACCGGCCCAGCTACTGCGACGCCGCCTTCGCTCTGGAGCAGATTTCCAAGGTGCATTTCAGACTCTTCTCCTCTCCTCCCACTCTTCCCTCCTCTTCCTCTTTGGGATCACCCCCGCCACACACATACACACACACACACGCACGCGCGCACGCACGCACGCTAGCACTCACACACACCTCTCCAGGAAAAGAGGCAGACAAGTGGGGATTGAAAAATTCAAACCCTCCCTCCGGTCCTCGGAGGAAAGGGCTGTCTGAGGTCCGCAGGGGGTGGAGGGTGTGTGTGTGTGTCTGTGTGTGTGTGTGTGTACGTACGCGTGTGTACGCGCCCTCCCCGGCTTGCCTTTTCCGGAGCACTGGAAAGCGGTCCACAGTGGACCACCTCGAGGGCGGCCACAGCGCGGCACTGCCCAGTGCCCTCAACCCCAGAGACCCCTGCTCCCGCGCCCCAGCCCCTATTTGCAACCTAAACCCCTGTAATGCTGCCACATTTCTTAACATCTTGGAGGGGGAGGCGTAGTGGAGGGAGGCGGAGAGAGGAGGGGGGGAGGGAGCCGAAATAAAGGTGGTTTCCTTTTTTGGCAGCGGGTTTTGCTTTTGTTGAGCATGA
Organism: Mustela lutreola; assembly: GCF_030435805.1. Classification (NCBI taxonomy): domain Eukaryota; kingdom Metazoa; phylum Chordata; class Mammalia; order Carnivora; family Mustelidae; genus Mustela; species Mustela lutreola. The sequence continues at coordinate 71,012,540 of NC_081301.1, forward strand.
AATCTCGGCCCCCTTAAAAATTATCCTTGGAAGAGGGCATCTCCCGTCTGCCTTTTTAGTTTTTGAGCCACCTCTTCTCAGAGCCTGGGGGGAAAGGGAAAGTTGTAAACAAATTGCCACCTTAAATCCGCGGTGCCGGTCTTGCCAAGCGGCCGGGTTCATTGTGTTTACGAGGCTCGCTGAAATGTGTGGAATCCGGGGAAGGCGAGCACCCAGACGGGGGCCCGCCGGGGCAGCGGCCAGCGCCGGGGAAACGCCGCCGCCGGGAGCAGCCACAGCCCAGCCAGGACCCCCGCCTGCGCCGGCCTGGGCCCTTTCCCTGTGCACTTGGCTACTTTTTACGTTTAACCAGATGGGAAGGGAGAGGAGGGAAAGATCCATGTGGCCGCCCTCTTCCGATCACAAATATTGTCGTAAGTTACAGATGGCTGCCCCACTTCCTAATTCAGCTCACACAGCGTCTCCCAACGCTTTGGAAATGCGTCGCGAGTGAGCTCCGGCGGCCGCGCTCACCACGTGGATCCCTACTTACTACCACGCCGGGCGGGGGTCAAGGTCGGGAAGCCCGCAATACATTTTTCACAGAGCGAGCTCGTCCCCCAGCCCCCTTCCCTGCGGGGGCACCCGGAGAGGGGTGAGGGATGGCCCTCGACTTGCGGGGAAGCGACCCGTGGTTTGCTGGTTCTTAAATGGTGGGCTCCAACGCAGACATTCCGCAGCCCCTCCCTTCCCAGCTCCCGTGTGAAGATTGCCTCTGTTGAGTGACTTCTCTCCTGTTTGCCTTGGCTTCCCCTTCCCTCTGTTCTTGCAGCCCTTCTCCCCAGCGCCCCCAAGACACCTTCGGGGAGGCTACGCGGGTCGTGCGTGGGGGCGCCCCTGCTGTCGCCACGCTGCATCCCGACTTTGATTTACGGCCAGGCCTCCCCACGCCGCTCGCGTTACCCCGGGCCAGCCTGGGATCCAGGCCCAAGGACACCCCCACCTCCCCACGGCTGTCGCGGGTCCGCGGGCGGGTGCGCGCAAGCGGGCGTGGGCGCGCGGGCCGCGACTCCCCAGCGCTCACTCCTCCCTTCTGCTTCATCCTCAGGGGAAAGCTACTGGCCGGAAAGCGCCGCTGTGGCTGAGAGCGAAGTTTCAGAGACTCTTGTTTAAACTGGGCTGTTACATTCAAAAAAACTGCGGGAAGTTCTTGGTTGTGGGCCTCCTCATATTTGGGGCCTTCGCTGTGGGATTAAAGGCAGCTAATCTCGAAACCAACGTGGAGGAGCTGTGGGTGGAAGGTAAGAGACCCAGCGCCCGCCGCGGCGCCCTCTCGTCCCCCCAGCCCGGGCCCCTTTCCCTTCCTCCTTCCAACTGATAAAGATATTTGCCAGCATACACCTAGAGCCTTTCTGTGGCGAGCGAGAACTCCCTGCCCGCACCAGGGGGAATTGTTTATTGTTTGGGCGCCTGGCCGGGAGCCAGGCCCGCCCGACAAAGGCCGCGCTGTAATCTACTCGGGGCGCTGCGCTTTGCTAGGTGTTGTGGGAGAGAGTGGCGAGGGCGGGCCGGCGGGGGCGCGGGGCCCCTCCGCGGGCCGGACCACTCCGCGCGCCCGGGGGTCCCCGGGGCCTGCCGTCGCCGCCGCTCGCCTCTGCTGCGCCTGAGACGCTGCTGGGGGAAGGCCTGTCGGCTCCGGGCGCTCGTCCTCGGCGTCCTTCCCTCCCCCACCCCCACCCACCGCGTCCAAAGAGAAAGAAGCGGGGGGGTGCAGAGAGAGGCCACCCCTCCCGCTGGAAGGAGTGTGCGCGCCCCCGGCGGCCGCGGCCGCCGCGCGGGGGAGGGCGGGGGGCGGGCGCAGCGCGGGCCTGCGGAGGCGGCGGCGTGTGTGGTCCTGTTTTTGGACAGCTTTCAACTCTGGGGGAAAAAAACATTTGTCTCAAGGTACAAAAAAAAAAAAAAAAAAAAGTGGGGGTGGGGAGGAAAGGAATTGAAAAAAAAAACAGCAAAGCATAGACTGGAACGCATGTTTGCAAAGTAGATTAATGTTTCCTCGAGGGTGGGGGCTTTATAAATGGAATGATTTCGGGGCAGGGCTGCGTTTTGCAGGCTGAAAGAAGAAATGTGTTTTTTTAAGAACTCGGGTTTGGAGGGAGGGGCCACACAGGAGCTCTCCAAGGGGCTCTGCCAGTCTTTTATCCAACATTCTTCAATTTGGGGGTTCTTGAAGCCCTTTTTTTTTTTTTTTAAACAGTTGTAAATTTAAAATAGATCCCCCTCGCCCATCGCGAAGGAAACATTTTACATTCTTTTGGTGATATGGGTTTTTTGGTTTTTGGTTGTTTTTTATTTTGTTTTGTTTTGTTTTGTTTTTTATTCTTTTTCTGGAAAGTAACAGTCTTGCTATTTGGAAATATTTTAACCCCTACATACTGCTTTTGGATATCTCTTACAATGAGATGGGAAGGAAGGATTGAGGTAATTAATGTAGACATTTCAAACTAGAGAATCTGGAGCATTCCTAGTGAGAGCTACTTAACACAAAATTTGGAAGCCTAAGAGTTTTATGTGTGATGACGTCAGTGATCCCTTTCAGAATGCTGTTGGAAAACTAACCTTGGAGAATATTTTGTTAAGTTTACCTTGTTTGTGAAAATTCAGCTCTCAGTGTTTTGCAAGCATATGGTGGAGTCTTTAATTGAAAAGTGACAATTAAAATAATAATCCAAATAATTAAGACCAGAAAACACCCTTGCCTTAAGTAGGTTGGTAATTAATACAAACTATTCCTTGGATTGAATCCGTGGGTTAATTTACCTCAGTTGAGCACTTCTGTGTCTTTGGTAGATAAGAGTTTTATTGAGCACCTATGATACATTAGCACCAAGTTTACTGAGTACCTATCATTCCCTAGCACTGTGCTAGGTACTGTAAGCGTCGCTGAAGTCTGTGAGACACTCCTTGTGCACAAAAGCTCGCAATTAGAAATACTGTAGTTCAGTGGGCTTGCAGTAAACTTGAGCTCACTGTTGAAGTGGGCCATGAAAGTCAAATGGGAAAAAAAGCTTCCATGGAAGTGATGAGGTAAATTAGGATGACGTGGAGAGAGAGAAGGAGGGAGGGATGTTGGGATAGGGAGTCCAACAGGCCCCAGCTGAGTGGAGGCTCCTGCTGTGGTGGGAATAGGATGCTATGATGCAGGTGTGCCCAGGACAATAGCGCTGTAGTTGGGAAATGATGTGATTGGCTAGACTGCGGGGAGCCACTGTAGATTCTAGGGGAGAGCAAGGGATGAGCTGAGGGGCTTCCCAGCTCTGTCTGTTCACTTTACACTAACTACTCAGACCAGCACATTTGTTAGTATCAGTGGTGATGACAGAAGATAATTTTTTGCTGTTTTGAGCAAGATTTTTTCAGTAGACCCAAGTGTAAAGAGAAATAATGTGATTTATTTTCTTAGCATTGTATATTTCTTGAAGCAACTGTGTTTCTGCATGAGATAATTCGTTTCAAGTCCTGGAAGGACGTGGCAGTCTCACCTGGGCTCTAGTTTAGTGAGAGAGTGTGAAGGAGTGACACCTCAGACAGGTGTCATTTTGCCAACTTTGGGCCTCAGTTATTTTTCTTCCCATTTCTGTTTTGGTAATTTCAGCGTGGCTCATGGATTCTTTAACCAAATGTTATTTAACTAAATGTTATTTACTTAATACTATTACTTGCTGCTCAACTATCATTACTGTTTATTACCGATTTGCACATGCCTTACAACTCAGTAAAGTAGTTATCTATTATTACACTTACTTTTTTATTTTCTATTTTTAATTTTATTTTATTTTCAGTGTTCCAAGATTCATTGTTTATGTACCACACCCAGGGCTTCATGCAATCCAGGCCCTCCTTAATACCCACCACCAGGCTCACCCATCCCAAAACCCTCCGTTTGTTTCTCAGAGTCCACAGTCTCTCATGGTTCATCTCCTCCTCCGATTTCCCCCAACTCACTTTTCCTTTCCTTATTTTTATGACATAATAGTATATGTGATGTGTTTACCTGTAATAACTGATTCATTATTCAACTTTACAAAAATGTCCACTTTGCCTTCTAATGACTGACGTCTACTTGGTCTTTTGTCATTCATTTATTCATATTCATTCACTGGGTGCTGGACTCTTCCCATGTAGAAGAAGCAATAGTTTCATAAATACAAGTAAACTCAACCAGGGTTTCACATGAGGCCATCATACCATTTTATAATTTTTTTAAACGATTTTATTTATTTATTTGACAGAGAGAAAGAAATCACAAGGAGGCAGAGAGGCAGGCAGAGAGAGAGGAGGAAGTAGCCCCCCCCCCACCCCCAAGCAGAGAGCCCGGTACAGGATCGAGCCCTGTATTGATCCCAGGACTCTGGGATCATGACCGGAGCCGAAGGCAGAGGCTTTAACCCACTGAGCCACCAAGGCGCCCCCCCCCCCAATTTTAAAATTTTAACTTGAATTCAAAGAAGAGGTAACAAGTGAAGAGTTCTTGTTTATGATGTGTAGTGAGTGAGGTTAGTGTTCATATCAACAGTAGGTAGTGTAAGCATTTTTTTCAGGAGTTGGAATTTCCTTCTCTGAGTAGCAACTTGGAATGCAGGTTAATTGTGCTTTAATCTCTGATAAATTCTTCATCACTATCAGCAAAGAAGCTTGTTAGATGTTTTTTTCTTAAGGGAGACTATAAATGTTCTGAGCATAAACAAGGGTGCTTGCTACACTAAAGAAACCAAATGTATAGAGGTTGCCTATTTCTCTAGGTAAAAAGGAACAGACTGAGAAACCATAGGAAATTTTAAGGAGAGAGGAATGCTGAGGGACAGTTTGGGAAAATGTTTATTTACCCTGTGGTTTGTTTTTTTTTTTTTTTTCCTTTTAAAGACATGCCACACACACTACATAGATAAATAGATAAAGGCAACTGGAAATGTGTGTATCTATGTATCTCTACACAAATACATGTATCTTGAACGGTGTGGGGCGTTTGGGGTGCCGACCTGTGCACAGTTGAAAATCCATGTGTATCTTTTGACTCTTCAAAACCCTAAATACTAATAGTCTATGTTGACTGGAAGCCTCACTGATAACATAACTAGTCAGTTAACACATATTTTGTATGTTACATGTATCAAATGCTGTATTCTTAGAATAGAGTTAGTTGAAGAAAAGAAAACATTATTGCAAAAATCAGGAGGAAGAAAAAATATATTTACAGTACTATACTGTATTTATTGAAGAAAATCTGCATATAAGTGGACCTGCACATTTCCAACCTGTGTTGTTCAACCGTGTTTATTTGTGTATCCATGTAGACTTACTACATATGTCCTTGTATTTGCCAAAATAAATGTCTTTTTAGTATACCCAGCAAATTAAGGGGGTCCACTTGATAGGCTGTATCATTGATTTGACTTTCAGCTTCGACATGCTGGAGAAATGGGGCTTTATAAAGGCAGTTTGAATACATTGGGCACATTGTGCAGACCAATATAAGCTAGAGGAAGGAAGATTCTCTTATATTTTTTTATCACATTGGTGATAAGAATTCTTTGACTCTGTCGTCAAAACGTTCATACAATGATGGCTGCGTTCACTGCAACAGCAACCAGTTTCTTTTAAGAAACTAAATATACATTGGGTACTAGCTCAGGTCTGAGGGTTATAGTATTTGCAAGTAAAAAATATCAAATGTAGCTCACTTGTGACTGGAGTCATGAGGTTCAGGAAAAGAGTTTGTGGAATGATGTACAGGACATCTGCAGTTACTGAAACACATGCCAGTGGCAGCAAGGTCAGGGAGAGACTAATTGTTCCTTAAATACAAAAATACCCCGTCAGCTCACGCTCTCTGTCTGCTCTGTGCCAGGCACTGCACACAGTTCCAGAGAGGTGTTGGTAAAAGGCCACAGTCTGTGCTCTCAGACTTCCACCCAGCAGGGGGCACACAGACCGGATTCAGGATGGCAGGAACACCTTCTAGGACAGCCTAGACAGGGAGGGACTGAGCCAGGCACCAGGGGTTGGAGAGTTGAGGGTGCTGGGGCATTCCAGGAGCAAGGCTCAGTGGACTGGGCTGTGGCCTCCAGGAGAACTCCCAAGTACTTGCCTCTGGTTGGAACTTCAGGTCACGGGTGGGGACCCCAGAGGCCTGGAAGGCCAAGCCTCGTGGCAGGAAGGTCACTGGTGTGTGCAGGCTATTTGGGTGAGTGGCTGCTAGCTCTCCCTCTTAGCCCTTCTTTGCCTGTTTCATTCTCTGTACTGGCGTATCTGGCCTCTAGGGCCCTCCCTGCTACTGGCATGCTTCACCTGGATTTCACCCTTCTGGGCACAGAATGGAAATAACTTGGTAATCTTGCCCTTTCTTGGTTGGCTTTTTCTTTTTGCTTAACACATTTATCCTCCTGTCCCGTTTAATATCTACCCCCACCCTCCAGCCCTGTCTCAGACACAAGTTCATTGTGACAGCTCTCCAGTGACAGAATGTTCATTTATCTCTTTGAGCATTTTTTCCCCCTCAAGCTTTGCCCAGCCCCTGGCTTCTTTTACTGCAAAGGGTGGTAATAGCCTTGAAATGAATCTATATTGCCTTATGTTTGGTTATTAACATCTCTGGAGGGCAAGCAAGAGAAGAGGACACAAGTTTTGACTTTCTTTTTTTTTTTTTTTATAAGATTTTATTTATTTATTTGACAGACAGAGATCACAAGTAGGCAGAAAGGCTGGCAGAGAGAGAAGGGAAGAAGCAGGTTTCCTGCTGAGCAGAGAGCCCTATGCCCGATTGGATCCCAGGACCCTGGAATCATGACCTGAGCTGAAGGCAGAGGCTTTAACCCACTGAGTCACCCAGGCGCCCCTTGACTTTGTTTTTTTTTTTTTTTTTTTGTAAGAAAAAATTTTAAAATGTTTTTAATGCCTGTTTGATGTTTATAAGTGTTCTCAAGTTTGTTCCTTGCTAGTATGATGCCTTCAGCGTTCTTGAACTCAGGCAGTTGTAGGAATACATGAACTTCACTATCCTTTCTTTCCGTTTAGAGCAAGTTTTCTAACTATGGACATTTTGCTGGATAATTCTGTTATGGGGGTTGCCCTATGCCTCTTAGGATGTTTAGCAGCAACCTTGAACTCTACCTACTAGATGCTAGTAGCAACTTCCCAGTTGTGACAACCAAAGATTTTTCTAGTCATTGCCAAATTGAGGGGGGAGAGAATGTACAAAATCACTCCAATTGAGAAGCCCGGGTTTCGATAATAGATTCCAATTGGAAGACTCATGCTGTGCAGAGGGAAGGCTTTTATTATGATGGACTTGTGACAGCAAAGGCACTGCCATAAGTGCAAAAGAATTTTCTTTAAGGTAATGCCCCCTCCCCACCTCTATATTTACTGGCCTAGGTAACTAATGGTAACTAATTTTTTCTATTCTAATAATTTAAGTTTGTTTTCTTAGAATTACATTAAGTGTCCAATTTTAAAAAAAGACAAAAAACAAAATCCAGCATGACAAGTTGACAGAGAGAAGGGCAAGCCATGGAAGAAAGAAAAAGCTGTATATTCTAATATTTTCTTCCTTTGGGTAATTTAATTTTGAAGGCAGACCTTGTTGTATTTCAAGAACAGTAAGGTGAAGGTTTAGTATGAACGTGACTTTATAAAAAACAGGAAAAGACACCACTGGACTTAGTTCACATTGAAACAAGAGCTCCGTTTGGAAGCCTGTGCAGTGCATTAGCTCTTCCGTGGTCTAGGTCTCCTCCAGATGCTCCCGTCACAAACCTCCCCCCCACCCCCACCCCATGCCCTTCGGCAGCAGAGCCAAAGGCACATGGTAAGAGGCTGAGGTCTTGAGCTTGTATGGGCCCAGTGGGTTCTAATTTTACCTCCCCTTTTCAAAATTATCCCCCAGTTTCTGCTCTCTGGGGCTGTCCGTTTGGGGGCATTTCACAAGGGATAGAAAGACCTGCTGAAATGCAGCTCCTTTCTTCTCCTTGGTCCCCTATGCACTTTGAAAAATTAAGATGTTTATCGGGTCAGATTGCAATAGTGGGTGCCCACGTGCAGGTGCAAGGAGTTGTGGTTTTGGAGAAAAATGACTGAAAAATCAACACCCAACAATAATTGCTTGAAAATACCAAATAGCCTCAGGTGCCTTCTTCCCAGGCCACCTGACCCTCCGGATCTCCCGTGTCTCTTTACTGCCCACCATTCTTGACCCGCCGAAGGAGTGTCGAAGCGAGGTTGGGCGACGGGCTGTATCAGATACATGGACTGCTGCTTGGAGGCTCCAGAAGATGACAGCTTCCAGATGTACGAGCCGCCGGATCCATTTGTTTGGATTATGCACCACAGCTGATGGCGAGATTAACGCTGGCTGGACAAGCTATGGGAGATTTGTCTGGTTTCCACAATGCTGTGTTTATATTTCATTGGGATTTCTCCTTCAAAGCTGACCTCCCCGTGACCCCCAGAGCTCTGTCCACTCAGGCCAAGCTGTAACTTGTCTGCCCCTCTTCTCCTGATGTGTATGTGTGTGTGTGTATGGGGGTGGAGGGGTGGTGGTGGTCACAATTGTGCAGCGGAAGGGGCTGCTTTCATGGTTTACCATTCGCCCTTCCCCCCACCCCAGCTTCATGCCAGCTGTCTGCCCAGTTTTAGACCCAGAAGAGTGGTCTATTTTGTGGGGGTGGGCGGTAGGGAAGATGGAGGGGGCTTGATTTTGAAAGTCTTTTTAGCTTTGAAAACAAATACGGAAATATTTGAAAAGCATTATACAGGAGACCAGAGGCTGTTTTGCAGAAGTATAGTATTTTAGCTCAGCGCTAGTTTGATACTATTTTGAAAAAAGACACCCCTAAATAATCACCAGACCCGTGTGATCCTAATCCTATTTCCTTTGCCCTCACTGGCTCCCAGAAGCTCTTCTACCTCCCTCCCCTTCCCCTCTCCCATCCTTCTTTCCCCTCACCTACTCCTAAACTGCCCTAATCATTTCCTCCCAGTGGATCTCTGGAGTTACTAGTGTGAAATCTGAAATGGTAGTAAATCTGGTTAATCACAAACTGACAGGAGGGAATTAGAAAATGTATTCTTTCAAACCAGCTGTGGGAGATACCACATGCAAAGCTGCCGTTTGCATCCTTGGCGTTCTTATCTTAGTACGGGTTGGTTCCCCGACCTTACTCTTTGATGGGGTCTTGTCAGCAGAAGATGCACTTCCCCTATTGAAGAGCCATGGCATTTTTTTGGACTTTTGAGGTGCCTTAGAATTCACCGACAGATGGAGTGTGAAATTCGTCTTGGTCCCCTGTGTTTAACGTGTTGTGTGAAATACAGAAGAACTGTATAAAGGGCTAAATGCCCTTTAGCATTCCTTGAGATGCTAAGTAAAATGTAAACCGAGACATTCTAACCCAGGCACCATACTTCAGGTTCTCCCTGCATGGAACTCCCTCCAAAGGCAAAAGGAACACCGAAGAGGACAGAGTTCCTTATTCAGATTGTGGCTGACTTTGCCACATTAGATGGACCATCCACATGAGAGGTCCGAGAGCAGATGGTTTTGCTCATGAAGACGCTTCCAGCAGTACATAAGGAGGAAACTCCTTGGGATTTTCTTAGTGGGAACCCTCCTTGACCACACAGCTATCATCAGGGTCATCAAGATATAAGCACTTTTTTTACTTGTTCTCCACTCCCAAACTCTGAATTTGGGTCCTTCGTGATAAAACCTATTGGATTTGTTTCCCTTAAACTGGATTTAGGGTTGTTGTTGTTTTTTCCTTTATATGGTAATACCTATTTTTCTACTTGTGTGTATCTCTAGGTTTGACATGAATAATTCCATCTTCCAAAACAGTAGAATGCTGCCACTGAGAAACCTTGACTGTTGTAGAGAAAGATATGGGAAAGATGCATTCTGTCCCCAGTCCCTTCAAGACTATGACTATTTTGTTGTATTTGGGTTTATAGCATAGTTGGAAAAACTATGTGTTAGGGAAACTGTTGTTGGCGGGCAGTCAGGTATCTGCAAATGAATGACAACTTTGTTGTTGGAGAGATGTATCATGTGGAGGTAGGACCTTATTTCTAGAAACCCAGGTGTAAGTTGGCCCAAATCGTCCACACAGCTTGTGGGTCCCACAGTACCACTGGTGAGGTGTGGTGAGGTGAGGCTAGTGAGAAGCAAGTACCACCACACAAGCTTGATGTCTTGTCGTTAAGATAAATGAAAAGAATCAGTTTCCCCAGTTTATCAACCAGAATAGTTTTCAGTTACTGATGAAATGTGTATAAAAGTAAGCAAAAGGAACTAGAAGTGGGCTTTGTGAAGTCAATGTGCACGATTTTTTTCCCCTTAAATCATTGCTTAAGGGCTTCTGGCCCCTAGCTCAGGAATCCTGCCCAAAAATGCCAGATGTATTACACAGTCAAGTACTGCAATGTAAACACTGCTCTGTGCCATGAGGCAGGGTGGTCCGCTTCTATTAAAGAAGAGCCAGAGACCGGGAGGGGCCGAGAGGTATGCCCTGGGCTCTACAGCGGCCGGCAGTGGTCATGGTGTTTGGGCTTTTGTCGGCACAGTCAAGATTTGGAACTACAAAAACCTAGAGGAATTAATACTTTTTACTGGCAAACAAAAGCCACTTGAATTGGGATGCCAAAGAGAGCAAGATGTGGCTTGGATCATGTTGCCTCACTGGGTCAGATAAATTGATAAAATGTTGAACAGGATGGGGAGGGGCTGATAGGAACTGAGCTGTTGTTTTCCCAGTAGCATCTGGGAAAAAGCGTCACCCTTTTCATCTGCTGTGAGTTAAAGGGCAAGGGGGTGAAGCAAGAGGAGGAGCAGCTTCTCCCACCACGCTCTCCTGGATCTGAGAAAACCTCCTGGGTCGGTGTCCCTTCTGTGTGTACACCTAAGCTAGGGCACAGAGCTGTCCAGACCTGTGGTAGCGCTGGGGGGCCAGCCCAAGATATATTACAGATATATTATATAGATATGTTATATCTATATAGATATATTATATAGATGTATCATAAGATATGTTATAAAGAAATGGCCTTCCAGTTGGCTCCCAGTGTCTAGATTTCAGTAAAACATCTACTAATGATGATCCTTGGAAGGTAAGAGCGTTGGGCCGCCCCTCCAGTCAGACATGTTTCTATAGTGCTGCCGTCAATTTGAGGAAATTGGACTGCCTACACATTATCTGTATGTCCAAATAATCTAGTACTAAGCAGTCCTTAAACTGACTAAATTGAGGGTTTTTGAACATTAATATGAAGGTATTTTGTGAGTTAGGAGGAAATGGGGTTTCAATTTGAACTTGGGAAATTGTTTAAACAACCTGCAATAATATTATCCCGATTTTAGAGATCCATACTTCAGAGGGCTCTGAGAACATTGCTTTTAGAAACAGTGATGGTAAAAATGGGAATTTTTGAGATTAAGGAGAATGTAGGCTTCTTGACTCTCTCCCAGCACTTTTGTTTTTCTGTTTTGAATTCTCCCATTTCCCCACCCCCATTCCCTGATTTCCTTAGCTCCTTTAGGGGAGAAACTAGAAAACTTCACAAAATAGACACAGTGTCTTTTTAAATAGAAGTTTTCTAAGTATAACAAAAGAATTTTCGCTTGCTGCCTAAGAAATTATTTCTTTCCTCTTACCTGATTTTCCCCCATGCTTTTTTTGCATTGTTGTAGTAACTTTAAAAACAATAAATATGATGCCATCATTTTAGTCCACACATGATCCAGAAAAAAAATTGCACATGTTTAATACCTTGCTTAATTGCAAACAAAGCCTGCAATTTGAGAGAATTGGGATTAGGGCTAAATATCTATTAACTGCTCTTTCTAGAGATTTGGGGAATAGGATGACCCTTTTTTTCTTTTTCTTTTTTTTCTTTTTTCTTTCTTTTTTTTTTTTTTAAATAGGCTACAGTTTCACATGGCTCCCAAAAGAAATCTCTCTCCCTTTTTGTTTCCCACACCAATTGATTTATCATTTTGCTTGCAAGCAGATCCAGAATGTTAGGGCAAGAACACACTCACTTTTTTCTCGTAACTTTTTTGTTGCGGACCGAAACCAGTTGACTTGAATAAATTTTTCTGAGGCCTGAATGTAGCCAGCAACGTGGAAAAATCTTGCCATTCAGGGCCGTCTGAATGTACATTTCAGCCACACAGTAAGCTGCATTGGTAGGCACTGGAGTGCTAAATACAACCATTTTTCGCAGCATCGAGTTAGACAGGTGATTAGCATAATTAGCACCGAGCAGCCATACATATGGTAATGCTGAGTGTGTAAATGCCAGCTGCGGTGTAAAATTTATGTCAGGGGTCGGCAGGGCTGTGCGAAAGTATTGTGTTCCAGCTGCAGGTCAGGGCCGCCAAAGCTTACCTCCTTTTCTCTTGTTGGTGAATGCGCCAAACAGAAGGGAAAGACAGAAATATAACAGACACGGCTTTGACGGGACAGCCCAGTTCTGTGCAAGAGGGACTGTTCTATAAAACACACACACACACCCTCGCACACCCTTGCAGAAATCCCACTGCTTTCTCTATAAATTGTGTTTGCTTCGTGCAGGGAGCCCATGAGCGACAGCCAGGATGTGGGTTTGGGTAGGTAAAAGGGCCAAGTGATTTCTTGGGAGGCAAAGTTTCCGTCACTGAGTTTTGAAAAGGAGTTAAGAGTAGGTCCTCTGGCTTAGGCCCATCTCTTACTACTCACCCTCCACTCCCATCCCCCATTGTTTTCCTTCAAATAAATGGGACCCTCCGCCCCCCAACATGGGATAGGACTATGATATAAGGTTCCAACAGCGCAGCTCTTTTCCCAAATTGCTTGACTGGTTTTAGCAAAGGACTACAAGTTTCTTTGTGTTGTGTTTCTGGGGCAGCTCCGCTACTACTACGCTCACCGCCACTGTCAGACCCATTTTGGTAGGGCTCTTGCTTGACAGGAGAACCGTCTTGAATGGCCCACGCCCTTGGAAATGCATGATGGGGGAATTTATGGCTGTTCCGAGGTCATGCATTTTGCACTCCAAGCGCTTCTCCTGCTGTCTCCTCCCCTTTTTCAGTTGGTGGCTATAAGGAGTGGTGGTGGTGACAGAACAGAGTTCACACCATGCTGACCTGGTGATGAAACTTCCTCCCAGCCCCAGGGGGTCCTTATGCATAAACCCCTAATCCAGCTAATCCTGATGGCAACAGAATCCCCGAGGGTAGCTCCCGGTGAGGGTGTGGGAGATAAAGCGGCCAGCGTGATGTTCCTTGGCCCTGGCCTGCCTGTGGAGGTGGGGATTCTCATTGTTTTCCGCCCCTGTGGAGCTCCAGGAGGAGGCCCAGGCTGGATAATGGCAAAAAGACTGTCCAGAGCAGAAAGGTGATGTCAGCCCCGCAGCAGCTAGGAGAAGGGAGCTGGGGTTAATGTTACTCAGCGGCCTGAATGCTGGGGTAGAGAGCCCCGCCACCATGCAAGCACTTGATTTTTGTTGTAGTGGTTGGGTTGTGTGGTTTTTGTTGTTTGTTTTTTTTAATGAAGACTTTAGGAGGCCTTAACTAAGAATTTAGGACTTGATCACAGCACTAATGTCGTGGCTTCTTGGGCCGGCACTGCCTCTGACTGAGCTGCTCTCCTTCTGCCTCTTCCAGGCTTGCGGCTCCTGCAGAAAGAAAGGACTTAGGTTTGCATCTACTTGCTTGTGGGCTTGAGCATTCAGGTGACATCACCGTAGGGCCTGGGGCAGTTCACAGTGGGCAAGCGCACAGCTAGGGACAGAGCAGAGCTCCATTCTGTTATGTCCTGCTGGACGCCAGGAACAGCCTTGAGTCTGCAGCTGCGACTTCACGTGGCCTGGCTTTGGTGGGGTTGTCCGCAGCCCTCATTTGCCACAGCAGTAAGTGACTGGGGAAGAATGGGTCTCCCGATAGACTCAGTGTCATCTTGGGAGCCGGTGGCCTTGGAGAGCGAGAATACCAGGTGGGGGGAGCTGTGGCAGGCGGCAGGTCTGGGGTGGGTACAGTGCTGGGCTGACCTGATCGTGTCCGACAGGGTGAGCGGGCAGCTTCAGGGAAAGCCATTCAGAGAAGCAGCCTGGGCGGTAACAGATGGCACCACAAACAGCTGGTATGGGGGCTTGTGGTGGGGGGGCATGCTCAGGCCTGCTACCTCTTCTACTGAGTTCCGCCCTCCTTACCACCCCCCTCGGCCCTCCCCTCCTCCCCTCCTGCCCTAGGCTGCCCCTGGGGAGGTGTGGGGATGTGTCCTGCTCTTGTCTTGTTTTCGTGGTTTTCACTCACTGGGCTCACTTCATGAAGGCAAATTCTCTTTGGGCTATCTGATTCTAGCATTTTCCCATGGCAACACCCAAGGGCACAATCCCACGAGGAGAAAAACAGCCCAGAAGCTTAAGCAGCAGTTGGCTAGTCATGAATAAAAGAGATGGCTGGAAGAGTGACTAAAACTCACAGCTCAGGAGTTTTCAGTCAATTGCCCAAATTACTGAATCTTCATTTTTTTCAATTTAGAAAATGAGCTGGTGCTAATAATTTTGCAGTTACACCCTTTTGGAGATTTGTAGTTTTTCACCCTCACAATAACTAATCGCAACATTGAAAGAAGGACCTGAAGTAACTAAAGGGGAAGAAAAAAAATCTCTCTAGAGGCTGTTAGAGAATTCATGGGATTAATCAAATGCAAATGCTCAGCTTGCATATACACAGACCCCATTTTCCTAATTGGACTCTGAGTGGGTACTTTTCAGGCTGAAAGGGTCATTTGTTTTGACTGATTGACTTTTTGAGGCTTTGGGAAGAATTAATATCTTACACAGATGACTGCCTGTTCCCAAGGCTCTGTATTGAGGCTGTTCATTCATTCATTCCTCTGACACGCCGGGTGTGCGCATGTGCCTGGTGTGCCGAGGTAAATGGGCGGCGGGCAGTGCCTCCCTGAAAGGACTTGGAATTTACTGGAAACAGCACTTCGTATGGTCCCTCAGATCACCTTTCTGTGGATCACAATAAGCTTTTGCTAAAAGCTTTTTGCATGAGTGCCACAGGCGTTTATTAAGCTCCACACAGAGGCTTTGCTGAGGAATGGTACCAGGCGGGAGAGCATCATGAGGGCAGCATCTTTCTTCGACCATGGATTGAAATAGCATTGGCCCTGAGGTATGGACCCCTGGGTGGAATGGCTTCCCACCTGAGCTGACCTTTCTTCACCTTGGAAAGCCATAATGGTTTGATTTCAGGAGGAAAGGATCAGCAGAGTTTGAATGAGAACTTCTTTGCACAAGTGATGCTTTTTTACCCCACCTCTTTCAAAGAATTGGTTTGAACCTTAGATTTCTAGAGAATTTCCAGGTAAAGAGGCATAAGATGGCTTGCTTTCTGTATGCTCTCACCTCTCTGCCCCCTCTAAGACAGGCCCCCCTTGGGGACCAGAAGGAAAATGGGGGCCTGTTGGCAGCCACCCATGGGGCTCTACTGGAAAAGCTATCTTCTCGGTGTCAGGAAACACTCTGGGAGACAATGTTGTTGTCCTTCAAATTAAAAAATACCAGTTGTTTGTCCCTTGTAATACTTTGGAGCATTCCAAAACCTCTAGCTGTGAGCTTGGAATGGTCTGGTGTGTGGAATTTGGCTCTCTTAGAGTTGTGTCCTCAACAAGTGCTCAGGAGCCACAAGGTTCTCTCAGGGAAGTTGAATGCTGGGTTGAGGGTTGGTTCCACCTCCTGTTGGAGGGGTGGTGGTGAGCTTGGGCAAGTCCCCCACACTGCAGCGACTTTTCCTCTTCTGTAAAATAAGGGCGATGCTCCGTGGCCTGTGATAAATGAATAAGTGACCAGATGAATAGATGCCTGCTCAGCTCCTGGTTAAGGGTTTGGGACATTTCTCACACATTGGTAATACCACACCACAATACGAGGTTAGTAGTAGCATTTTCATCCCATTTCACAGAGAAGGTTACTGAGGCCCTGCTGTGTCGAGGATTTGTTGCAAAGCTTCGACTCAGAACCCAGCCCTTCTGATCCAGGTTCTCATCATGTGACTGTCCAGTCCAGCTTGCCCCAGCTCAGTGCGGAAGCAGCACCATGCAAAATATTTATAAATAGGTAAAGAAATGTGAAATGGCTTTGCAAATGGAAAACGTACATAAATTTGAAAGGTTATTTTGTGTCCCGGGATCCTGAGATAACATTTTTTACGCATCTCATTCAAAGAGTTTGGTTGTTATTTTATTGTTAAAAGTTGTTGCGTTTGGAAGGAGGAAAAGAGTATAAGAGGACTTTAGAATATGAGGAATAGGCATGTTATTTTTGCATTGGGCTTGTTTTTCATTGAGATCCCTACCAAGTAGCCTTCGTATTTTTCCCCCTTTGTCATGCGGAAGTCTTTAATTGTACTAGCTCCGTGCAGAAAAATTAAGAAATAGCAATAAACTTTCCCAAAGGGAAATGGGTAAATATTCTCCATAAACCTCCTAGCTCTCAGTATGTACCCATAGCTACATCATCAATACTGAGAATTATGGCTCATTCTGCTCAGTAGTCAGAAACCATTTCCCAGACTGCACCTGGGATTTTAGCCATTTGAAGGGGGTTCTGTAGGGCTTCCTGGCGGTGGAGCTTCACACCACTGCCTGATGGGGAAGATGGGCTAGATTAGGAACAGCTCTGGGCTGTCACTCAGCTGTGATTTAGGTTAGGCTTTTGCTAGGGTAGCAGAAGTCAGGTGAGTCCGTAAAATCACTCCTTCCAGAGAGGTTTCTGTTTCTGGTAGCTCGTTCCAGAGCCCCTTGGGTGAATACTGATGTAAGAGCATATGAATGCTGCGTAGTTTATGACACAGGTACACCCGAGAAGGAGCTAAGTCTACCAGCGCAACCAAGTGAATGACATAATTATAGTCTCACCGCGTTCCAGCCACACCGGCCTCCTTTTTCTTCCTGTTGCAAGCCAAAAGGGGGTCTGGTTCCTCTGCCCAGGCACTGTTCCCCCAGCCCTTCAAAGTCAGGCTGAATATTCCTTATATTTAGATCTTCCCCGGGCCACTCCATTTGAAGTGGTCTTTCCCCTTTCCTGCCACCCAGTGACTCACGTGGAATCACCACCTTGATTGCTGCCATGGCACTTATCCTGCCATGAGGTTAGCTTATCCATGTGTCTGTCTGTCAGCGCTGTGCTTCACTGGCCAGCGAGCTGTTTGGAGCTGAACACGCTGTCCTCACCCACCGCAGCACCCCACCGTTGAGCGCACAGTAGGTGTCCTCATCTGCTCGTCAGGTGAATGAACTGTGGTATGGCTTTCTGTCAAGGAAAGTGGATGTCAGTGAGACTTTCTTAAAGTGACTGAATAATTTTGCAAAGACATTCATATTTGGTTAAATATAAGAAGAAATATTAAATAAAATATGGCTGTGTAGTATTCAGTTCAAAAGAAGTTGAATTTAACAGTACTCAAAAGTGGGATACAGCTTAGGTGGTTGAAGACACTTCAGATTCAGGGTCTTTCATCTCTAGCTGCTCTGTCTACCCACAGTGATAGTCCGGTCTTGGTTGAAACCAGTTGTCATGTTAGCAAAATACTAAATTTATCCCTAGAACACAGAGATGAACGAACAAAAAGATTTTCAATTCCAGAAATATGACACACACCTTTATTAAAATATTTGCATTTATTTAAAATGTATGTCTTAAACCATCTAAAAAGTGACCCTATAAAGCCTATGAAGTACATTTTATATCTTACAGCAAATAGCATCCTTTCTGACACCCCCTGTAATAAAATAATTGACCTATTGTAAGGTCGGTCTGAAAGCACGTAGAAAGTTCTTTCCAGGAGCATGAGCCTTGATGTGATCTTTATTTATTTATTTAAGATTTTATTTATTTATTCGACAGAGAGAGATCACAAGTAGATAGAGAGGCAGGCAGAGAGAGAGAGGGAAACAGGCTCCCTGCTGAGGACTCGATCCCAGGACCCTAAGATCATGACCTGAGCCCAAGGCAGCAGCTTAACCCACTGAGCCACCCGTGCTCTTCTCTTGGGTCTTCACCTTTTTCCATTATAGTGTCAGGCTGCTGCTCTTAGGCAGGGAAGAGGAGGGTGGGGGGGGGTGTCTGTGGTCCCACTTTGCTGTTACTCTTTTGTTTGTACCTCATGGTTTTAATTTACCTGAAGTCTTAAGGTTCAGGAAAGATAAAAGGAAGCAGAACTTTGCAAGCAGAACAAGGGATCATATGCTATGCCAATGCTTGAGGAGCTGGTGGAAATATTTATGATTTATAGGTGTGGGGCATTGATGTCATGCCCCAAAAAAGGGGAAGAAGTTCAGCCTTTTTCCCCCCCAAAAGGCTATTTGGAGCTCCTTGGCTTGGAGCTCTGTAGCTTTTCAGAAGTGACCTCTGGACTAATAATTGGCTTTTTAGCCTCAAACAGTCTTTTTATCTCCAGAGAATGTGGATTGAGTCTAATTCAGTTCACTAGTTAATTGGTTGAAATAATGCATTGTGATTCCTGCCAGAAGGAGACAGACCCTGCCTGCAGGCAGCTTTAGAAGAGCATCCTGAAAAGGCCTGGGACTTCTTGTAAATTTATCCTTTGTTGCAAGTTTCCTATGTTTTCCTATGTGGTCTTTCTTTAACTTCAGAATGGTGGCAGGGTCCTCGCAATTCCCCAGGGCATCTGTCAACGTTTTCTGCCCCGGGAGGGTTAATAGGTTCTGTAACCGATTGGTAATTTCCCCCTCTCTGCCCCCCCTCCCCCATGCCAGCTCCCCGCCTGTTCTCCTCCTCTTTGACACACCCCACAGTATGTTCCGCCTCACCTCACAGTAGTCCTTAGTGGCCTTGACCATCTGCGTGGACCTGCACAGATGATCCTGCCAGTCTGTGAATCTGGACTAGCTTTCCTAATGAGGGCATTATTTGCTTTTTTAGCCTGCCCCCTTGTTTATAAAATATGCCAAGAGAGCTAAACAAACCGTTGTTCCCAGTACTTACTTACTTGCCCAAACCAAATGTTTATGTCCTTGAATACTAAATTTGAAGAAAAAGGAATCCTCCTCGTGGGAAAGCTTAGGATGATTGTTGAAGGGTCTTTCTACACTGCTGCTGAAGGCCTGTTATTGAGTAAACATGCAACTTACCAGTGACTTCAGGAACTATTCAGACTCACTGTTCAGATTCAGCAGCTGGCCTTGGAGTATGTGTGTAGGGAGGGGGAGAAGGGGGGGTGCTATTCTAGAATTCTCTCTCTGCTGCCCTCCTGCCCCCTTCCTGAACAACCCCTTCCCTGTGGCTCTATTGGGTCAAAGCACCCTCCTCTCCAAGAGCACTCTCCTTCGGTATCCCCGCACACCTATCCTGTTAGGAAGTGAAACTCCCTTCCCCCCCATACCTCCCAGCCAGGTGGCAGCATTCTGAACTTGGCCTGTTCGAAAACCATAATTAAAATATAACGCAGGGCCTAAGGAAGTAGGCAAAAAAGCAGTTTGCAGTAACAATGTGCCGCATACCTTGTCGCCCTGGCCTGTGGCTTGTCCCACTGTGGCTGGCCTGCTGGAGAGCCGGTTGGTCCTGGGGCTGGGGCTCTGGCCTCTGCAGCAGGTTCAGAATCACAAGGGGAGCTTCTGGAACACAGGCTGCCTGCTTCCGGGCCACTCAGAACCTGGCACCTCTGTTCCAGGATGCTGCCAGGTGAGTCTGGTGGAGCCAGGACCCAGAGACTGGCCGTCCGGGCCATGGCGGAAACATTTGGTTCCTCTCAAGTCCAGCTGATGTGAATCACATTATTTATCTTCTCCTGGCACGTTTTGTCCTGAACACACATTTGCCACCTTTCCTTGTTTCTTTTGCTAGATTATTTAGAAGAAGAGTGTAAATTGAAGCCATTTATCTTGAACTGGGCTGCAGGGGCACATTGTTTACACAAGTGAAAGAAATTGTAACAGGGGTGTTTGGTCTGGACTGCAGGGAAAAGGTGTCTCAAGTTTTCCTTCCCCCTCCCCCTCCACACATATGGTGTATTAGTTAGGAGGTGCACAAACACGTATGCATTAAGTTTGCATATGCAATGGGCAGGACAGTTGTTCACGGGTTTAGTGAATATTTTTAATGTTTTTCATTGGTGAAATGAACGTCGCCAATAATAATAATGGTGAATGTTGCCCACCCCCACCCCCAAACATCTCCCATACATGTTCATAACCAGAGATCATTTATCACGTATTCTGCACCTCTAGTGAGATAACAGAACATGAATTTGTGGGGATGTTGCTGTTCTAATTGAAGCCTGTACATGTTTGTCAGTTGGTGGACGAGTAAGTCGTGAATTAAATTATACTCGCCAGAAGATTGGAGAAGAGGCTATGTTTAATCCTCAACTCATGATTCAGACCCCGAAAGAAGACGGTGCTAATGTCCTGACCCCAGAAGCCCTCCGACAACACCTGGACTCAGCCCTCCAGGCCAGCCGAGTCCATGTATATATGTATAACAGGTAAGCTGGTGGAAAGAAGCTGCTGGTTTTAGTAAGTTACCTTGCCCTGGAAATATGCTTAGAGTGTTAGTTCAGATAGTTTTCTAATGAAGTGATTCTTTAAAAAAAAATCTTGATTTTTGTTTCTAGAGATTAGTGATAAATCAAATACATGTTCATGTATTTTCAGTAAGTATCTAGGCCCTATATACCCAAAATGAATCTGATCCTTCAAGCAGTTGTTTGTGGGGCTATATACCCATTCTGAAGACATGTCATTGCTTAAGATGTTTTCGGAGAAGTTACCGTTGGAATTGCCTTTCGTCTACTTTAAAAGAATGGGGGGAAAAAAGTAAGAGCTTACTTCTGGTTACTTTGTACTCCCCACAGTTATTGGCAATTGGTATGTATTACACAGTGCCCAACAGGTTGAGCCACTCTGGTGAATTCTTACTGAAAGGAGTCATGTACTGCTTCACAAAATATTATCCTTTAGCTTCATAGCTAATTTAACAATGCTGTGGGTATAGTAAAAACATACAAAGACTTCTGGATCAAAACTGACAGTCCTTTTTCTTCTCTATTGAAACAGTGAGTTATTCAGGGCAGGGATCAAATCTCTTGTCCATCCTTGCACCCCAGCGTTTAGATCAGGGTGGGCACTTGGATTTTATTGATTGACTAACTGCCTAGATTATGAATTTGAACTGGGTCTTCTCCCTGAGCTATTGAGAAGACTGTCACTAAACCTTCTTTTCAGGGGACCACTGAGTTGGAATTTACCTAACCTTATCCTGTCCCTCACCAAGGCTTTTAAGCACTTTTTTTGTTTTAAGATTTTATTTTTTTAAATTTATTTTAGAGAGAGAGAACTAGTGGGGGTAGAGGCAGAGGGAGAGGGAGAAGCAGAATCCCAAGCAGACTCCACACTGAGCATGGAGCCTGATACAGGGCTCGATCTCACGGCACATGAGATCGTGACTTGAGCCGAAACCAGGAGTCAGATGCCTAACCAACTGAGCCACCCAGGCACTGCTTTGAAGCACCTTTTAACTGAGTGGTTGATAGTACAGTTTTTCACAGGAGAGGTGAGTAAGTGGCTTTGTAGGCATACTCAGTGGCCAGGGAGAATGAAGAGAAGGCATAAAAGGAAAATCTGGACTTGTCCCTGCTGTGGTAACCTCCACTCTCCGTGGGCTCAACTGGACTGGCTAAGACCCATGTTGCTGGAGACCAAACCCTAGCATCCAGCATGAATCACATGTTCTTGTTGCCTCATCTGAAAATTACTGATCACATGTGGTCTACTCTCCTTAGGGGGCTCTGAGAACAAAATGAGGTACATGTAATGGATGAAAGGGAAAACGTAAAGAGAGATTCTGACACTTTGGTCAGGCAGACTTGACTAGTGAGCACACCCTGCTCTATCAGCACATCCCTCCCATTCTGTAGAGGAAGCAACTACCCAACGCAGTTTTGCAAAGTTTGTAGGGAGAGGCCCGGTAAAGAACGTGGAAATGGGCATTCTAGGGCCACTGCAAGCATGCTGACCCATTTTTAACATAGGGGGAACCCTATCTTGAAGGGACTTGTCACTTACACACTTAAGGAGAAGATGTGGGTGTCTGTACAATAAAATTACACTCTTTTTATGTGTGATGGAACCAGAGAACTTGTATGCATTGCAATGAGCTTTAAAGAACACCTAGTTCAACCCTTCTCATTTTTTAAGCTAGAAAACCAGGAAGTAGATCAATTAGAGCATTTGTCCAAGGTCTTATAATTATTAAACAGTAGAGCTAGGTTTCAAATGCTTTCTTCTGGCTCCAAGACCCCCTAGAGGTTTCTCTAATGCACAGTCATGCCCTTCTCAAGGAAGTGAGTTCACTGACCAAGTGATATTGAGGACCTCCTCAGGCTAGATAGTCTATGTTGTTGCTGTGTGGAATTCAGAATGAATATATACAAAGATGCATCCGTGGTGGGTGGGTGGATGGAAGGATGGATGAATAACTTGAGCCCTTCACTCAGGAGCTGATGGTCTGGTTAGAAAGAGGGAAGACATCAGTGTAGATGGGTACATCCAAAGCCAAGCACAGGCGCTCCCCAGCCCAGGTACTCCAGGTATGAAGGAGATCAGACCAGCAGTGCTCTGGAGTTCAAGAGAAGGGGTGATTTTCAGTAGCACTGGGCAGTAACAGCCTAGTGGGAAGGGGTGGCATTTCGTTGGGGACCTTGCAGGATAGATGTGAAGGTTCCATAGGGAAGTGGGCTAAGTCCAGAACGTTCCTTTGGGTGACAAATACAAAAAAAAAGAGGAGACCAACAAAATAGAGCAGTTTAGAGAGACTTAAAAACGTATTTTTCTTCTGGTTTTGCCATCCCTACCCTTTTAAATTTTACTCTTTTTTCAAGGTAAGTTTATCTTCCTGAGACACTTGGAAAGACATGGGCTTACAGAGCATTTTTATAGAGATGACAGAATAAGAGATAGGTGATAGATAGTAAGGTAATTGTGGAACAGTATATTTAATGTCCTGCCTATAGAACAAGAATAAAAAGCTGGAAAGTAGGAAATCTGGCCACCTGGCAGTGTTGTTAACAGCATTCATGGTGAAGAGCAGGAGAATTCATTTTGAACACTGTTAATAAGGACATTAACTCCAGTAAAAAAAAAAAGTCAGTAATATTTTCCCACCTGAATATATGTTAATATGTTAGAAACCTTACTAATTAGTCTCCATTTATTTTGAATTTGTGATAATTCAACTCTGAATTATCTTCCCTGAAATTGTAATGTATGTAGGAAAAAGCAGATTAATGGTGTAAACAAG
The DNA here is from genome assembly GCF_030435805.1 of Mustela lutreola. Lineage (NCBI taxonomy): Eukaryota > Metazoa > Chordata > Mammalia > Carnivora > Mustelidae > Mustela > Mustela lutreola. Next base: position 71,035,880 of record NC_081301.1, read on the forward strand.
ATTATTGGGAGGATACTTAAGAAAACAAGACTTTTCAAGTACTTTGGTAGCATTCATTTACATAAACACCCACATGTTATATACAGTTGAGTATTATCTATTCATTAAAGCAAGCCTGTTGAGTCTTTACTTGGCAAAAGTTGTGCTCCTTTTGACAGATACTAAAAAGTGATCGAAATTGCAGTTCTTTTTAAATGTTCTATAGTTCCAACTTTGCACTGATTTCCTTAGGTTATTACAGTAAGAATGTTTGTCTCTGCTTTCTATTTCACTAGACAGTGGAAATTGGAACACTTGTGTTACAAATCCGGAGAACTTATCACAGAAACAGGTTACATGGATCAGGTATAGTTTCCTTTTTTTTTCCAAGAAATTCTCAAAAATTCCTCAGTGGTTATCCTAACATGTGGCCTGTTCTTTTTAACTTTGACAGATAATAGAATATCTTTACCCTTGTTTAATTATTACACCTTTGGACTGCTTCTGGGAAGGGGCAAAGTTACAATCTGGGACAGCATACCTACTGTAAGTATGTGATCTTATTTTCTGATGTCTGTGATTTCTAAACTTTAGAATGTATCGGATGTTACTGGATCATTATTTATTCTATTTCAGTTTTGAACAAGAAATAAAAACATTGAAATTCCAGGGGCATTTTTTGAGTGAATAGTGGGGGGAGAGGGGACGTCAGCAGAATGTTTTTCCTCTTTTCAAAAAAAAGTTCTGAAGGCACCATTAAATTTCATTCACTTTTACCAACCTATTTATATGCAAATAAAATGCAAATTCTTTCAGTATGTATGATTTTTAACTCTTTAATAAAGTGTTCGCAGTTTTGCTAACCAGGCACTGCCATAGGTTTAAGTTATTTTGTAAGGAAAGAGAATGTATTAGTGTATTAGTGTATTAATGTATTAGTGCATACATGTCAGAATTTAATATATTGAGTTAAAGTTCAAGATTCCTGCAGAGTAAAACACTAACCTTTCTTTGGATCACATTAATGACATTGAAGGGGGAAATCCGCTATCTTTGAAGGCCATGGTAGGGGATGCCTCACAGGTTACCAGTTGGATATTATATACTCTGCATCTTTTAAGAAATAATTGTTAATCAGTGTAGACATTTTCAGTTAATTATGCAAGAGTTCGTGCTTGGGTTATTGTTTCTGTCCTAGCTTACGCATATCTGCAAAAGCAATTTGCAGTGGCCATACCCTGACCTTCAGTGTACAGTTTTAGATGGGAAATAAGGGGTTTTGTGTTTTCTGGTTGGGAGATTCTGAATAATGACTTCAGCCTGGTTAAGCAGCTACAGTGTGGTTTGAACCACATAACAGGCAGCCAAAAGCCTTTCTGGTCTGTCAACAGCACAGATTCAAAAGTGAGTGTGGGGGGAAGTGGCCTTGATGGTGGTGATGGCAGAGGCAGCAGGGGGCTTTCGAGGTCCACTGCCAGGCTGTCAGAGAGAACTCATAAGTATGGGATTATTGAAGGTAATGGAGATCAAATATTTTGATTGACGACATTTACAAAGCATTTATAAGGCTGGGAAGTGCTAATTTGACATCATGATTCCCTCTTCTCCCCCCTGCCCCCTGCCACTGCCCCACCTCCCCCAACCCTTATTTTTGGATTTCAGTCTTTGGCAAATTTTAATTTCAGGTGTTAAAGAGGACATAGTAGCCAGTAACGAGTCTTTGATCTCTTCGTTAACTTACAAGCTCTCTGCTTGCCATTTCCATTCATGAGTTATTTTCCTGACCGGGTTTGCATACAGATCCCCGGGAAAGGAGCACTCATTTTCCATGCCAGGGTCCCCGCGCTGCAGCACTCCCAGAAAGCCTCGTGCAGCCCGGACGCAGTATACACGATCTGCACAGGCTCAGAGGCTTGGAAAAGCCTCTTTTCATGGTTTCGCCTTCTAATTTCTTTCACAGAGGTAAGCCTCCTTTGCAGTGGACAAACTTTGACCCTTTGGAATTCCTGGAAGAGTTAAAGAAAATAAACTATCAAGTGGACAGCTGGGAGGAAATGCTGAATAAGGCTGAAGTTGGTCATGGTTATATGGACCGGCCCTGCCTCAACCCGGCTGATCCAGACTGCCCGGCCACAGCCCCCAACAAGAATGCAACCAAAGTGAGTACAGTCATTGATTCTGCTCCCAGGGACCGAGAGCAAAGCTTGCTGTCTTCCCCCCATGCCTAGTCCTATTATTTTCATTTTTAAGATTTGATTTTCAACGATCTTTTTTTGTCTATGGAGCTAAGTTTGTTTATAGAGCTAAATTTTGCTGCAAGATTTGCCGTATGCCTCTCATTAGCCTTGTTATTAATGTTCTCTCTGAAACAAACAAGCCCTTAATGCACTGGATTTTAACAAGACATGTGACCTGCCTGCTAATTCCCATAATTATGTGGCTGTCTTTTTATTTTAGCCTCTTGATGTGGCCCTTGTTTTGAACGGTGGATGTCATGGATTATCCCGAAAGTATATGCACTGGCAGGAGGAACTGATTGTGGGTGGCACAGTCAAGAATAGCACTGGGAAGCTTGTCAGGTAATCCAGCACATGGAGGAAAAATCCAAGCCATCTATTTTTTTTGTCCTTTCCTCAGAAACCACTTTCCTCCTGACATCTGCAAGTGTATTTGTACTAATACCTAACTGTTATCCTAGCTAGCCGTCTGGTGTAATAGAATATTAGGAAATACTAGTGGACCAGACCAGCTTGAAAAACCACCCTGTGGGGAATTTTTCAAGCGATTTGTTGTTTTCATCGGGACCATAAGTTAGTGACTGTAGGTTTGTAGAAGACCTATTACGTAGAAAATGGGGGCAAGTGTAAGGCAGGCGGGTGGCAGTGGTCACAGCGAGTAGGGAGGAGCGGTAGGAGCTCAGTTCTGTCACAGACTGGCCGACAGCCGACGGCTGAACAAGAACCCTCCTCTGGGCACTCGCAGACTCCCCTCGGTCAAGCGTCAGGCTCTCCATCTGAGATCTCTCCCTGAGGAGGGCTGTCGGCTGGGATTTCTGCACACCCGAGCGCACACTCCCGAGCCCAGCGTATCTGGTCAAGCTATCTGCTCCCCCACCCTTCCTGTCTCACTGACTAGAAACTGAGAAAGGGAATTGCTTATTAATTGAATTTTGGGGTATATCTGTAAAAGGTTTGTAAGGTTACACCTTTAATATGGTACATCCATCTATTAAGTAAAATCACCATCCAGGTCCCATTTAATGGAAACATGTGCTCTTGTAGGAGAGAAGGGCTGTGAGTGAGGCAGGGCGTGCGTTCAGGAGTTTAAGCAGGAAGGACAGCTTCCTGGGAATGCTGATGTCGTGTCTTTGCCTCCTTGTCACAGTGCCCACGCCTTGCAGACCATGTTTCAGTTAATGACTCCCAAGCAAATGTATGAGCACTTCAAGGGGTACGAGTATGTCTCGCACATCAACTGGAACGAGGACAAGGCAGCGGCCATCCTGGAGGCTTGGCAGAGGACCTACGTGGAGGTAAGTGGGCGCATTCCAACGCCCACCTTTGAATCTGGGTACAAACCCCTCAGTTACTCCGTGCTTCATTGTTGCCATGTTTTAAAACGGGTTTTGCTTGGTTTGGTTTGGTTTGGTTTTTTCACTGGAACCTGTTTTCAAAACACATCGTCATTTTGGGGACCTGGTAGAGTGAAAACTTTTTTTCCTTTCCTAGATATGGAAACCTTCCTGTGTGGGTGATGGCTAATTTTAATTGGGACGCGTAAGACGTTTTGAGTGACCAATTGTGAACTCCAGAGCGAAGGCGTAACAGTTTTTAAAAAAACACTGGGTTAGCAAGAAAAAGTGTCTGGAAAACATTAGCAAAGCATAGAATCTGTTCACAGCAGCAGTCCCCCTTGGTTAGGTCATGTGACAGGAGCTGGCCTTTGTTTCCCAAGCAGTGACCTCTGCTGAGCTGCATGTGACCTTTTAAAAGTGGCCAGCGAATGAAGGGGGGAGCAGTGGCCACAAGAATGAGTTGTTTTGGATTGGGGGGAGCCGATGGGACCACAGGTCTGTTGTAGAGCCGCGGAGAGAAGAAGGTCGGCCTCAGGTGCACAGGACCTAGAGATACTGTAGACATCGGGCACCGGCTCACCATGGCACCACATTCCCAGCTGACCGGCAGTGGCCTTCATTGTTCCGGGACCACGGTCATTTCATGTCAGTCCGAAGTTCAAACCTGAATCATGTAGAACTCTTTTTAATGCATCAGAAAAAAGTGAGGCTTTAGTGGAGGGGACACGTCCCCCAAGGTCTGTGATCTTGAAGCTCACTGACACTTCCATTCTGTTTGGGACTTTATGTCGTGACCACAGGTGGTTCATCAAAGTGTTGCTCCCAACTCCACTCAGAAGGTGCTTTCCTTTACCACGACGACCCTGGACGACATCCTGAAGTCCTTCTCTGATGTCAGTGTCATCCGAGTGGCCAGTGGCTACCTACTGATGGTAACAGTCAGCTCGGTTCTCCAGGGGGAGCACGGGGGGAGAGCTGGTTTAGTTTTTGGGTTTGATCTCTTCCATGACTGCCCCTGCTTTTTAACTGCTCTTAACACACACATGCATCCAAGACAGAGAGAGCTCGGCTTTGATTTCAAAAGTGGTCGTGTAAAGCGTTTTCTCCCATTTGCGGTTTGCCCATCTTTGACTCATATTATTTCATGTGATGTCTGTAGTGTAAATTGTTGTTGGATTTCATAAGTTCTACCTGTTGATTTGGGGTGATGGGTGGGGGAAAACATTAGAATCCTTACACATTCTAATGTTTGGCTTTTGTTTTGTGTCTCCCCCTTCCCTGTCTCCCCCTCCTCATTCCTTCACCTGCCCCCCACCCCGTTGTTCTGCTCGCAGCTTGCCTATGCCTGTTTAACCATGCTGCGCTGGGACTGCTCCAAGTCCCAGGGTGCCGTGGGGCTGGCTGGCGTCCTGTTGGTTGCACTGTCAGTGGCTGCAGGATTGGGCCTGTGCTCATTGATCGGGATTTCCTTTAACGCTGCAACAACTCAGGTACTAAAGGAGCCATCCGTCCACTGTTTGTCGACAAATACCACCTCCCCAGGCTTGGCCCAGTGGCCTCCTCTGTGTCCATGTCACCCACAGGTCCTCCGACCTTTACTACCAAGATGCCACACTTCCTGGGAGGCGGGGGGGTTGCTATCTCCTAAGTGGAGCCCTTGACACTGGGTGGAAGTTCTGTGGGGACTTGGTGGTGGTAGAGAAGCTTCACTTATCAACGCAGTGAAGGTCATTCATTAGAGCCATGGTTCTCAGACTTGAGTGTGCGGTAGAGTCATGCGAAGGGCTGGTGACATCTCCAATTGCTGGGCTCCACTCCTGGAGTTTCTAATCCTGTTCTCCATGATGCGCATCCAGGCATCGTGTTCTGAGAACCACTGCTTCTGATGGGTTAGCTTCCTTATCATTTATTAGCTTAAGTAAAAAAATAGTAGGGCTTAAAAATAGAAATGGATAGATAAGACCTCCTGTGAGCCAGAGGGCTAGATCCAGGGGATTTTAACCTGGGAACTAGGTTCTTCACCATGAGCTGCTGTAAGCTGCCCTGAGGGTAGTTGCTGGGGGCAATGTTCCCCATGGCTCTAGAAGGAACTGAATTGGACTTCATGTGTCTAACGCACCACCCTTTGTGTTCACTGCAGGTTTTGCCATTTCTTGCTCTTGGCGTTGGCGTGGATGATGTTTTCCTTCTGGCACATGCATTTAGTGAAACAGGACAGAATAAAAGAATCCCTTTTGAGGTAATAGAAAAACAAAAGCAGAAAGCTTTGGAGCCAGCCAAAATCACCTCTGTTCTTGAGTATTTGTCCTTTAATTTTCTTGAATCTGGCCTAGTAGACCAAGTCAATGACATGTTACTGCCTCTAAATGAGTGAAAGAGATGAGAAGAATTGCAGAACACCTATTTCAAAGCCCGTATTTGCTTTTCTGGATTTTTGTGGGGTTTTGGGGTTACTTTGTCCCCACCCTCCCTCCTCTCCCAACACACCCCTTTTAAATCCTAAAAATTGACTTCAGTGATTGTCTCACAGCTCTGTGCTTTGGATGCGGTAGTCGGGAACGCACAGGACTGTATAGGTAGTCCTGAAAGCATTTTCGATGCCAGTATCAGGGGTAGGCAGAGATAACCCTTTCTTCCACTCTGACGTCAGCATGATAAACTACGTGTTGTCTCCATGTGTCGTGAATTTGAACTATTGGCCTGACCTGTGGCATGAGGGGACCCCACGTTGTGCAGCTCTCAGCACTGTGGTTTCTCGTCCTCAGGACAGGACTGGAGAGTGCCTCAAGCGCACGGGAGCCAGCGTGGCCCTCACCTCCATCAGCAACGTCACCGCCTTCTTTATGGCCGCACTGATCCCCATTCCCGCCCTGCGAGCCTTCTCCCTCCAGGTGAGTTTACAGGGCTGAAACATGTTGCGAGCACAGCACGGAGGCCGAGTGGCCCGCCTCCCCTCCCTCTCTAACGTGTTTCTGGTACTACTGCCAGAATCCAGGTAGCGTGTCCGCATCTGGGGCTCTTATGGTAGAAGCTTCCTGATGCAACAAGCCCAACACTCCCTCTAAAATACATCTCAGGGCTCTTCCCCTTCTTTTAGTCCTAGAGCCCAGACACTGGGTAGCCCCAGGACCTGCTGCCTTAGGGAGTGGTCCTTCGCTGTATAGTGAGACTAAAACAACACGAGGGCCACTCTGTATAGGGTGCTGAGAAGCTCCCCTGTTCCGGACAGCCAGAAGTCCTCTGGTTTCATCCACAGTGTGGCCAGATTGTGGCCATCCCTGCTGCCAGTGCCCACTGGGCTTCCCTGCTGGTTTCCTCAGCCCCAAAGCGCCACCCACCCTCTCTGTTTCCCTAAAGCAGCAACACAAGGCAGTTGTACAGAGCAGATTTTCCTGACCAAGAGGAAGAGGCTGCGGTATAGACCAGGCCAGGTGATCACTTAGAATTGTATACGGTTGACCCTTGAACAACATGGGGTTTGGGGGTGCTGACACCCCTCCCACACAGTCAGATCTTCATATAACTTTGAGCTCCCCTGAAATTTAACTACTAATAGCCGCTGTTGACCGGAAGCCTTACTGATAACATAAACAATCAATTAACACATGCCTAATCCATCTGTTTACTTACAACAAAATAAGCTAGGGGGAAACGTTATTAAGAAAAAACTAAGGAAGAGAAAAATACATCTCGAGTGCTGCAGTGTGTTTATTGGAAACAGTCAACCTCAAAGTGGACCCGTGCGGTTCAAACCCGTGTTGTTCGAGGGTCCGCTGGACTAGCTCCCACCGTCCAAATATAGGGGCCATCCTCCGCCTGTAGGGGTTTGTCGGTGGCCCGCACTCACTCACCGCCTCTTCCCTTAGCTCCTCCACAGTCTCTTCCAGCCCTCTCTTCTTTTGGTCTCCTACCCTCCTCTCAGGCTGCAAAGAAAAGTCAAAATGCCTCCGCCCTCCTTCTGCAGAGCAGTGTGGCTCCTGCATTGTACTGCTCTCTCTTCCCAAACCAGGCCCTTCTACACCTAGAGGCCACCGAGATATTTCTGTGGCGCAGAGAGCCAGCTTATACGAACGGTAAGAATGGAGAGCTCCCTAGGCTGGGGACACAGCTCTGGTCCATTCTGTGCTTGGTCTGGAGTGCTGGCAGGGCTCTGCGGCTGCTTGGAAACTCAGGAATCCTGACACCGGTCAGCACAGCAGAAGAAGAACGCTAACTGACCGGTTTGGGATGGGGTCCTCCTAAGCCCCAAATGGTTTCAGGTTTTGGTATCGCAAAGATGTTACCAAAGTTTTGTGAATTAAATTCACTTTAAAGTTTCAACTGTTTTCTAAGAGAGGAGCGGTGGTTTCCCCCCTTATTCTCTATCACTATGATATCATCTATCCTCTCTCAGTATGACGATAATTTATGAGATGGCCAGGTTTTCAAGGGAAAATACTTTCAGTGTCACCTTTTTTTTTTAAAGAACGAGGGGCAGAGGGAGAAAGAGAGCAGGCTCCACATTCAGTGCGGAGCCCGATTTCACAATCCTGACATCATCACCTGAGCCAAAAATCAAGAGCTGGGGTCGTTTATCCAACAGAGCCACCCAGGCGCCCCTTGGGGTCACTTTTTAAGCTGTTCTTATATCCAGCTTCTTCCTACTGCTTTACTCTTGTTAATCACCAGAAGGGTGATTTCCTGTGTCCAGGAAGAGAAACTGACAAATCGTAAGTTTGGTTTCTCTTTATGCTTTTGTCCACACTCTTCGCTCCTTCATAGTCTTCATATTTGAATTTCATTTCAGCGATGGCTTATGAAGACCTGAGCAGCTAATGATTCTGCTGTGTCTGGGGCATTAGACTTATTTAATACTTAGTGTAAGACAGAACATGAGAAAAGATTTTTACACCAATTACTGCAACCATCACCCCCGAAAGAAAAATACTAAAAAAAAAAAAAGAAAGAAAGAAAAAAAAGAAAATAATAAAGGGTTTATTATAAATATCTAAAAGTAGAAGTAATAAGTGAACTAATGCATAAAGTTAAATCTGAATAAGAAAATGAAAATATATCTAGCTGCCTCACTGCTCAGTGATGTAGAAGACAAGTGAAAGGGGCCCGCTTAAGTGTTGGGACAATTACCTTTCTAGAATGCCTTTCTGCACGGGTATGCCCGTCTGCAGTCTCCCAATCTTACTGCCTTCACCCGCAGCAGACGCCAGTGTTGAGAAATTGTCCCCCTCCTGTGACAGTGAGACCCTCTCCCGCCTCTCGCCCTTTCCACTCGCCTTTTCCTCGCTGCTCTTTATTTCTGCTCCGCCTCACGCTCCTTCATTTCTTCTTGTGTGTCTCTCTCTCATTTTGTCCTCTCCTCTCTCAGTACACTGATGATTCATCAAGGCATACTGTCCTTTAATGATACCCTATGGTGTGGTGGTCTGAAAAGCTACATGAGTTTCCCTTACGCCTTTTAGAAAAGCCAGTACGCTAAAGTTCTCCCCAGGTAAGCAAGCACCTTACCGAAATGAAATGAGTACTGTGTGTTTTGCATTTCTATTCCAAGCCCCTGGGATACCACTTTAGAAAACTGAGGCCTTCCAGGAGTCCTCTTGAATTAATGACTGACTTCGCATATTATTGGCTCATTCTCTGTCAAAAAAACAAACTAAAAAATAAATAAATAAGGAAAAGGAAAGAAAAAGAAAATGTAAGAAGAAAAGAGAGTGAATGTGTTGTGCTTTTTGCTGTAGCCATCAGAAATTTACACTGGTTTCCTTTTAAATAGATTGACATTCAAAGTTGACCCTGATATAGCTTCTCTTTCTTTTAGTGAATTGGGTTAAGTTGTGCCTCCAGGTATTCATTTGCATTTGTGTTCTCAGGATACTATAGGTTAAGCCTCAAAAGAAAGAGATTATAGTGGTTCTCTCCAGTAATAAATCCATGTTAATTTAGGATTTGTCTTTTTGGAACTTTCGCGATTGTCTAACTTTACCAAAATAAATAAAATTATTTTTTCCCAAAGAAACTGTCCTAGACTTCCTTACCAATCTCCATCCATCTGTCCAAATGCCACCTCTATACCAGAAAGCAATGGCACCATCGAATTCTTTGGGTACCAGTGCCCTGCACTGGGGCTTTGCTGGTACCTGAATGGGATTTGTTCTTCAATGGAAACTTCCAGAACAGAAGGCTGTATTGTTCCACACAGTGAGGAGTTCTAGTTGAGGGCCCTCTGGGCAGGGTCAGTTTGTCTCTGCTCTGCAAGGGTCTCAGCAGAGCACCGGTAGGTGTTCTGCCACAGGGGTAGGTGTTCTGCCACAGCCCGGGGGAACAGAATGGGTGGGGACATTTCCTTCAAGCACAGTGATTAGAATTGATTGACCCTGCAAATCATCCCCATCATCTTCTCATCTTTTCTTACGATGTCTTAGACTCCCCTTTGCACCAGCAGTGACACTTCTCCCTTGCTGAGAAGTCCTTGCTGCTTGCTGGTCTTTACCGTTTGGGTGCACTTGAATGGGACATGGAAGTTGTGCCGTTTTCCTGTCCGGATTTGTCCTTCCTGTGTATGCAACATGCCACTTGGCAGCGATAGCAGACAGGACGCTACTCTTCAGAGTTTGGGGGTTCTTCATGTCCTCCATAGAGTCCACCAGGGGATAAAGCTGGTAGCAGATGTGTCCCCAGCCACCGTGGAAGCCTCGGTGTTGTTCCTGCCAGAGCACCTGGGCTGCTTGGGTTCTGCAGCCTTAGGAACTTTTGTCCAGAGTGAGATGCCCAGGAGTGTTCTGTTGCATTCCACCCCCAAATTCTAAACATGCTGGTCATAGAAAGAAAAGCTGAAAGGATTCCGCCTCCAGGACTGAGTTTTCCTGAAAAATCTCCTTGAGAATCAGACCCATCCCTGCCAGCATCCCTGTGGTCGGCTTGGTCAGGAGACCCAGCCCAGCCTGTGTCCATCCCCTCAGGAAGTGACCAGGTGACAAGAACCCCCAGGTCTCAGTCAGGCTGAGGGCTTCAACACCAAGCCTGTGTCTAAATTTGATTTACTCAGTAACCACAGACTTGGTGACCATCCTTTGCACTGTGGAGTCTCTGTTAGGTACTAGTGTCAACAGCAGTGATTATGGCAGTCCTGGTTGCTGTGGGGATTGAGTGAATTGTGTATTAACTACCTGGTCTCCCATGACTCCCCCTTTGTTCTTTCTCTGCCTGCAACAGAATTCTGGGTCTCCCTCTTAGACACAGCTTGTGGAATTCCTCCACGTGGCACATCCTTCCTCCTCGGCCCCAGCAGATGCCAGTTTTGTCTTCTGAATCTCCCTTGACCACCCCCTGCCCCCACATACCCCCACGCATACCCCTACGTGGGAACTCCTCCCTCTCTGAGCTGCTGTAGAACCCTTTGCAAGCTTTTATTACTATATATTTTTTTAAGATTTTATTTATTTATTTGACAGAGAGACACAGCTAGAGAGGGAACACAAGCAGAGGGAGTGGGAAAGGGAGATGCAGGATCCCCACTGACCAGGGAGCCCAATATAGGGTTCGGTCCCAGGACCCTGGGATCATGACCTGAGTCAAAGGCAGACGATTAATGACTGAGCCACCCAGGCACCCCGATTACTACATTTCTTAGCCTGCCTGGACTGTAGTTTATGGTAGGTCAGTCCTTGTCTTATTTCTGTGTCTCCAATTCCCGGCACCATGTCCTCACTTTCCTTTTTTAAAGTGTTTGTCTCTAAGGTGAATCCTCTAGTCAAAATAGTGATTTTCATATTAAGTCAATCCAGCAGGCCTTTAAAGACCATTCATTAGAGCGGTTAAGTTCACTGGTTTCAAATATTTCAAGTTGGTGAGGAATTTCAAAGCGGACTAAGAAGAGAGGAGTTAGGTAATTTTTAGAACAAAACTCTTGATGATTTTTTGGTTTTGTAGACTTGACAGGGAATTAATCACCGAAAGGGACCTTTCCAGACCTCGTCCTTGATCTTTCACCTTGAGCACAAATTCACAATTATTATCAGAAGCCCTTTGCAGAGGTCTCTTCGGATTCTGTTGGGTATCTCTTACCAGCAGGTTTTCTTTTCTCCCCCAGAGACATTTTCCCAGTTGGAGGACGTTTTAGAACTGAGTAGTTCTTTGGAAAACTTCCTGAGACTTTTTATTTTTCAAAAAAATTTCTGATGATTTCTTGGTTACTTAGCATTCCATTTGGAGTGTGTGTGTGTGTGTGTGTGTGTGTGTGTCCCGCTTCTTTCCATTCCTGTCTGAATGGGAGAGCCCTTTCAACTGTCCTCTGTTGACTTTCCCCTATTAACAGCCCAATTGTGTAATTTTTACTAGGTCAGCAGGAGATTTGCCAAAGCACTACAGAATCTAGCCCTGTGTTTATTCTAGGTTATGGAGTGACTTTTGAATCTGTACTTATTTATTCTGCATACTATAATCACACACAGGAATTTCTTTCTGCCTCCCTCTCCTTGACCTTTCATGTTACTGTACTCGCACACCCCACAGGCTACTCCCGAGGCTATTTGGAATGTGCCTATTAAAAACCTCAGGGGACGTGTTTGAAATTTTATTTCATGTTTTAAAGGTGACATTTTGATATACCCAATCCACTTGACGTATAAATACTCTGAGTATAAAATCAGAGTTGCATGAAACTCTTAGAAATATTCTGAAAGGAGAATGTTTGTTTTCAATTAAAACATCTCAAGTATATTCCATATTCTGCCTTTTAGATTTGGTTTGGTTAGGTTGTGAGCAAGACTCATTTCGTTCCTGTGTTTGTACATCATGGGTTCATGAAATTCTAAGAGATGGAAAGGATCAGAATGACGGGGCCTGTTCCTGTCAAATGGTCTCTTAATGATGGAAGAGAAGCAAAATGTTGAGAAACTCCAACATCTATTTCAAGTTTAAACACTTCAGTAGAGAATTGAAAAGATGTTGTTGTAAACTTCTTTTATTTTTAGAGCCGTCCTCTGACTGGGAGGAGACATACTGGTGACCTCTACTTTTTCTTTACCTTCTGCTTCCAGGCGGCTGTAGTAGTGGTATTCAATTTCGCTATGGTTCTGCTAATTTTTCCTGCGATTCTCAGCATGGATTTGTATCGACGTGAGGACAGGAGATTGGATATTTTCTGCTGTTTTACAAGGTACAGTTTCATGAGCTGCTGTGGCCTTTATTTGTTGGGTACAGACTGGTAGGGTTAGAGCACTCTTTCATCTGTCGACTTGGAAGAAAGTGTAGTTTACTGGGCTTGTACCGATGTGATGGAGGCAGAGGAGATGATGGACAGAGGATGCTCTGTTGGGGATGTCGCGTCACTGGGGCTCTCCCCTCCCTGACTAAAGACTCACAGCTCTGGGGTTGTGATCCACAAGCTCGCTATTTCTATTCTGGACCACTTTGGCTGATTATTGGGAGTGTGTCGTATCTCTATTGATTCAGGCAGAACAAAGGCTTGAAAACCAGCCATCCAGAAAAAAATACAGCCTTTGGGGTATTATGGGGTTTTGAGGGGAGGGGTTGTGTGTTTTTTAGGAATTGCACTTTGAAAGGGGCTCATCAGTGTGCAACTTGATTTTGCCAGTCACATTCGGAATTGGCCATCCATTTGGCCTCCTTTGACTTACTAGTGTCTATGTCCAGATGGTTAAATCAGGTGGTGTTTATGGAGCTCAGCAGTATGATATGTTTCTTCTAAATTAGAACTATGTAAAATGGATACTGTCAGTCATTGGCAAAAATGAAAGCACTGTATCCCTGTTTCAGTTGTACCATTGCAACATATTTTCCCCTCTTAGCCCCTGCGTCAGCAGAGTGATTCAGGTTGAACCTCAGGCCTACACGGAGACTCACGATAACACCCGCTACAGCCCCCCGCCCCCCTACAGCAGCCACAGCTTCACCCATGAAACCCAGATCACCATGCAGTCCACAGTGCAGCTCCGCACAGAGTACGACCCCCACACTCACGTGTACTATACCACTGCCGAGCCACGCTCCGAGATCTCCGTGCAGCCCGTCACCATGACCCAGGACACCCTCAGCTGCCAGAGCCCCGAGAGCACCAGCTCCACAAGGGACCTTCTCTCCCAGTTCTCCGACTCCAGCCTCCACTGCCTTGAGCCCCCCTGCACCAAGTGGACACTTTCATCTTTTGCTGAGAAACATTATGCTCCTTTCCTCTTGAAACCAAAAGCCAAGGTAATCTACCAAAACAGGAGATTCTTCCTGTCTTCAAGAATTAACAAAACAGTCTCCTTTAGAATTCATCAGGTTGCTTCATTGGGTGAAGTATTCACCCAATTGGGTGTGATATATTCAGGCCTCCTAAAAAGTCCATCCATTTAGCATGTGGGGCCATTTTAATGAGCTCATCTTCTATAGGAGTGAATCTCTATGTAACAAATGCTTCTGTGAATTTAGATCAACAATTGTAAACATTTTATTTTTCATGAGCTTGTTTTAAAATGTGATTACTATAATTACTTATTTTTCTCTCTGGAGCATGACCCCTACATGCTTCATCAGGGCCATTGTGGGGGTAAAAGTGAGGTCTGAACCAAACAGCTTCCTTTTGTCAAGGGACAGTTGGCCCTGTCCTCTGGGTCTGATCTTGTGCCTCTTACTGTGTTACAGGTCGTGGTGATCTTCCTTTTCCTGGGCTTGCTGGGTGTCAGCCTTTATGGGACCACCCGAGTGCGCGATGGGCTGGACCTTACAGACATTGTGCCTCGGGAAACAAGAGAATATGACTTTATTGCTGCACAATTCAAATACTTTTCTTTCTACAACATGTATATAGTCACCCAGAAAGCAGACTACCCGAATATCCAGCACTTACTTTATGACCTTCACAAGAGTTTCAGCAATGTGAAGTATGTCATGTTGGAAGAAAATAAACAGCTTCCCAAAATGTGGCTGCACTACTTCAGAGACTGGCTCCAAGGTGAGGTGCTGCTAGAGGCTGGGCGCCATTTGTAAACTTTCACTGTTCGGTGTTTGGTATGATCAGCTTCCACAAGTTCCCTTTGTTCACTATTAAAGTGTTAGATTATAACGTAACACTGACATGTTTCATTGACTTCTAAGTGTTGCTTAAAATTCTTATATAGACTATTTCTGGGACAGCCTCCCAAATCTGGCTTTTACCTATAAAATGATGCAAACAATTCAGATGGGGGACTCAGGAACTTCTGTTAAGAATTTATGGGTGCACATTAGGAAATGGGAAAGTATGTTATAAAATGGGGAGCTAGATGCTTCTAGTGCTCTTTTTGGATGGTGGTTAATTTGATGATCAAGTGAAATCAGAGCATCAATGGAATTTCTAGACTGACGTATTGACAAATTATGACTTTACTTACACCGGTAAATTTTGCATCTTTTGTGAATATAATGTAACATTCCAAATTTTGACCATCTTTTGACTTGGCATATGAAATAAACTTAAAAGTGCTTAATCACATCTCACAGTATTTCATAATCAAATTCTGCTTAACTTGTTACCTTGTCCTTAGAAACGTTTCTAGGAAAGAGTAGTCAACTGGAGGGGGAAAAAAAAGGCTTAAATTTGCTCCTAACTGCTGACTGAATATGAATGTATTCAGTGATTCCAAGAACATCTGTTCATTTATTCCATGTTGTCACATGCAAAGTGAAGTGGGGAATCAAGATAATTATCCACACAATTCAGGCAAAAATGCTTTTAGTGAAATACCCAAATAATTATGGCCCCCAACATTTTTTGGCTTAAGTTATCCAAATGATTGTCTTAATTTCCCACTTAATTAGGCTTGTTTAAACACAGATTCAAGTGCCTTTTTTGGTCTTAAGTCAATACACTTGTAGGTAAAGATTAAGCAGCCAATTTCCCTGGGAGTTTGCATGAAATGGTAAACAACTTGAGTCTGACTGAAAATTCTTCAATACAGTTACTGGCCTTGAGTTCTGTTGCTAGAATTTTGTTCATACACGTATACCAGATTTGACCTCTTCTTTTGAGAAAGGCAAAGAGAACTACGTGACGTTACTGTTATTTTTTTTAACATGCTCCCAAGATTAATGTGAATTTGTTCCAAGTCTTATTTTTTTACAGTAGTTTGGGAGGCTGTGTCTTTCAGATAATGAGTCCAAACAGGACCAGACAGTTGAGAGATTCCCTGCTTTTCATTTTTCCCCCATTGACCAAAGACATGCAAATAGCTTGCCACAAATGACAAAGAGATCGGCAGCAGGGCCCAGATCTGAGCAAAGGAGGTTTATTGTAGAATTGATTTCAGTGTCTTCAGCCATTCCTTTGGACACTCAATATGGCATGTTAGGCGGAGCTTGGGAAGAGGGCAGAGGGTACTGTCTTCAGGCAGTGGTGAGGGCTAACCTTTTTATAGCATATTGTAAATTATCCCTATGCTTTCATCCCTTTAAAGACCTAAAGCAATTGGACTCGAGAACTGCACTTTTTTAAAGGTGCAGTTGAATCATGTTGTTTTGATTGCTAAGCAAACAGCACCCACGTAGACCAAGTAAGACCCATTCGTGCTCCCAAGTCAAGGCCCCAGCCACCCCCAAGAACTCTGCATATGACTCTTACGAGGTGCACCAGAGAGCACTGGACACAGAATGGCCAGATAATGGGACCGTTGGGCTGCCTAGACGGTTTTCCGGCCTGTCAAGGGGTTGATTGGGTCTTTGAACACTTCCTGCAAGGAATCAGCTGTCCTTGAATTGTTCAAAAACATTCTGTGTGGCTATTAAGTGTTGGGACCCCTCATTGGTTTTTGATGGAATTATCACTAAAAAACCATGTCATGCTATTGGTCTTTATCAACATCCCACTAGTTTGGGGGTCGAGGGAGGTGGTTAAGTCATAAAAATACATAGTGGCAATACCCCAGGTCATCTTGAAACACACATGCCAATAAGGTGAAATTGCAGATAAAAACCACACTGTATCATGATCCAGTAGTGTTTGTGTTTCACGCTGAACTGTGCAGATAAAATTTAAATTATATGTTTCCTTCTTAGGGTCCCCTATCAAAGAGAAATTGACAATTGGAATAAGTAGCTGAGAACTTTTCCCTAGTTCTAATAACATTTAGCAAAAAATTTACAATGAGAAAAGTTCTAGCTGAAACGTGCACGTTTTGCTGTGAAGTAGGTAAAATGTCACAAATCTCTTCTACAGGGTGCGCGTGTTAGAGCATAAAATGTTGGCCAGTGGGCAACGGAGGCAAATCCATGTCCCTTGTTTTGTGTATAGAATCCTATGTTGTACATGTGCTCTTAGGCCGGTTCATTGGTTCCTTGAGCTTTTTGCTAATTAGTCAGAAAATAAAATAATCTGATGAGAAGGACTTCACTCTTCCATAAGGTCAATGACTAGTTCTCGTTCGTGTTTGTATTCCAAGTACGGCAAATGGCGCGGGAGCCTGGTGGCGCCGGTGATGAGTTGAGCTGAGCTGCCCACAGGGCTGGCCTCCCCAGATCCGATCTTTCTTCCTTTGGCTCACTCTAGGGTGTCCCCACATTCTTAGTGCATACATATCTTAAAACTACACTCATTTTTGGAACCCTGTTTGCCACTAGACTTCATCGGTGCACACGGTAACTCGGCTGACCGTATTCATGTCTTCAGCGGAGAACTTTCTGAGTGCCTCTGTGTGCTCAGGTGATTTAGAGCAACCATGGTTCAAGCCTGCCCTGGAGCCCTGCTGGGTGCCCTTGGTCACGTTGCTTTCTGTGCCTCGGTTTCCTTCTCTGTAAAGCGGGAACCGTGAGGCTAACAGAGCTGTCTCATGAGGTAGTTGTAAGAAGAGCGATGAATGTAAAATGCTAGGACGGCCCCATGCTCGCTGAGCGTGAGTGGCTCCTTGGGACTGCAGGTCAGGAGGGAAAGGGTTAAAGTCCCACACAGGCCATAAAGTGATGAAAATTCTATTAAGGTGGGGAAAACAGACCAGGTCTCTTTTGGAGTGGGGAGGCACGAGGGGTTGTTTTTCCTCTCCTGTTTATTTTTTTTCAAAAACAAAAAAAAAGGTTTTAGGTAATAAAATCACATCTGCTCCGTACAGCTTGTTGTGTGCCTGCCTTGCTGTGAAAAGCAGTCTGTGAGAGAGTCGGGAGCACGGCCTGTGCCGGTGGTCCCTCCCGCCCACTGCTCCTCCACACTCGCCCCAGACAGGCCTTCTTTCAGCACAGAGCCTCCAGGCCTCATCCCTACATTGTTGGTGTAAAAACAATGCCCCACGGCAATGTGGGCAGGAAGGTTTAAAGAGAGAGACAGGGTCCTGTGCTCCCTCTCCTCCTGCTTCAGACCCCCAGAGCTTAATTATTGTAAGCACTGAGGGGACCAGTATGGGGGGTGGGGGGTCTTTGAAGTCACTCAAGGCATGTCATGAAATGAACTCTTTTCCCTTCTTACTGGCCATGTCTAACCTATGCGAATGTAGCCTGTTCCAAAAGATGTGGTTTCCTGAGCTGCTGGGGCTTGGGAGTTCTACTTGGGAGGGAATTGGGGAGGGTGGGGAGCACGGCCGCGGGAAGGAGGTGGGGGAGTCAGGGGAGAACGTGTGCACACGGGATCACTCAGCCCCTAAGGCCGGGTCACCAGGGCCCTGTTTTCTCTTCCAGCACGCTTCTCTCTTTACAGCTGTAGTCAAACCATCAGGTCTGTAATGATGGTTTTGATTACAGAGGCCAAGCGCAGCTGTGTGTGGTGGGCTGGTGGGCTCGCCCATCCCCCACACTCAGAAAGCCCTTTCCTTCCCCTCCCAGTGCATGCGGTTTGTCATCTGTTCTCACAGAGCCCCCTTGTATTGGCCTGTGGCTTCCTGTTCTCAATCTGATCCAAATTTACCCCGTGAGGCATTTCCCTACGCACACAGGGCTCACGAGATCCCTCCCCTCGCCCTCCTGCACGCCCCCCCTCTGAGGAAGGGTGGCAAAGAGGAACAGTGGAGAGTGAATAGGTGTTGGCTGTGATCTTTACACAACCTGGCAGCCGATCCCACAGCTTGTATTAGCTCCACAAGTCGAACAGATGGAACAAATTGACAGAATCATGTTCACTCACCCTGGGCTGGAGAAGCAGCTGAGTTGCTGTTTGAAGTTGGGAGTTCGAAGGCGCGTTTCCCCCTCTGAGTGGGATTTCTGGTTGTGCTGAAGAACCCACGGCTTTAGCACCTGATGGCGGTGTGAACTGCCTGATGAGCCTGTACGTCTTCCTCCTCACTCAGCCCGCTCGCTCCCCCAAGCTCTCTCCCTTCCTTTCTTTTGGAATAGCCTTGGGGAGAGAGGAGGGGGTTTCTTTTCTGTGTAAAGGTAAAAC
Organism: Mustela lutreola; assembly: GCF_030435805.1. Classification (NCBI taxonomy): domain Eukaryota; kingdom Metazoa; phylum Chordata; class Mammalia; order Carnivora; family Mustelidae; genus Mustela; species Mustela lutreola. Next base: position 71,054,764 of record NC_081301.1, read on the forward strand.
ATGTATATTTGTTTCCTAGAAACACGTATTCCCTTCTTCCACCTTTGAAGCAGTGATTATTAGCAAGCTGAAGTTCATTCATGAAAAAAATCTAAGGGTATCACTTGAACTTGAACTAGAAAACAAGTAGCACACAGAGTGTTTAAGGCTGATACCAGCTCCTTGTCCTCAGCCCACCCAGTTACGGCCTGGATCATAACAGTGAAGAATCTTAATACATTGTATACATTTGCCTTTTCTAGGACTTCAGGATGCATTTGACAGTGACTGGGAAACTGGGAAAATCATGCCAAACAATTACAAAAATGGATCGGATGATGGGGTCCTTGCCTACAAACTCCTGGTGCAGACTGGCAGCCGTGATAAACCCATTGACATCAGCCAGGTACTCTCCCCGCCCCCTACACCCTGGAAGCTCCTGTGGCATCATTGAGCAGAGAACACCTGCCTGCCCATCCTGTGCCCTCTAGAGACCCGAGGCACCAAGGGCTGGGAGAATATGGAGTTGGCTCTGATTCATTTCATCCCATCAGCTAACTGAGTGCCTCAGTCTGCTCCTCTGTCAAGTGGGGACATGTGGATCACCATGTGGGGCCTTTGTTCCCCCTAAGAACCCTTGGGGCAGGACAGGCTCTCTCAGATACTAGAAATGCTGGGTTGTACTGTTCTCTTTTGAATTCCAGTACTCATTACCATGTTGGTGTTGACTCTCTTCAAACTTGGAAGGATGGTAACAGTCACTTGAATGAGCAGAATTTAGGGTGGATGGATCAGAGAGGTTACTAGAAGGATGGGAGGTTTGGTTGCCTTCAATTCCTTGGGGTCCCCCTGGCCCAGCAGGTGGAGAAGGAGGACAGACAGACGGCTCTGTCATGAGTGGGGCAAACAGAAATGCCAGTCCTTGGAACCTGAGTGCCCTTGCCATTCTGCTCACTCCCCTGGGTAACAAGAGCTGTTTCTTTTTTGTAATCATAATCTCCGACTGCACTTGCATCTTCGCTGTGATGCTCAGATTCCAGCGTATCCCTTTTGATTCCTCAGGCATGTTGGGGAGCATGTTTGGACCCTTCAGAGTCCAACACTACTACCGGCTCGTAGCTTACTTGCTTCCCCCTCAGGCAGAAAACCGTCATGCTAATGATCTTCCCAGCAGCTCTGTTTATTGTCTCCCCTTTTTTGTTGGCATTAAAGGTGACAGATTTACAAAGTACATTGTTCAGAGTTATTATGGAGTGTGAACTTGGTGCTTTATGGCCCCGTGCAGCAGGCTGTCAGGTTTGACAAGGATGTAGGCAGAGGAGCCTGTGGGAGAGAGAGCACGGGGATGCACGGTGGCTGGGCCAGGCGTCGGGGACCAGGGACACCGTGGAACAAACGGGATTGGGCCCGGCCCCTGGATATCACTTCCTGCACCTGGGAGGGAGAAAAGCATGCTACATGCACGGAGGCCACGAGCTGTGCGCTGTAATTCCAGAGACGGCTTGAAGACATGCAGTTGTTCCATATCCTGGGGATTAATTGAATCCAGACCCCTGAAATTTCGTTTTGTCACTCGACTCTTTCTTCCTTTACTCTTTCTCTATTAACTGCTGTCACTGGTGTTTCTCATTTTGTTGAGAAGGCCAAAAGCACTGGAGTCAGGCCTGAATCTAAAGTAAACAGGAAAAATATATTTCTGTGGATGAGTGTGTGTGGATGTGCGTGTGTGTGTGTGTGTGTGTCTCACAGTGTTTGCACCTAAGCAGAGCCCCAAGACCTACTTTAGGTAGAGGGAGCGTAGTATTCCATGGCCTGGGATGGGCTGTGTGGAGTGGGACCTCCTCTCTCCAAAATCGGGGTACCCAGAGGACCGTGGCTATGCACCAATCCCTTCCACTTTCTGGCGATGGGCATTTTGTGAATACACAGGTCATAGGAGGCTAGTGTTAGCAAAATTTATACAGATGTTGTTTTATTTTTATAGCTCTCCTCCATTTACTGGGTGGCATTTCCTTCAGTGTTAACAGCAGAGGTTAACTGCACACAGACGTGTATGGGGATTCTTGCCAGGTTTTTTTTAACCCCCTTCCCCTCCTATAAATATGTTTCTCCAGATTGTTCATTCTCTGCCTTGGCTGCAGACAGTCTTTTAGCATTCAGATTTAATTGGTTCCGTCAATCCCCGGACCATCTGCGGAACTGTGTGTGCGTTACAAACACACCGAGTATGGCATCCTCTGATACGTGCATTTTGAAAGAAACCCAAGGTGTTCTGACGGGAATTACTTGTATGTTCAAAGAGGGGGCATCCTCGGCTGTGTTGCAGATGCTGGTGTAGGGCTCTGCTTTTCCTTCTACCTCCAGACAGGAGTGTGTTTCCCCGGCCCCATTGTGAAACACCCTCTGCTTCCCATTTTGCAGTTGACCAAACGGCGCCTGGTGGACGCAGACGGCATCATCAACCCCAGCGCATTCTACATCTACCTGACCGCTTGGGTCAGCAACGATCCCGTGGCGTACGCCGCATCCCAGGCCAACATCCGGCCTCACCGTCCCGAGTGGGTGCACGACAAAGCCGACTACATGCCCGAAACCAGACTCAGAAGTAAGTAGCCCTCCGTGGGGGCCTGCCACGTGGGGCCTCGCCCTGTTCTCCCCACCTCGGCCATGGCCCTCGTCTGCTGACGCTACCCAGGGTTCAAAAGTGTAAACAGAACAATATATTTCTTTGAGTTGAAAACTCTGGGAGACAGATGAGGATGTGTAATGGTAATGGAATACAACCCGTGCTCTATCACGTTGGGAAATGAGAGTCCCTAATCTCTGCTTGTAGCTTTCACCCTAGGACGCCCACCAGGCAGCTCTCTTTCATGCCAGCTGTTCCATGTGAAAGCTGGGGACGCCTCCAGGTCGAGTGTTATTTTACTATTGCAGAGTTTTATCGCTGGGGATTATATGTTTATCTTAGCTTTGTCAACTCTGGTGTTGAAGGAATTTCTGGCAAGTTGGGTCATTCCTGTAAGCCACCAAGCACCTGTACTCTGTCAAAGCTGTTTAAACCCGAGCAGAATAGCCTGTATACAGCAGCGTCCTCTTCCTTTCTCGTCTCAGCCCTGACTTTGAAAGGTGGTCTGGTATGGATTTGATTTGCATTGATGTTGGAGATATTAGTAGCTTCCACCTTGGAGAGGAAGCCGAGGGAGGACGTGACAAAGAAGACGGGTCCCTTTGCAAACGTGGCCGGAGAGGAAGTGGGTTGTGCTTCTCTGTATCTAAACCCCAGAGCCTTGTGGCGAGCAGCCAAGGCTTGTCTTAATGAAAATTTATAGTTGAGATTATAATAGGGCAAATCATGTTTAGCAAGTCAACTGAATGACCCCAAAGGGTCTGGAACACACAACGGCAGTAACTAAATGCTTGTTGTGTGAGGATTTCTTCCCCTGCTGCTGAAGACTTAGCATTGCATTAAAAAAGAAGCATGGAAGGTTTAAGTGTGTTAGATCACTAAAAGGATAAGAAAGTTAAGCGTTTTTCGCAGGAAAGCATGACTTTCGAGTTATTTTGTTCTGGTAAGTGATTGAGGAAAACAGTTTGAACTTAGTGTTTTCCCTTGTGTCAGTCAAACAAAAAATGCTCCCCCGTTGAATTCTTGTTTAGACCCATCACAAAAGTGACTGCTTCTAGATTAAAATCAAAGTTTAAATAAATACACAGGCCCCAGGTTCCTCCCCTCCCCCACTGGAAAAAAGTCAAATGTTGATCATTGCTTAAAACGCTTTTAAACCAGAGATTAAGATTGTAAGTACCCAAAGGCTGTCCTGGGACAGTCTGTGCTTCACATTGAAAGAAGCACAGTCAGGGAACTTGGTGGCAGAGTCCCTGCTCTGGTCATCCCAGAGCAGCGCGCTGTGGGTCTGGGAGGGCCGGCCCTGGGGCGTGTAGTGGCTCCCCGATACCCAAGTCACGCCCCTTCGCCTCTGTCCCGTTGCCCTGAGCCTTCAGCTGTGGCCTCTTCCCGCTGTCTCCCTGTCCAGTCCCAGCAGCAGAGCCCATCGAATACGCTCAGTTCCCTTTCTACCTCAACGGCTTGCGGGACACCTCAGACTTCGTGGAAGCCATTGAAAAGGTCAGAACCATCTGCAACAACTACACGAGCCTGGGGCTCTCCAGCTACCCCAACGGCTACCCCTTCCTCTTCTGGGAGCAGTACATCGGCCTCCGCCACTGGCTCCTGCTATCCATCAGCGTGGTGCTGGCCTGCACGTTCCTGGTGTGTGCTGTCTTCCTCCTGAACCCCTGGACGGCCGGGATCATTGTGAGTTCATTCGCAGGGTTTTTGTGGAAGTCAGATTCCTTTTGGCCTAGCTCTTGCTGCAGCCGGGAAGCTGTGTTTATGTCTGGGCCTCTGGAGGAGGGTATAGATTGCATCACCCTTGCTATATTTATACTGCAGGAGGTGGCAAGGTTCATGGCCAGGTAGAGCCGTTAATGGCCTTTATCTTGTGTTCCTTGTCCTATAGCTTTCAACTGTCTGTGTAAAGACAGGGAAGTTTTAAAACACGTTGTCTATAACCCCTCTGAGCATTTATTAAACACAAACACTCTGAACATTTATTAAATACAAATGTAACTAATTTTTTTTTTAACTTAAAGGGTCCTCTTGTGACTACATCCCAGACCTAACATAGAGAAGATTCTTCTAGAAAAGGGGTGGAGGAGGTAATTAGAGAAGTTAGGATAGTGGTCTATGGGTAAAATGGTTTTTGAGATGGTTTTGTGTGTTGTGTGTGTTTTAAAGCTTGAAGGACATTGATGAACCAGTATTACTAGCCGAGTTTTTGGCATCCTTTTTCCAAGTATAATTCTCCCAGATCTGAAGTAAGTTTCATGTGGAGTCTAATAAAATCATGGCAGTGTTTAAATTCCACGAACTGTGGTATAGCCTTCAAAATGCCACAATTATAAAAACAGAGACCAGGTCTCATTTCTGCACCATACGTCTGTGCAGCAGGTATGTTAAAAGGTAAATGTTTAGTCTGTAGTGGTTTTCATGGTACTTAAGTCACTGATGTCGTCCATCTTTCATTAGGTTCTTAAAAGAAAGCAAAGGGAACTGTTTCTGGACTTCCCTGACACCGCTGTCCACTGCCCCACCCCCGATCTGGAAAGCTCATTCACTCCTTCTCTTCCATCTGTAGGAAGTTTACTGTTTCATTTGTGTTTTCTCCCCTTTGGCCCAAGAAACTCCATAGGCTACCTTGCAGATTTTCTTTCCATCTCTGCGCAAATGTTAACAAGGCCCATGGAAGGCAAACAGGACTTTTCCTTGGGTTGAGCTGTCTGCTCCGTCCACCCGTCTTGCTCCTTACTTCTTCAAAGTGAAGGCGCCTGTAACCTGACCCATGTCAGCTGACCAGAAGTCCCCTTTCTCCCGCTGCATCCTCTCTTAACCCATGCACTCTCTGAACAAAAGCAGAGCTGCCTTTACGTCAAAGAAAGAACTTTTATTCACCCGTCCTATCTGCTTTCTTTAGGATGGAGGCAGGCAACCAAAAACTCTGCAGGTTTCAATTCTCTTGTAAATTCAAGGACAGTTTCTGATGATTACTATCAAAACAGAAGGAAACACCTTGGTTTAAAGTATATTAAACTTGTACCTAGTGACCAGTCCGTGTTTGTGTAATTCTTAGATGACTCAAAGGGAATAGTTGTGGATTTTTTTTTTATTGTACTTTTTGCTTTCTAGAACAGATATATTGGAAAAACAGCTTGCGGTAGTAATATTAAGCTTTGCCTTTCTGTACTCCTTAAACAGGCTGCTGGCCCAAAGCAGCTATCCCACCAGCAGCGACATGGTGAATTAGAAAGTAAAGACAGGTGCCCAGAGTGAAAGCGAGTCAGCGTGTTCATTATATTTGGGTCCCAGGTGTTTTCTCTACTCTTGATCTGGAGGGACCCCCTCCCCTGCTGTCAGCGCTTGGAGTGTTTGTGCCCATCCACTCATCCCCTGCGTCTTTCTAAAGGTGACAGTCCTGGCTCTGATGACGGTCGAGCTCTTTGGCATGATGGGCCTCATTGGGATCAAGCTGAGCGCCGTGCCCGTGGTCATCCTGATCGCTTCCGTTGGCATTGGAGTGGAGTTCACCGTTCACGTTGCTCTGGTATGGGAGACCTCTTCATCAATAACTTGATGGAAAGGCAACATCTGTTCCTTTAGCTTTGGTAGTCTCCAGGTCAGGGACCTTTTTGTTTTTCTCCAACACCAAGGAACACACATACTACTACTACGGGCTTAGTGAGGAGGCTTCCCTCTTGGGGTCAGCAGGGGACCAGGAAGGATGGTGCTTATTTGGTGACCTTAGTGTCATGACAGGTCTGTAAGTTGTCAACCTTGTTCCTAAGTTAGATGGTATGAACATGTGTGAGCACACAAATGCGCACACAGTTTGTAAAAGTACAGTTCTACAGCAGAGATCAAGTGAGACCACACTCACAGGCAAGGTGGGGCCTGCCAGCAGCCGAGGACAGAGCCGGGAGCCAGTGGGGCAGAGGAACTGGTTCTTCCTGCTAAGCCCACCCAGCTCCTTCAACCTCCCTGCCTCCAAATTCATGAGAGAAGAAAAAGTCAGAGGACCAGAGTTGCTCTCAACAGAATGTGCCGCCCTCTTCTCTGTGTCCAGTCCTGTGCACAGTTTGTTGGAGGAAGTTAAACATCAGGAGGAGTCTTTAAACCCAGAGACAAGCCCATCGTGTACATTTATCAGGAGTTTATTCCAAAATCTCCTAGCTGTGTGTGACTTACATTCTGTCCACACTCGTGCTTATAACCTTAGTCTTTGGGGTTATTGTTAGGCACTCAATAAACATTTATTGACTGAAGAAATACTGATGTTTGGAATGCCCTAGGTAGGACACCTAGCACTGAGCCTGGGCCAAATACTTTTAGCCTTGCCTTTTTGGTTACTAGTATTGATTTTCCTGGGGCTTAGCACATGGCGTATGCATGTCTGCACATGCGTGGATTTACACATAGGCTCTGTGTGGTGCCTTCCAGTTTCTCCGCGAGGAATCTTTCAGGAGCCTTCTTATGCAGTTTAGAGACTGTAAACTTCGGGGTTCCAGAAGGAATGTTTTGTTGAGGTTGTCCCATTTTCAACAAAAAGCTGATAATTTAGAAGCAATATTCTCTAAATTTTGAACCTATCCAAATTCTTTTCCTCCATTGAGCCAGGAGGAGGGAGAGGGGATTTTTTTTAAAGGAAGAGCCCACCAGCCTACAGCTTAGAACATAATTAATTCTTAATATCATTTCTTCAAAAAGGAGAAAACTTGACATAAGAGTTAAGAATCCACCTGGTCATTTTATTCTGATGCAAAGGAAAACCATTTTTTGGGGGGATAGCTAGCATGGCAAACAAGAATGTTCTAGAACAGGTTTTTACAGTGGAAATGAGAAGTGCAACCTGTGGTGGCACCGTGGGCCTTATACGTGCGGTGACATGAACGTACATGCACACACCAGTGCTGGCTAAGCAATTAAGGAATGCTTCCACCATTCGTGCAAGGTTTAATTCCAAGAATTTAAGGAAGCTCAAGAGGCAGCTTGGCTTCGTGAGCAGTCACCCCTGCTAAATGCTTATAGCCCACATCTTCATCATGAGACCATCACATGCAGGATGTGCTGTTCTCACCCAGCCTCTGTGTGAAGGTCTATTGAAAGCAGGCAGGTGCTGCTCTTTCAAGGTTTATAAAATGATGGAATAAGGTTGGTGAAGAACTCTCTTCAAGGAATCAGTGGGTTCCTGTCAGTTCACTATTCCCACAGTGTAAGTTGGGTGAGAGATGATAAAACCCTATTTAGCTCTTACAGCCTCATGGCCCAAGTATGGCACAGAGTAACATGGTTCCAGACTGTCTTGTTGCTTTCCTCCCAAGTCAGAAAGGCAATTCTGTTGACCCGATACCCTTCCCCACCCTCGGAAAGCATGTGTATTTTTTAAGAGAAAATGTACTTTAGAGAAAGGTACAGAAACTCATAGCACATTTTTGTATGCTTTTCTTTCTTCATCTGTTCAAGAGAACAACCTAGTGTTCTTCCAGAAGCAACACAAGGAATAGGAGTGCACCCGATGTGTGATAGGCCTTGGTTTTCGGGAGCTATGGTCTGCAGAGAAAGCATATCCCTTTCAGGCAGAGAAAGGACTTGTGCCAGCTCCTGTCAGGGCCCGCCCCCGGAGGGCAAGGCAGAGTATGACAGGAACTGACTCCCATCAAAATGGTCACCCTTTCAAGCCAACAGTCCGATTCGCTGGGGCTTACTCTGTAATGTTGCCATTGGCATCGGTAGTATTCGTCACTAGTGGGGCTTTGGGAAGTGAAGGAAGGGGTGATATGACCACACGGAGTTAGAACAGGCGCGATGTGAATTTTGAGTCCTGTATTTTTTCTTGTGAGACTTCCGTGGTACTTAGAGGTACAACAGACCCATTAGTTTGAACCCTGCATCAGCCTGTGCACCCAGTTGCACATGCCTCTCAACTAAGCCCACTTGGAAGAAAGATCTTGACCTCCCACAAAGTCAGGAAGGGTGCTATCATCTTCACACCGTGGGCCTCCCATGCAAAAGCCGTGGGATCGCAGGGTTGGGGAAGAAACTCCCAGGGAGCAATAGTGAAAAGAAGGGGACATTTTGCTCTTGTTGGTATAGTTTTGGTTTGGTTTTTAATTTAAAGTAAATATGCTTGCTGTCTTTTTTGGTGGTGGTTCAAGATTTATATCAACGCCAAACATGACAGTATCACGAGCAGGCCACTTAAGCATAAGCCCAGATTTAGTACTTGAGCACCCCAGGTTAAATATTTCAGGAGCTAGAAAGGAAGGTGTGAGAAGGTCTGCACAGTCCGAGTAAGACAGCTCGTAGTGTGTTGGACAGAGCTGCCCAGGGACCGCACTCGGTCCGGGAACCTGCTCATCCCGCCTCTTCTCCTTGCACAGGCCTTTCTAACGGCCATTGGCGATAAGAACCGCAGGGCCGTGCTCGCCCTAGAGCACATGTTCGCACCTGTCCTGGATGGCGCTGTTTCTACTCTGCTGGGAGTGCTGATGCTTGCAGGATCGGAGTTCGATTTCATTGTCAGGTAAGCAGGAGGGGAAACGGTTCTTAATTTCCAAGAATCTCTATCATCTTTACGATCTCCGTTGCATATTCCTTTCTGTGCCCTGTGGATAGCAGCACGTCTTCATTATGACTCTACTCTTTCTCCCCCAGATGTATTGAGGTGTATTGACAAGTAAAAAATCATATATTTTTTAAGGTATACAGCACGATGTTGTGCCCTACGAATTCACTGTGAAATGATCACCATGGTCTGTGACTCCTCTTCTGCTGAGTTTCTTAACTCAGAGATCTGTGCGGAGGTAGAAGGACAAGCTCTCTTCTAGAGCCGTCTTAGGGAACATCTTGGGGAGGAGAGATGGAGAGTGTGACAAGCAGCAGAGTTCCACAGCGTGAAGCCAGGGTACCGCCCAGTACCCCCAAATTCTGACCTTGGTTCCCCTCCACTGACTGAGTTTGACCTTCACTCTTCTTTCAAAATGATAGAAAAGAAAACTTTTCTAAGTTTTCTAAGATAACTAAAATTATCACCTACATTTTCTAACTTTTCTTCTTAACTTTTCTTCTTTCTAACTTAACTTTTAACTAACTTCTAACTTTTCTTCTTCCTGACTTCTTTCAAAATGATAGAAAAGAAAACTTTTCTAACTTTTCTAAGATAACTAAAATTATCACCTACATTTTCTTCTAAGAAGCAAAGGTTGCACACCCAGACTTCACATTCAAGTTCTAAGTAAGATCTAGGGAGCAGTAAATGTGTAACTTCGGTGTCCAATGTCGGAAATCCAGACCTAGTTTGGATCCTTCTTTTTGGATCCCCAGGCAAGCAGTTTCTGGGGGCTTTATGAAGAGTATGAGTTCGCAACGTAGAAAAGGGGAACAAATTTGCCTTCTGCAGGGAAGGACCTTTCTCTGCTCCCAACAGCCCCCGTGGTTTTGGGAAATAGCTACTCCTGGGTGGAACGCTGCTGCTGCTCCGTGGACAGGCAAGGGCAGAACCATCCATAGGAAGACAGTCCGGGATAAGAACCGTGCTAAAGCAGAACTGAACATGAGACGTGACTGTCTGGGTTGGGATGCTTTAGGAATCTGGAGGGAGAATCTAAACAGACTTTCTCGCTGTGTGGGCCTGTGATAGGTCTCGTGTTTTCAAGTGAAAAGAAGAGGGTTTTGAGTTTCAGTCCAAGTTCCCTTGTTGCAGAAGCCAGATCAGGATCCCGTGGGTCTGTGGCCTACCCCACTGGGCAGTTGGGCAGCAGAGACTAAGCCTTCCCCGAAGGAGGCCCAGCATTCCCTTGGTGTAGTCAGTGCGTGCCAGTGGAGAGGTAGGCCCATGATCACAGTGCGGACCCAAACTCCTCAGACCGCAACAAGCTTGTGATTCACCCGAGGCTCTGCAGACGTGGCTCGGATTTCACTGGGGGGCAGGGAGGCTGTGGAGCTGAAGTTTGCATTTCCAGCCAGCTCCCAGGTGATACCCATGCTGCTGGTCTGCTCAGCACAACACTGTTAATCAGCTCACAAGCCAATTAGTACATTCTTGTTTGCCAATACCAGGTAGATGTATGCCTAAATTAGATCAAGCTTTTGGCCAGAGTTTTATTTTCAGCTCTTAACTTGACTTTGGCTTTTCCTTTATTTCCTTAGCTTACCCATATTTGGACATTAATAGGTGTTTCTTTATGGCACAAAACCCCTGTGTCAAGGAGAGTCTCTTTTGCGTGACTTTTCCCTGGACACAATGTACCAAGCACCTCATAAGTGCCATTGTACACAGCAGCCAGTAATGTGGACCCTATCCCCCTCCATGTGGCTTACAGTCTGCAGTGGGGGGAGAGGGAGTTCACAGGCATCTCAGAAGCATGGGACACTCTGGGCAGGATGAGATCTCCGAGGATCCCACTCAGCCTTGTGGGGATGCCCAGTGAGCCACAGAGGGGCTCTTTGCCAGAATCCCAGCAACCAGCTGGGCACCAGGATGGAGGGCAGAGTCCTGGCTCTCATCTAACCCCTGGCTCCCTGTTCTCTCCCAGAGATATCAGGGTTCTTGTTTCGATCACTTTAAAAGGGCTTCCCATTTTCTAGAACTGGATGGATTAACCTGATAAAGCCCTCACTGAGGTCAACTGCATGAGCAGACATTGTATACGCTAAGCCGTCAGAAATCTAATTGGTCTGTTTATGCTACAGTTAGATGGATGGGATGCAAGTGTTGTAATGCTGCCGCTGAGCCATGCTTCAGCCTGAAGTTCCAGCAGTTTACGTTAGAGCAAGACTTTGGCGGCTTGCTTTTTACTAATGCAGCTCAGAAGTTTCTAGTGTTTACAATAGCTGCGAGGTATTTGTATTTTTATAGGGATTCTCACTCCTTTCATCTAATGTCGAAACATACAGAGTCATGGCGAAGTTGGGTGCCTGTTCTGTTTTATGATCAAGAGGACCATTAACAGATAGATAGCTTGCCCCCACCCCTTCCCGGAACATCCTGAGCTCTCCCCTACCACAGCCTCCTTCCAGCAGAGCTGCCCTAGACACTGTTAGTTCCAGAAAACGTACACTAGAGTGGAGCCCACTCCCTCCAGCTGGGCGCAGCCTCGGCCAGCCACTCTCCCGAGCTGACAGGTTTACCTTGGTATTCATGAAGGATCCCAGACCTTAGCCCTCAATGGTGGGAAAGCAGGGCCACTTGCGCACTCTCCTCTTCTTCATGGTGCTGAGGCCTTTATGTTTGAATTGGCTGACGCAAAACAAGAGTATTCAGAGATGCTAAATTGTTCAACAAAAGATTGGCCCACAAAGCAGCCCCCTCATTGTGGGCCGCCCTCCCCCGCAAATGCCCCAGCAACCACAGAATGGGCAGCGCTTTCTTTTGCAGAAAGCTGGTTCTTGTGTTCTAAAAAGGTTGCAATCGGAGCCGTTTGGTAAAACTGGAACTCACAGAATTCTCGGCAGAAAGTTGTGATTAATGAAAGCCCAGGGAAAGCCTTACCTGATACGCTGGAGACTTAATTAGAGATTCTGCTCTAAGATGCAGAAGCATTTCACAGTGGATTAGCTGCCTGCAGAAGTGGGCTGCTTTTCCTCCTGAGCTAAATTGTTTAAATTCTACACCCTTCACTTCATTTGTTTGCTTCTGCTGGGTTTTCACGGACAGGGCCCCCTCTGCATTGTGTTTGTGCTTCCAATCTGCTCAGCCATTCAGCTCACATTCCATATTTTTGTGTTTGTGTAACACATTCATAAATAACATTACATGCCAGGAGATTTCAGCAAATTAACAAACTAATTTTTCTCTCGTCCCTTCACAAACTAACACTTTGGGTTGTGGAATGTAGTCCTCGAGAGTCACAAGGTAAAAAAAAAAGGAAAGCAAAAGAGGAAAAAACCTAATCTCGTGCTGAATTTGAACCACAGATTTGTAACAGCCTTTGCAACCGTGTGGGCTTCGTTGATTTTGTGTTTTGATGTGCTACGTAATATTTGGGCATATGAAGCCTGGCTTCATTTACTTTTGCCACAGTGAACGTTCCTGTTTCCCTTTTATCTTCAAGGTATTTCTTTGCTGTTCTGGCAATCCTAACAATCCTGGGTGTTCTCAACGGGCTGGTTTTGCTCCCAGTCCTTCTGTCCTTCTTCGGACCATACCCCGAGGTCAGTAATCATACCAGGCTATAACATACACCCCTAAGGCCACCTGAAAGCTGTTTGTCCCAGGGTCCCTGTGAATTTAGATATTTAAGGTATCTCAACATTACTATCTGCTTTTTCAGTAAACATTTCCACGACTATGGCTTTTTTCTCTTCAATGTAATAGTTGGGGGGATGTCGTACTTGTTTTGTTTCAGTGTCTTAAACCAAGTGATTGGCGGTCTGAGTCTTGTAGTTCTGTATCCATGAAGCAGCTAACACCCAAGATGAATATCTGGGCTTGAAAATAAGTAAAAAGGTCACAGCCTGCCTTTTCCAAGGCGTAAGAGCAGAGGCTGGATCTTGGGCCCCCAGCTGTCGAGGGGCAGAGTGGGGGAGGTGAGACAGGGCCGTGGGAGAGGCCGGGCCATAGGGGGACGGGTACAGAGGCCACTGAGCCATACAGTGCTTTGCAGTCTGAGTGTGACCAGCAGTAAATGGATGATAACCCTTCTGATATGGAATCTCCTTAAACAGGTGTCTCCAGCCAACGGGCTGAACCGACTGCCCACCCCTTCCCCCGAGCCACCCCCCAGCGTGGTCCGCTTTGCCGTGCCCCCCGGTCATGCAAACAATGGGTCTGATTCCTCTGACTCGGAGTACAGTTCTCAGACGACGGTGTCGGGCATCAGTGAAGAGCTTCGGCACTACGAGGCCCAGCAGGGCACCGGAGGCCCTGCCCACCAAGTGATCGTGGAAGCCACAGAAAACCCTGTCTTTGCCCGCTCCACTGTAAGTCACCCTGACAGGGTGGGGGTAGGGGTAGCCCCATCTCCTGTGAACAGCAAAATCCCAGACAGATAGGATTTTAAAATAAAGTAAAGATTATGTAGAATCATATGAAATTGCCAAGATTTGCCTCTGAAACTATAAAAACGTTCATTCCTTGTGTTTGGGTGTCCTAGGGATTGCAAAGGGCGGGGACCAGTATCCCCAGCGTTGAGTAGCGTTGGCATGTATCTTACTCAGGCGTAGCACACTTGGAGCTTGAGGCTCAGAGGGAAAGCCTGCCTTCCTGCTGCTGCTTGTTTTTTGTTTTTTGGTTTTTTTTTTAGCTGCACGTCATTTTAGAATAATACTTTTTTAAAACGTAGTGGTATTTTTATTGCCAACAGTGATTTTTTTCCCCTCCCACTTCTGTTACCTTTAAATCCCCCAGTACAAAATGATTTCAATTGTTGATGTCTAAGACTTTACTAGAAGTGGGAAGCTTAGCCTTTGGGAAAGCCATGAGCAGCCCGGGCTTCTCAAAGACTCCGAGAGCCCCAGCCATGTCCTGCACTCTCTCTGCTCCTGGGGAAGTGCTCAGCACCCACCCCCACCCCCACCCAGGCCTAGAGCATAGTACATAAAACCCTAGGAAGGTTGAGGAAGGTTCTAAGACTCGTGTTGCTCCAACTGAGGGCCTCCTGCTGTCCCTCCAGGAAATGGGTATTCCAGTCCCAGGCCAGAGCAGCCCTCGCATGAAAGAGAGAGAGGCCGACCAAATAACCTAAATTTTCCTCCTCTTACCCCCCGTGACGATGCCTGCTGAGCTGCAGTGTGAATCTGGTTTGGTTCAGCAGGAGCCTAAAAATAGGTACAAGCTGAACGACTTTGAAGTTGGTCACGGTCCTTTTGATTGATGTGGCCACTGTGTTGCTCCACGCTTTGTATAGAGACCCAGAAACCAGATTCCTAACAACCGGACAGAGCAGCGCTGCCCCATAGAACTTTCCGCGATGATGGAAATGCTCCCTCTGTGCTCGCCCGTGTAGTAGCCACTGATCACATGTGGCTGTTTAGCCCTTGAAATGTGGCTGGTGCAACGAAGGAACTGCATTTGGAATTTGTGTTCAGTTAAGGGCAAAGAGCCCCGTGTTCCTAGTGGCTGCCGTAGTCAACGGTGTAGGCATTGACATCCTGCCAGCATGCAGCGCTGGGGTGAGCCAGAGCCAGATACTTAGCAGTTTTCCAAGAGAAGGAGCTTGGGATTGGACCTACAGCGCAGGGTGGGGCTCAAACAGCAGGAGGGAGGCAGTGCGGGGACTCTGTGACCACAGCCCTGCATTTAAGGGCCACAGCCACGTGTGCCCAGCCAGCTGCGCTAGAGAAAGCCTAGACCCAGGCTCCAAATAAGGCCCTCCTCTGCCACGTTGGGGAGGTTCTAAAAGAACAAGTTTTTCTTTTGTGGGTGGAAGGCCCCGCTGGCTCCCGGGGGGCCTCTTCCAGCCATTTGTGGGGTTGACTGAGCACTTGGTGAAGAGCTGTGTGTGGGTGGCCGGCAGGAGACGGAGCCAAGAAGGGAAGGCGGGGCGCAGTGAGGGGCGACGCCCCGCCCGGGGCTGGCGTCCCTCCTGTTTTAACCTGCCCTCACTCTCTGCAGGTGGTCCATCCTGAAGCAAGACATCACCCACCCTCAAACCCTCGCCAGCAACCCCCCCTGGACACAGAGCCTTTGCCTCCTGGACGACCAAGCCAGCAGCCCCGGAGGGAACCCCCCAGAGAAGGCCTGCGGCCACCCCCCTACAGACCGCGCAGAGATGCTTTCGAAATTTCTACTGACGGGCATTCTGGCCCTAGCAATAGGGACCGTGTGGGCCCCCGGGGAGCCCGTTCGAACAACCCTCGGCACCCAGCGTTCACTGCCATGGGCAGCTCGGCGCCCAGCTACTGCCAGCCCATCACCACTGTGACGGCCTCGGCGTCCGTGACTGTGGCCGTGCACCCTCCGCCCGCCCCCGGGCCCGGCTCCACGTGGAACCCCCGAGGGGGACTGTGCCCGGGCTACGGGGACTACCCCGAGACTGAGTACGGGCTATTTGAGGACCCCCACGTGCCTTTTAACGTCCGGTGCGAGAGGAGGGATTCCAAGGTGGAAGTCATAGAGCTGCAGGACGTAGAATGTGAGGAGAGGCCCCGGGGCAGCAGCTCCAACTGAGGTACGTGCAGGGTGGGTGGGTGTTGGCCCTAGAGTCGCTGCCCCTCAGCAGCAGTGGAGGGATGTGGGGGGGTGGGGACCGAAAGCAGAGCTCCTTGGGGCTTCTCAGGCCACCCCCTCGGGGAGCCCCTGGGCATTGGTGTGGCCCAAACCAAACACCGGTGACCCCTGGTCTCCACCACACCCAAGCTCTTTCATCCTTGGGGAACCGGTCCAGTCCCAAACTGGGTCTCTCCCTTGCTGTAGACCTGTTGAGAATTAGTGCAAGTTCATGGGGATGCTAGCTGGCTTCCACCTTTCTTTTATTTATTTATTTATTTATTTGACAAAGAGAGATCACAAGTAGGCAGAGAGGCAGGCAGAGAGTGAGAGAGAGGGAAGCAGGCTCCCCGCTGAGCAGAGAGCCCAATGCAGGACTCGATCCAAGGACCCCGAGATCATGACCTGAGCCGAAGGCAGCGGCCCAACCCACTGAGCCACCCAGGTGCCCCTCCACCTGTCTTTCGATCTCTCTAAAGCCCCGTGACAGCTGTGATTGATACACGGCTCGGTGAACCCTAAGCCTCACATCGGGGAAGGGCTCATGACCCACCCTGAGGAGCCCCTCCTGCGCTCACCCAGCACCCTATGCTGATTTCTAGTGCCATTGACCAGTTTCCTTGATTTGGTGCTAAGTACAAACTCATACACCCGTGGCTTTGTTTGACTTTTTTTTTTTTTTTCTCTTTTAAAGGGTGAGTAAAATCTGAAGCAGAGGCCAAAGATTGGAAGTCCCCCACCCCCCCAACCCCCTCTACCCCCGAACTGCTTGAAGAGAACCGCTTAGAGTCCCACAGGCGTGCGCTCCGGGAGAGCAGTTCCGCGTTACTGTAACCGATTGTATTATTTTGTGAAATAGTTCTATAAATATTTAAGAGGTGTACACATATGTAATATACGAAGGAACGGATGTACAGTAGTGCGATCTGGGCTCTCTCCACCCCCACCCCCAGAGTGGGCGGTGGGGAGGCCGCCGCAGGGCCCCTCCCGATTTGTGCATGGGTCTCTGTGCCACAAACAAGCCTAACTTAGTCTTAAATTTCAGCATATGTTGCTGCTGCTTAAATATTGTATAATTTACCTGTATAATTCTATGCAAATATTGCTTATGTAATAGGATTATTTTGTAAAGGTTTCTGTTTAAAATATTTTAAATTTACATATCACAACCCTGTGGTAGTATGAAATGTTACTGTTAACTTTCAAACACGCTATGCGTGATAATTTTGTTGTTTAATGAGCAGATATGAAGAAGGTACGCTGACCCCGGTGGCTTCTCCAGGTGTAGTGGGATGTGGTTACGTTTGGCTGTGTGTATGTGTGTGTGTGTGTGAACATGTGTGTGGTTTCCCAATGTACTGTACTGTGATTTTATTTTTTTTTTCTCTTTTTGTTTCTTTTCACTATCTTGTAACCCTCAGTGGGCTTTGCCCTAGTTGAGCTGGAAGAGTCAGGATGTCTTTATTGCTTGGTGCTGGTGGAAAGCTAGCCCTGAATGTCGCCTTACCCTTTCGCCAGACTCCCTTCAGGCCCAGGGCTCTCTTGCGATCATTGGCTGCTATCCAGACTCTCCCAATTCATGCCTCAGAGGAGACGGGCTCTGTTGCATGGATCGTTGTGGTGGACGGTGGAATCTCAGGGTTTAGAGCTAACATCCGCTCATCTTCATTGGTATTAAAGCATTATTATAGAACATGCTCAGTGGTGCGCCTCAGCTGGGCCATGAACATATACTCTAGACTATGCAGCCTTCGTTGTACCTCTCGTGACACACACACATGCACACGCACATACATATACATGCACCCTCAAAAACGTAAGGGCAGATTGGAAATCTTTCAGAGACCATGACCCTGCTATGAGTAGAAAAACCTGTTGATTCTAGTTTTTCACCACAGTCAACCCAGAAGTGATGTTTTGAGTCCCTACAATTTAAACTCCCCCTTCTTCCTAAATTGCACAGTTGGCTGGGACTTTCTGGGTCTGTTTGTATCTTCTTGAAAAATAAATAGTGAGCCTCCAGTGTGGTGATGTGGAGACAGAAGTTCTGCAGGTTAGGAGCTTCCAAAGGATCCTTCTCGGTGTGTGAATATTCCCATTATGGGCCCACGCGCCCTCAACAGACTGTGTCCCTCCTCTCAGCCTCATTTGTGTTCCCTCAACGGGATGTTGACCCTAGAACAGAGAGATGTTCATTCCATACACCCCACTTAATAACGTGTCCGGAAGCAGGTCTCTCAACCAGGTGTGATTTTTAAAGATTTGCTTCTGTCTTGCTTCTGTTGTCTTGCTCTGAGGTGTGTGTCAGGGAGGTGGTCAGTACCCAGCTGCCAGTGGCAGCTCCCACAGTGTCCTCCTGTTCACCACAGAAAAACTCAGTCAGAAGGCAATGGGCTCCCGGTAGTACCCAGCAGCACACTGACCTCAGACCCAAAACCTTGCCACAAAACTGTAAGATACTCATTGGAAGCCCCCTGTGGCCACCAGGTGTGTGTGTTCACGTGCCAGGGGCCTCAGGGGGCCCGCGTCTACTGTCCAGTGATTCTGTCAGCCACACTGTCTGTCCACCTAATATCCAGCTCTGCTCAGAAAACTTATGTCCTGCATTCAAGAGAGAGATGGTGCAGAATTCTGAGGTCTGCTTCTCTCGTTCGTGGAACGCCCTCCTTGCTCCTTTCCTGAGCCCAGTTTGTGTGGTGCATGAGAGCTCATATGGCCCTGCTTTCTGCACGGTGTAGAACTTTCTCCCACAGTCACTTTGGCAAAGGGAGAACCCGGGGGCGGGCAGGCAGCCAGAATTTCTCTCTCTCTCTCTCTCTCTCTTTTTAAAAATAGTTTTATTTTGTCTGTCTTGTTTGTTCATTTGGATGTTTTAATTTTTTAAAAATCTTTGCTGATATTTATAATTTTGTATCATAAGAATGTTTTCCTACAGTATTTGTCATGCCAGTTTATAACAAAAAAATGCAGGGATTTTATTTCTATTGGAAACACTATTACAGCTATGTTTTACTTTTGAACAGAATTTTTATTTGTATAGAGTGCTTACTAATGTTAAATAGTTCAGAGTATATAACATTTTCATTAAAGACTCATGGTAGGTGTTAGTGTAAGGAGTTTAAAGGAAATAAATATTCAAACTGGGTCTCATTATCTGCCAGTTTTGGCAGAAATGGGTTTGTGTCATTTCAATTACAAAGATAAAAGTATGCCATATAATTTATTTATATGAAAATTTATTTTTGTAGTGTACATAGTAGTCATCAAGTCTTTTGACAGAAGTATATTTTTAAAGAATTTATATGTGATGAATCCATAATGTCTGGAACTTTGCTGAGACATGAGTGGGGCACACTTTTCATTGTAAGTACAGCAAGGAAAAGAAAATGTTTAACAGTGTTAAGAGAGTGAGAGATCGAGTAAATATTCATGCAATTGTGAAATGTGTATTAGTTACCATTTGTGACCTAGTGTGGTTCTGATTTTAAACCTTGGAAGGCAAAAATGTACAAACTCTCTAAATATTAATGTTCAAACACTGATAGAAATTCTAACATGAATAAAAAATAATATAACTTGTTGGTTATGTCTTCGTTCATGGAATTTTATTTTTGAAGATTTTATTTATTTGTTATTTGAAAGTGTGAGAGAGAGTGTTTGTGTGTATACACATGTGCAAGCAGGGGGAGGAGCAGAGGGAGAGGGAAAATCAGACTCCACACTGAGTGTGGAGCCCAATGTGGGGCTCAACCCCAGGACCCTGAGGTTATGACTTGAGCAGAAAGCAAGAATTGGACCCTTCACTGAGCCACCCAGGCAACCCTAGTCATAGAATGTTTTTTTAATTGTATTAACAGAATGTTTTACAAAGGCGGTTAGCATGTCAGGCCACCAAAAACTTCATTGTTTTGTCTTAGGAACCTTGCTAAAGAATGCTTTCTTGTTCTCCCTCACAGAAGCATTCTTTTTTTTTTTTTTAAAGATTTTATTTATTTATTTGACAGAAATCACAAGTAGACAGAGAGGCAGGCAGAGAGAGAGGGAAGCAGGTTCCCTGCTGAGCAGAGAGCCCGATGCCGGACTCGATCCCAGGACCCTGAGATCATGACCTGAGCCGAAGGCAGCGGCTTAACCCACTGAGCCACCCAGGCGCCCCGCACAGAAGCATTCTTAATATAAGAAGAACTCTAGGTTTTTATTTTCTGACACCAGGGAAGTTCCTAAATACCATTCAAAATGATCCCCTTGTCCTCTCTTAACATTCTTATTTTTTTTTATGTGATGCCTAATAATTAGAGGAAACACTGATCAAGACCAATGTGATGATTATTCAAATAAAGGAAGGTACCATACTTAACTCAGGGTAGCCGACAACGTGGTACTGGTTGAACCTGATACAGAATGGCTTTTTCTGGGTGTTTATGATTCGGTTATATCTCATTTTCATCGTAGCCGTGGAGAAAAAATAAGACCAGGAGTATCATACCCACCGGAAAGCAAGGAGTGGTGGGGAGGAACTCAAAACCCAAATTATTCAAAACACCCGGTGAGGGGTCAGCAAACTGCAGTCCTCAGGCCTCCAGTTCTTGTCAAGTTTTCTCACAAGATGGACATGAGCAGCGACATACAGATGGTGACTGCTTTCCAGCTAGTGGCAGAGTTGAATAGTTGTGACCTGCTCTACAGCCCATGGAGCCTAAGATGATTTACTAACTGGCCCTTGAGATAGAGACCCATTTTAAGATAGGGTTACCGTAGGCCAATGATCCTCAGGTGTGGTTCATGGATTGGCAGCATTGGCGTGCCTCAGCAGCTTTCTAGAACAGCAGAATATTCAGGGTCACCCCAGACCTACTAAGTCAGACTCCTGGGAGTGAGACCCAGGAATCCGTGCGTTAACCAGCTGTCCTGGTAGTTCTGATGCACCAGCAGCGACGATCCCCTAAACCCCTTCCTGCTGCATGTGACCGCAGCTCTATAATTTTAACCAGTGCAGGCCAGATCTGGAAACAACGTAGATATGCCGACTCCTCTGTTTGGTCTTTCCACAAAAAACACATGTTCCTCCAGGGGAAAGAGTGGAGACCTGTCAACAGCATTTGTGTCTGGGAACCCAGAGAAGGGAATTCCTTTTCAGTGCTCTGCCACTGCTGTGGGGCAGGATCCCAGTGGAAGGCATGAGCTTCTGACCTCAGAAACAGGGGAGGATGGTCACTCCGGGCCAGACCCCAGTCCACCCTTCCCGCTGAGAGGGCTGCAGGGGACCCACTCTGACTTGGACCTGTCCCTTGAAACCTTGGAGCTTCCATATCCTCATCTGTATATAAACTAAAGATAATATGTGTCCTTTGCATACTTCTGAAGGTCAAAAGCAGTGCTGGTTGTGATGAGGTTTGGCCCAGAGGGAACCTCTGTGGACCCCACACTGAATAAGATGCTCAGGTAATACAATGTCCTCCTTAATGGATGTTCATATAAGTGTTCATAAGTGTTAAGCGGGGGTTCCTGTCTTAAAACCTCATCCTCCTCTCTCCTGGTCTAATCTACAGTCTGTTCCTAAAACCCGTCGGTGGTGAACTTCACACATAACACTCGCTTGGTCATGGGGAGTAGGTGCCCCCTGAAACTGAGCATGGAAAATATTAATTGCATTAATTGGAATTCAAATTGAGAGGTGCTTTCTTTTAGAGGAGTTTTACACCACCAAAATGACCGTTCGTTGCCATCCAATTTTATATTCTTTATAAATTACATATACCTAACTAAGTAAGCTAATTTAGTTTTTCATGTTGGCCTGGGGAGAAGTTTTTAATCAGATTTGTGTCCCAAAATCCACCATATTTATTCAGGACTTAGGTAAACACAAGGCCCCATTATTTTTGGCACGATGGGCATATTTAACAGCTTTGGGAATGCTGCACGCTGCTAAATTTCGGGCAGCAGCCGTGTCGATGTGAAGGCAGGTGTTTCATTTTTGGTAACTGGCAACTGACCTCCCAAAAGGAGAAGTGGAGATGGCCTATTAATCATCCAGAAAGAACATCTGCCAAGTTTTAATCACTTTTAATGAAGGTTGTGCCTAATGAGAATACGCCTCAAACACAAATCTGCTTCATGGTTCACATTGTCGAGATGGAGAGCGTGGTGGATGCCATTTTCTGCGAAGGCTCCCTTCCAGGAAATGACAACTTTCATCTTTGGGATCTTGAAGGAACATTCTGATCTCTTAGGAACTCGGTAGAACTCAGGAAAGCAGAGGGACCTGGGGCTCTCTGTTACATAAAGAAGGGAGCAGTAGAGATGATCCAAATCAAGCTTGGCCTGGCCAAAGCAGGCGTGACATTCTACATGGCAGTGTGTTTTGGTGATCTTTGATTCCCGCCTACCCTTTAGGAATTCCCTTTCTTGGGGCCAAGAGAATGGGGCCTTTCGACTGAGAGGGAGACTTTGCGCTGACAATGAGACACACCCCAGGGAGCAGTGTAGCTCAAACAGGCAAACACAGCCTCATCTTCCTCAGAGTCAACTGAACCCCTTTGCATTTCTTTTACCTGGAGCGGGTTCTCTTCATTCATTGGTGTCCCATCCAGGCAGGACCTAAGACCGAGGGCACTGGAGTGTGATATTAGGTCTCACTGAGGCAAAAACTAAACCCAGAGAAGAGTTCACACAAAAGCAAACCCAGAAAATACCTCTGTCAACAGCAGCATGTTCGTACACAATGGACAACAGCTTGTATTCTCGTGGAAAAGGGGGTGGTGGACAAGAACCGGTTTTATTTTTATAAAGAGAAAAATCACACAGATGGAGGAGACATTGACGAGCAAGTTCTGGCTGGTGAGGATTGCAGCCTTAAGCCCACATGAAGATGCCAAAAGGATAATCTTTGTAATTACAAATTTCAATCAGCGGCAGCAGTAGGTGGACTCCTGGTGATAGGCTCTTTTGCGGCAAGACAAGAAGCAAGATGGGGCAGGAAGGGAGAAAAGCAGGAGGCGGTCCGCTGAGGGCTGAGAGAGAAACAGCTCTCCTGTCACAGGGCACATGCTCAGATGTCCAGAGAATGAGGCTGATACCATGGACATAGACAAATTGCCAGCAAAACTAGGAAAAGACCATTCAACTGGGGAAGAGGCATGAAAAAAAGAATGGAATAAAATGCCAAGAGACAAAACATCCACGGGCTGCGAGAGCCATTGCCAGCCCATAATACTTCTATTGGGCCCAAAACATCAATAAGCACCCTGGGATCGTCCATCGGATGGATGATTTTTCTTGTCTTACTCAGTTCCCACCTTACATGGAATCATGGAAGGCCATGATGAATCATACGAATATGTCCAGAATCATGGAAGCCCAAAGCTGTCCCAGGCCTTGGCCATCTTAGACTCAGAAAGGCTGGAGATGTGCTATGACATTCTCAACGTTGGCCAGCAACTTCCGGAGTCAAGTCAGACTTAGGACCCGAATCTAATGCAGTCTGATGTTCTTATTCCCTTATCACCTCCCTTCCCCTCACCGCCACCTCGCCATGTGTTTTACATGTTAATTTCAAAGGTAGGAATGCCTGCCCTCTACACCACTGATGTGCAGCAGGGCTCCAGGGCCCCTCAGCTGTGGCGTAGGTCCACAACCAGGTGCACAGCGTATATATCTGCACTAAAGGCAAACAGCCGCAGTGGAGGAAGCAATTAGCAAATCTCTGAATTATCCTTCTGATTACACTTAAATTCCAAAAGCTAATTGGCTAAAATGTTTCTCCTTAATTAGAAGCAATTAATATGTGAAGCTAGGTTTGCATTTCACAAGAGAGTTTGCATTTCACGATTGAAATTTCATAGTTCATTCACTAATGGTCTCTAAAGGCTCGTGATCATAAGGCACACACAATTAAGGTGGCATTTTCAACGTGCAAGCGAGGGAGGATGGCTGAATTTGTGAACGATCCTTCCAAAGCAGAGGACACGGCCGCCATCCACCCGGGGCCACAGAACACCATCGGGCATGCTCGCGCTTGCCCAGACACACCCAACTGTGTCACAAGTCCCGACCTGTCCACTGTGACCCCTTCCGAATTTCCTCCTCCTCTCTCACTTGTTCTCTTTCACCTGAAGAGGCTTGTCCGTGCTCCCTTACATAGTCAAGGCAGACTCTACATCAAGGCCAAAGGGAAGCCTCTCCAGAGTCCGGAGACTATGGCTGGAACGCCGCCCCAGGGAGCAGGAGCACTAGCAGAGATTGGAGGAATGACCGTGGTGAGGTAAGAAAGGGGAGACAAGGGCAAAGCCTGAGGAAGAAGCAGCTCCAGGAAGTTGAGGCCAGGACAGGACTCCCTGGCCCCACACCAGAGTAATTTCCGGAGATGATGCTGATCTGACACCAAAGGGGAAGACAGAGAATAGAGGAAGGATTCCTTTGTCTTACGTGTTAGTTTTTCCCTCTCTCTTCCATTTATTTTCCAAAATCTTCAAGGGAGAGAATGTATTGAGAGAAAGAGCTGGCAAACTAAAAATCCAGACCAAGGACTTGTTTTTGTAAATAAAGTTTTATTGGAACACCGACATGTACATGCTCACTTTTGTACGGTCTGAGGCTGCTTTCATGCCACAGGGGCAGAGCTGAGCTGTTGCAACAGACACCATATGGCCACAACGCCTGAAATATTTTCTGGTGGTCATTTATGGAAAAAGCTTGCCACTCCTTAGAATATGATGTCTCTGCATTGACTCATGTACACACTCTGGCCCCTGTACAGATGGGCTAATTCTTGTTATTTCTCAAACACATCAGGCAGCGGTTTCCCTCAGGATATTTGTGCTTAATTCTTCTCTCCACCAGGACTACACATTTTGTCTCCCAGATGGACACATGGCTCACTTCCTCACCAAATTCAGGTCTTTGTTGAAAGGCCGCCTTCTGGAGAGGGGGAGGCTACCTGCCCCTCCCCCACTTCAAAACCGCAAATACAATCCACACCCCAATCCCAGAACCCCATCCGCCTCTTCTGCCTAAGTTTCTCCATAGCATTTAGTGTTTTCTAACATCCTCTAAATTTAGCCAACTGATAAGTTTATTATTTTATCTCACCCTAGTGAATGTTAGCTCTTTGAAGACAAGGATATTTGGCTATTGTATTTACTACTGTATTCCCCAAAGCCTAGAACCATGCCTGGAACATAGCATGCAGTTAAGTATAGCATTTGTTAAGCAAATAAACCCTACAAAGTACCTACTCTAATTTCTCCCACTTTACAGATGAGAACACTAGAAGGTTACAAGATCTGCTAGAAATTGTAATGAGAGTCACGATTTCTGACCCACCAGCCTTAAGCACTAACCACTGGAACTCTATGTTACTGTTTGCCTCTCCTGTGCATTCCCATTACAGCTGGCTACTGAGCATAGAACCCTATCTGGATCCAGGAACCGTTCCTGATCCTGGGCAGGATGAAAAGAATAACAGGACCAGATACGAAGAACCTTAAAATCTGATTCTTTCTATTTCCCTACAAATATATATAAATATAATGACACATACAGGTGCATTTTGTTTTGTTTTACTTTGCTTTTTATTATAGCAAAATTTCAAGCACACACACAGAATATAGAGTAATGAACCCCCATGTATCCAGTTCCAACAACTGGTAACTTTTCCCCGTTCTGTTTTGTCTGTGCTCCAATTTCTCCTTGCTTGCTGGGGTCTTTGAACATAAATCCCAGACATCATCCCATTCCACTGACAGATACTTCATTACGAAGTTAGTTGACACAGCATGTTACATTAGTTTCAGGTGTACAAAAGAGCGATTTGACAAGTCTATACATTCCGCGGGGCTCACCACAAGTGTGGCTCCCATCTGTCACCATACAATGCTATTACAACTTCATTGACTATATTCCCTGGGTTGTGCCTTTCATCCCTGTGACTTATGCATCCCATAACGGAAAGCCCATCCCGCCCACCCCACCCATGTTACCCAACCCCCTCCTTCCCTCTCTCCCCCTCTGGTACCCTAACCACCCTGCGCTTTACCACACCAAACCAAACTAACAATAATTCCTTTATGTCGCATAATACCCAATACATATTCAAATCCCCCCAATTGTCCCAAGGTTGACTTGTGTTTATTTTCTCCTATTTTTTCAAGCATTTCACCATCTCTATAATTATTCAAAATAAAACAAAAAAGCAGGGTGCCTGGCTGGCTCGGTTGGTAAGATTTTGTATGTGGCTTTTGATCTCAGGGTCAGGAATTTGAGCCCCACGTTGGGTGCAGAGATTGCTTAGAAAAATAAATTTTAAAAACAAAAAAAGTCAACAAATTTTTTTTATATCTTAAAAAGAAATATGTTAGATAAATTAAGATAGATGTACAACTAAATATAATATAGAATATGATGAATTTTTTTAAAAAAAGAGTAATTCAAGCAAAATGGGACTTAAAGGGATGACTAGATCAGGAAAGATGTCATGAAGGAGATGGCATTTGAATTTGGCCTTTATGGATAGGATTTCAGTGGGTAGAGACCGTGGATAGGGCATTACCAATAAAAGAAAGAGACTGAGTTAAGTCCCAGAAGATAAGAAATTTAGGGTGTGTCTAGAAAATGTTAGATCTATTATGTTGGAGCAGATGCCACCCAAGAACTATGGTTCTCAGAGTGTGGTCCTAGGACTGGTGGCTTCAACATGACCCAGGAAATTGCTAGAAAGGTAAACTCACAGGCTCCCCCACCCTCAGCCCTACCAAATCATAATCTCTGGGTTTGAGGCCCAGGAATCTGTTTTAATAAGTTCTCCGGGTAATTCTTTACCTTTTTTTTTCTTTTTATTTTTTTCTTTATTTATTTAAACAATCTCTACACCAACATGGGGCTCAAACTTAGGATCAGTGGTCATACTCTTCTAACTGAGCCAGCAAAGTGCTCTTCTCCAGGTGATTTTTTTTTTTTAAGATTTTACTTATTTATTTGAGAGAGAGAAAGCAAGAATGGAAAGAGGGGCAGGCGGAGAGGGAGACACAGAATCCCCGCTGAGCAGGGAGCCCCATGCAGGCTGCATCCCACTACCCTAAGATTATGACCTCAGGGAAGGTAGACACATAGACACTTAACCAGCTGAGCCACCCAGGTACCTCCTCTGCAGGTGATTGTTAAGCTCCCAGAAGTTTAGGAAGGGCACATGTAGGGAAAAAGGTAACCTTGAAAGCTAGCCTACTGGCGATAGCCTTATCCGTTTGTCCTCTTGAAGATTGTTAAACAGATACTTGGTTGTGCCTATGTTTTAGAGCACTGAAGGATGGATGAGAGGTACAGAAATAGAACCTTGAAGCAGGAAGAACATAGGCTATTGCAGTGACTATCAAAGGCAATTACAGCAGAAACCTATTGCTTGTGTTTCCCAACATCCCTTCACTGCCTGGGTTCCCAGCCCAAGTTTCTTCTGGAGGAAGATACCCTTTTTCCAACCCTCAGTATATCTGCTTCAGGTAGAGCGGTCCAGGCTTCAAGGTTGATCAGGTGACTCAGACTGTCCAATAAGAGCATCATTTCCTGGCCACAGTTATTGGTTCAAGGATGGGAACATGAATCAGTCAGAATCTCTTTGATGTTCTGAAGCTCCATGTGAAACATCTAAGAGTAGATGTGCTTTGGTAGGATTTGCTTTCCAATGAGAAACGTGCAGCCTCTGTGTGACTGGAGCGGTAGAGAGCTTTTATGAGAAAGGAGCCAATACTGCAAAAGGCGGGGCCAAGGAAACAAGAAGATGAAGTACAAACTGCTTACATCATTTGAACCCTGGATCAAGCTGTACCTACAGCCAACCCATTATCAAAATTTTCAGTTCTGAAAATCTTTGTGTTCTGGCCAACTGGAAGCAGGTTTTCGTTTTGTCCTGAATGACCTAAATTCAGCATGACATTGGGCTTGATAAGGGAGCCACAGATTCACAGGACACAGACAGGCTTTGGATTTTCACTGACAGGAGAAGAGATTGAGGAAGTCAAAGGTGATTGATGGTGTTGCAGGTTAGATTCCATGAGAAGCAGACTCTGAGAAGAAGACATGTAGAACGTTCACTGGGGAGCACTCCCAGGGTCAACACATATAGGACAGTAGAAGAAGAAGTGCTGGGCAGAGGGAGAAGTTGAACTGCCATGTTGCTGGTCCTGTGGGGGCTGAGATGGCCCTTCCAAGTTGGATCAAGTTAGAGCAAGGAGGCTATAGAGGTCTACACTCTTTTTTTTTTTTTTTTTAAGATTTTATTTATTTATTTATTTGACAGAGAGAAATCACAAGCAGACAGAGAGGCAGGCAGAGAGAGAGAGAGGAGGAAGCAGGCTCCCCGCCGAGCAGAGAGCCCGACACGGGACTCGATCCCAGGACCCTGAGATCACGACCCGAGACGAAGGCAGCGGCTCAACCACTGAGCCACCCAGGCGCCCGAGGTCTACACTCTTACATTGACCAGTCACAGGATTCATGCTGCCACCGGGAAAGGGGCAAGATATCGGGCCAGATATGTTTCCTCCACCAAGTGCAACTCCCAAAGAGAGACTGAGCTGAGCTGTCAGTCACCAACAACCCCACAGCTGGGAAGAATGCTGAGTCCCCTTTTGGCGGGAGTAGCCCAGCCTTCACCACAGCCAGGTTTCCTGGTTGAGTTGTGTGGCTGTGAGGACAGGGATGCCGGCAGTTGAAATGAGGGAGGGAGGAGGAACAGATGCAGTCTGGGACAGGGCGGAGGCAATTCTGGACCAATGGTGCTTAAACACTTGAGGAGATACTCCCAGTGGTCCAGACCGACATCCATCAAGGAAGCGTCAGAATAAAAAGGATAGTTGAGGAGCACCTGCCAGGAGAGAGTGGAGGTGGAAAGGAGGGAGGATGGAACTTAGGGGACAAAAAGAAGAAAAGGAACCCATGAAGGGAAAAATGAGGAGCAGTTAAAGAGGCAGCAGAATTGGGTAGTGCTGCAAATTCCAAGATAGTAGTAACGATAGCAAATATGGCTATGAACATTCACTGTCTAGGGAACTTAAGGTGATAGCAAATGAGTTGGTTGGGGGTTAATCAGTTGACAGGCATTTAAATTAGGAGAAGAATCTAGAACCTGGGGATGGGACAGGTGCACCTGAAGCATGTGTATTTGCTGGCTAAAACATAAAAGTCATCAAAAACAAGAATATGTTTGCTGACTTAATTTTATCCTTACTCTCTGTTTTCACTTAAAAGTGGTATTGGGATATAATTCACATACCATACAATTCATCTATTCAAAGTGTACAATTCAGTGGTTTTTAGTACAGTCACAGACTTGTGCAACCATCACCACAGCCAATTTTCGCACATTTTCATCTCCTTTTTCACTGTTAATTCCCTAACCTCCCCACCTCCCTCAGCCCCAAGCAACCACTAGCCTATTTTCTGCTCTGTTTTGGACACTTCATACAAATGAACTTACATAGTACATGGTCTTTTGTGACTGGCTTCTCTCACTTAGTGTAATGTTTTCCAGGTTCATCCAGGCTATAGCATGAATCAGCACTTCACTCCTTTTTAGGGTCAAATAATATTCCACTGATGGCTACAGCACATCTTGTCCATCATTGGCCCATTGATGGACATTTGGGTCGTTTCCGCCTTCTGGCAATAACGAATAGCATTGCTATCAACATTCATGTACCAATTATTGTATGGACATACTTTTTTCATTTCTCTTGGGTATTGCTGAGTCCGTGCGGGAAATCTATGTTTAATTATTCAAGGAGAGAGACATCCAGGAATATTGAGAGTGTTTCCCACCGGCAAATACAAATAATAACAAAAGCAAACAAATGATCATCCTAAGGAATGACCTAACCTCTCAGCTGCCAAGTCTTCCATACTAAAGAGATACCCCATTTGGTCTCAGAGTAGTCATGGATTTAGCTGTACCCCCCGTCCTTTCCCATCATCACCTGTTCTTGGGGTGAGCTGAGGAAAGGAAGACAAAAATGGGTCCTTTGATCCTAATCATGTAGGTATTTTACATGCAAAGAATATTATGTAGCTTAAGATAGTATCTGAGTTGGAGTCAATTTAACCAACATATGCCTGATCTGGAGACCTTGGTGGGAGCTGGGAGGCAGTAAATGATGCATAAGG
This sequence comes from Mustela lutreola, assembly GCF_030435805.1. Lineage (NCBI taxonomy): Eukaryota > Metazoa > Chordata > Mammalia > Carnivora > Mustelidae > Mustela > Mustela lutreola. The sequence continues at coordinate 71,084,652 of NC_081301.1, forward strand.
CTCTGTGTCAGATGGTTAAAGGATGTTACATGGCAGATGGGGTTAAGCTTCAGGAACAGGGAAGCAGAACCTAGAAATTCAGGAGCGGGAAGCATCACTATGAACTGGCAGGGTCATTTTGATATTTTTGTGGTAGATGGGACCGGTTTTTGAGATTACCTATCTGCCAGAGCTATTGGCACTCTGTGCATAAATGTCCAGGGTCAGATGGGAGCAGAGATAGTTGACATCTGTCTCTGAGTTGACATCTCTGCAGGTACCGGCTTCACATTCACTTCCTTACGTAACCCTTCGAGCAAGCCTGGAATGAGACATCAAGTCCCACCATGCAACTAATCCCACCGAGGCTCAGAGAGTCCATCAGTTAGGGCCCAACATGGGAAGCACAGTCAATAAAAGAAATGCCAGATAGATGATAGATAGACAGATTTATTACAACAAACTGGCTTATGCAGCTGTGGGGGCTAGTTAAGCAAATCCAAGGCCCTCCTTAGGGCAGACAAGAAGGGACGATGATGAGCAGGCTGGAACTCCAGAGGCATGACCTAAAGGAAGAGAATCTTTTAATTCCAGAAAAGCTTGAAACCTCTGTTGGAGATCTTCCAACTGATGGGTCAGGCCCACCCATGATCATCTCCGTTTTGGTCAATTTAAATGTGATTGATTAGGTATTTTAATCACAGCTGTAATATTCCTTCACAACATGTTCGTGTTAGGGTTTGATTAAATACTGGGGAAGGTGCATGCACCTTCTTATAAAATGCTCAGTGCTTCCCTTCCAACTCCCTAGTCCTCAAAGAAAAATAACTCTAACCAAAAACTAATGAAGGAGAATGCTGGGGACTATCGTTGAGCCTAGCCAAGGAGACCTTCAGAAGCCACCATGAAGAACATAAACAACTCTGTTGACTCCACGATGAAGAACAGAATCCATTCTTGCTGGCTTAAGCAAAAAGAGAGTCACCACAAGGTACCAAACAGTTGAATACAATAACAGAATTACCAAGAAGGCTGGAAAAAAAAACTGGGGGCTGGGTTTTGAGGAGTAATGTCAAAGCCACAGAAGCAGACTACCAAGAGGGTTTCTGCCTCTTTGAAGATGGAGAAGCGAAGAGTGACACTGGAAAGTTTTTTGACAGCTCCTGAACCAAGCCACCATAATTAAGAGAAACACCAGAAGCAACACAATATGTCCTCAAACTCCCCTCTACTTTCCACCTTCTCTGACTACACTGGATGGCCGGGAGGTGATTTGTCAGATCCTAACTCCTGGCTGCAAGGGAGTTGGGAAATGCTTTTAGTTCCTCACCTCTGAGAGGTAAGAACATCAATCCACCACAGTAATATACAATGTCCTCCAGCCATGAGGGAGCAAAGCCAGTATTCAAATCCACGACAGACTCTCAAACTGCACAGTACACTTCCTGTGGTCCAGAATGTTCTTTTTTTCTTTTTTTCAGATTTGGAAATTTTTTCTGTCTGGGACTTGTCTAGAAGCATTTCTGGTCTCTACTACCTAAATTTGCACCTAAAACTGGAGTTCCCCTATATATGGGAGCAAATAAAAGCAAGCCACTGCGTTTCTACCTGTTCCCATGGCCTCAAGCACTGGAAAGGCTCCAGTGTGTGGCACTCTTTCCTCTTCCTGAGCCAGTCACTTCAGAGTCTTCTGTTTATGCAAGCTACCCAGGCAGTCACCCGGCAGGTAAACCCTGTGGTCTTAGTGATACTTGAAATTATAAGAAGCATTTGTAAAATCAAACAAAAATCAAAACAAAACAAAACAAAAACTAAGAAAACAAAACTGGCAACATCGAAAGGAAATATCTGCCATGAAAATCAAGTCTTCCTTGAATCTTCTATTTGCATCCTGGTCACATCAGTCCTGCACCCCAAAAAGTCCTAAATAAATCCCAGTGAACACACCGAGACCAGCTTCTGGATAAGCAAAGAACTGTGAGGGTTCCCCATAGGCAGCTCATGAATGAAGAAAGATTTGTAACCATTAGGAACTCTGAAATAGACATTTTAAAGTCTCTAGAGAGAACCAAATCAGCATTCCCAGCCAACATCGCCGATATCAAAGTTCTAGGTCAATGACACATAACTCCATAAATTCAAACTGATGGATTTTTCTGGCACAATTGTACAACTGCTTTCTGGGGGGGAATCCCCACAGTAAGCCTTTCTTTGTTTAAGAGCAATAAGCTTGTTTCACGTGGTTTGTTCAATAAATCCCACACACATATATTTGGCTGAGTACAGATTAAGAGGCCTGATACGTGATGTGGCAAGACCTTTATGCATATTTATTCGTGATAATTTGATTTTCTGCAAGATCAGAAAAGTACTCGTGGGACTGCAGAAACTACATGTTTACTGACACTGAAAAAACTTCATGATCTCTTGATCAATTAAACCACAGATTACGAAAAAATTAGCTACATTAAATTCCTCTTTCAGGAGGAAAGTAACTTTCATAGAGCAGAGGCAAAGTCAGAGAGGGTGTACATTTTCGTGATTGGATTCTTACAAATAGTTTTCAATATTACTTATTGATATCAATGTAATATTATTTCCTAATTATGCTCTCACTTAATGTGCTGCATTTTTCATTGTTCATTATACTATGTTGTTTGAGTAGAGCGTTGTCCCTGGTGATTCTATATTTTATGGTGTTCATTACTCTGTGAGAAACAGCTGTCCTCTGATGACGAGAGATTTCAGCCCAACCCTTCTCTCCTCCTTTCCCTTTTGAAACTCGCATTTTGAAAACTAGCTTTCTCCAGGGACGGGATGCAAGCAGCCACGGAGCCTCACGGAAGCAAAGAGCCTCCTAGAACGTCGTGAAGGCTTCGGATGTGTTCTGGGAGAAGCGAAGGTAGCCTGGCCCCTGGGAGATGCTGTGGGGCAGGGCCGGGCTGGGGTCTGCCATCAGACAAAGAGACCGCTGCACATGGGAGGCGAGCAGATGCCAACAGACAGCTTTTGTGAGTCCCTTCATGTTAATTAACTTTTGTGAGAACCTTCATGTTAATTAACTTTGCTTGAGCTTTCCCTGGACTTGAAAGCTTTGGAGTGGTTTGTTTTTGTAAAATGCTTTGACTCCAGGGAAAGCGGCTTCAAGAGGGAAAAAAAGGAAAAACAAAAAGAAAGAAAGGGAAAATTTTTAAGGGGGCTTGTGCTTACCAGGACATTTCTTCCCTTGGCTCCGTCTCTCCCCTCCCCCCACAGGGGCCGAGCAACCATCAGAGAGAATTTTAATGGCCTTTTTTCTTAACCCTAAAAAATAAACCAGAACCAGACTTCCATGCAGCAAGAACTAGCTTGGCCTCACCCAGGCAAAGACAGGTGGGGGTTTGTGCGTGTGTTTTAAAAGGAACAAAATTCAGAGTATGAAGAGCCTTGGCCTGATTTATCTCAAGCTAGAGAAAAAGGAAAATCAGCTAGATCTGGGGCCCAATTCTGCAGGTGAACCAACTTGCCCATCCACAGTACAGCAGACCCAGGTGAGACACAGCCGGTGGTGGCGATCCTGAGGTTTCCAAGACTTTGTTTGACCAGACCGGGATGGCGAAGGCTGACAGAAGCCAAGTAAACAGAGAAAGTGCTGGAAAGTGGAAAATAACTAGTCAGCCCTCTAGTTATTGATAAAATCTACAACATCACACTACTGACTTATCTTTTCTCCCTTCCATTTTGTTATGAACGTTTTCAAACACATGGAAACAGTTGAAAGAACCAAATACTCACGACCTCCATTCTATGATGAACACTGCTCTATTCGCTTTTATCACATGTGAAACTGTCCATCCAGTCCTCTCACGTGTCCAACAAGCCATCTTATTCTGCAAGGATTTGGAAGTCACTGACGGTGTATTTCCCCCTGGAGCACCTCAATGTGCACCTATTAATTGGAATTTAACGTTTGTTTATGGTTGGTGGAATTTTTTAGGTAAAATTTACATGCAGAGGAATGCATAAATCTCAAATGGATCTTCGGATGAGTTTTACCCAATGCATAGTAACCAATGTACAAATGCAAAAATTACCTTTTTTTAAATTATTTTTTATTTTTTAAAGATTTTATTTATTCATTTGACAGAGTGAGTGAGTAAGAGAGAGACAGAGAACAAGCACAAGCAAGGGGAATGGCAGGCAGAGCAGGCAGAGGGAGAAGCAGGCTCCCTGCTGAGCAGGGAGTCCGGATGCTGATGCCAGGTTCAATCCAAGACTCTGAGATCATGACCTGAGCCAAAGGCAGACACTTAATGACTGAGCCGCCCAGGTGCCCCTCCATTATAATTTCTTTTTTTTTTTTTTAGATTATTTTATTTTATTTTATTTATTTGACAGAGAGAGATCACAAGTAGGCAGAGAGGCAGGCAGAGAGAGAGAGGAGGAAGCAGGCTCCCTGCTGAGCAGAGAGCCCGATGCCGGACTCGATCCCAGGACCCTGAGATCATGACCTGAGCCGAAGGCAGCGGCTTAACCCACTGAGCTACCCAGGCGCCCTCCATTATAATTTCTTATTTGACTCAATATATTTACGTGTCTTTATCATCATTTCCAACCAAAGCTGCTTAACCGACTGAGCCACCCAGGTGCCCCCACAAATTACCTTTTTAAAAAAATGATTTCAACTTTAACAAAAAGTTTCAAGAATAATACAAAGAGCTCTCGTTTGCCCTTTACCCAGGTTCACTACTTTTTTTTACTAGGCATGAGCTGCATACGTCATGTACCTTTACTACTTAATAATTCTGTGAATTCCCTAAGAGCAAGGTTATTCTCTTATTTAAGAAGTTTGACTTTGATATGACACTATTAATCTAAACTACAGTCCATATTCCAAACTTGACAGTTTTATCCAGATAGTTTTCTTTATAGTATTTTCCCCTCCAGTACAGGTTCCAATTCTTTGTGAGTTAGGGTTTAAACTTTACTGTGTCTTTCTTTATCTTGTTTAATGCTTTTTGGTTTTAATTCTACTTTGTTTTGGGACGCCTGGGTGGCTCAGTTGGTTGGGCAGCTGCCTTCGGCTCAGGTCATGATCCCAGCGTCCTGGGATTGAGTCCCACATCGGGATCCTTGCTCGGCAGGGAGCCTGCTTCTCCCTCTGTCTCTGCCTGCCATTCTGTCTGCCTGTGCTCACTCTCTCTCCCTCTCTCTCTCTGACAAATAAATAAAATCTTAAAAAAAAATCTACTTTGTTTTATTTCAAAATTATATTTATATTTATATTTCATATATGATATTTATATTTATATATTTATAATATATGGTATTTATATTTGTATTTTATATATATGATCCTTGAATTCTTACTGTGTCCTTAGCCTGGTAAATCTTTGCCCATCTCTTTATTTTTAGACTGCTTGATTCACTGTGTTTTAGGTATGTCTTTTCAATCATAGCATAGAGTTGAGTTTTGTTACATCAGCCAATTTGAAGATCTTTTCACATAGAGGCAGGTGAAACCTATTCACATCTAACAAGATGACCAACGTTTGGTCTCAACTCTGTCATAGTTTGTATGTTACAATCACAGTGAATATTATACTGTATTCGATACCCTTCTTTCTCTACTAAATCTATCATGTACATTAATTTTAATTGGTTTTTTTTTCTGGTATTTAAGAATTTTGTGTTCTAGTTATTACCTTTGTTTTTATATATTTTAGTTTTCATAAGTTCTTTTATTTGTATTCATCTTCTTATCATCGGACGCATGTGTGGCATCTTCTGACATTCACTTACTACAATAGGCAATGATCGTATTCTGCTCTCCCTGCCTTTATCCTGTCGCCTCACATTTTTGGATCTTTCCTTTCTACTTTGTGAGAACATACAACATTTATGTGTTTTCCACCCATGTTTGCTTCCTTGCTTTACTCTTCGCTCAGCAATTGACTATATTGCATGTTCACCATTGGTTATTTTGCTAAAATTTCCTCTGTTATTACTTAGTTGAAGTTCATTCTTTCCTATATTCTTCAGGAAGGGCACAGTATTCCATGGTTTAGATAGCTGAGGTGGGTATAAAATCCTTGACGAGCACTTTCTTTCCTGAAGGTCATGAAAATGCTACTTCACTGTTGCTTTACTTCCTATGTGGTTCATGAGAAGCTGATGCCCAGCCTGATTTCTGACCTGGAAGTTAGTGGACCTTTTCACCAGGAGGCTCTGTGGGTGTCTTTTGTTTTTGTTTTTATTTTTGTTTGTTTGTTTGTTTTATGGTCTTAAAGTCTAATGGTTTTACTAAGATATGTTTTGGGGATAGTTGTCTCATGTCAATTTTCAAAGTTACCTTGTAGTTCTATATGTAGACTGAAATGTCCTTTAATTTCCAGGATGAAATTTTTGGATGAAATATTTAAATACTAGTTCCATTCCAATGTTTTGTTTGTTTCTTCAAAGACCACATTATTCATGTGTTGGACCTTTGTCATCTGCCTTCCATTTTAACCACTTTCTCTTAGATCTTTTTAACTTCTGTATCTCATTTTAATTCTCTTGGTTGCTTGTCTACTCTTTTTTGATACCCCTTATTACAGTTCTATTGAAATTTATTCTCCTTTGGGACTTTCAATTTGTTCTTAATTTATCAGATATTTATATCTTTTTCTTTTAATAGCTCTCAATCAATTTCATGTTGCATTTCTTCTTGTTTTACAACCATTTCTATTCTTTGGGGTTTTTTAAAATTCATGATTCAATAAAGAAATCTATTTCCACATATTTGCTTTAGGATACTTAATTCAATTTAGAGAATTCTGTTAAGTTTTCTTCTGCTTTGTGAATGGGTTTTGGGAGGAGAATTTTTATTAGTGCAAATGTGACCACCAACATGTTCGTTTTCTTTTTATAAAGGTCTTATAAGAAGTCATCTTGATCTTTCAGTTTCTAGCTATCTTATGAGTAGTGTTCCTAGCTAAAGAGTACCTTCTTATGCCAGCTTACTAAAGCACAGTTTCTTTGATAGATGATATTGACAGTTGTGTTGGCAGGGGGAAAGAACTGATTGGTCCAGTATGTGCTGATAAATCCTTAGCAACCAGATCTCCAAGGGGAAAGGTAGGCTAAATCGTAGCTGTGGTAAATATCCTCCCTCCATGGTGGATTTCAAGCTACCAATAGGATGTCACTGAACACAGAGTTGGGAAGAGCTGCTCTTAGTCTTTGTGGGCCATTATGTCTCCTGAACACCTTGTTTCTCTTTTATTTTTGCATGATCTTTAACTTCTCCCTCTTATTTCCTTCTTGTCCTTCTTGGCAACATCTTCAGGGGCAACAACCCCTTCTCTATTTGATTTTTCCGTGGAAGTAGCAATGCTTCTTCAAGGATGCCTCTTCTGATGCTGCTTATCTTAAGCCTCCTTTCCTGTCGCTGGTGCTTTGAATTACAAAGTCCCAGACATGTGTTTGTTATCTTGACACCTCCTGTTGGTTGGACTCTTCTGGACTGATTCTGCCCATGCTTCATCTGCCTCTTTTCCTTCCCTCTCTTATTTCTTATGGGTCACACAAGTCTCTCTCTCTCTGCTTTCAACATCTGCTGCAGTGGCACTTGATGTTTATTTCTTTGTTTACAGGTAATTTGAAGGTCATGGAATTCTCTGTGTACTAGTAATGCTGAGGGGTCATGCATGGCTTTATTTGTACTCTTTGGTGTTTTATGTTTTAGGAAATAGATGTATAAGGATAGAAAGAGAGAGATTTGGATTCAGGCAGCCATCATTACCTCCCAGACATGAACACTCTTCTGGCTTGACTTAACATTACCAAATTCATTGACTCTTTTAATGTTCTGTTGATATAGGATGTGAGCTTTTCACTTTACCTCACTTCAGGTGAGCTTAGCCTGTTAGACTAAATCTATGTGCTCCAGTAAGCAAAGCATGATTCATTTTTAAAATTGATTGATTGATTGATTTTAGAAGGAGAGTATGTGCACTCAAGTTGGGGGAAAGGCACAGGAAGAAGGCGAAGAAGAGAAGCAGACTCTCTGCTGAGTGCAGAGCCTGACATCTCAGTCTCACGAACCTGAGATCATGATCGGAGCTGAAACCAAGAGTTAGGCACTTAACCAGGTGAGCCACCCTGGTGTCCCAGTGAAGCATGATTTTAATATTCACGCAGAATGGTTAATGTGTGAGTGGTAGACATCATCCCTACATTTCTGGGTCAGTGGGGCTTGAAAATTGATCCAATCAAAACTTCAGGTCAAGTTTTATCCAGCCACTCATGATATTAGTCTGACCCCAACATATACCAATTAGGCAGAAATACTTGGCCTTTGTTAACAGTGATACAGGGAGAAGGAGTGAATTACAACAAAATTAGAAGAATGTAGGGGCTTGTGGGTGGCTCTGTCGATTAAGTACCCAACTCTCAGTTTTGGCTCAGGTCACGATCTCAGGGCTCCTGTACCGGGCTCCATGTTCATCATAGAGTCTGCTTCTCTCCCTCCCTCTCCCCTTCTGCCCCTCCCCCCACTCATGTGCACTCTCTCTCTTGGTCAACTAAAATAATAAATAAATAAAATCTTTAAAAAATAGTAATAAGAATTTTGTGTGCACTGAATTTATTATTTATTTTTTATTTAAATTCAATCTAATTTTATTTAAATTCAATCTATATTAAATTCAGTCTAATGAAGCATATACATATACTCTATTATTAGTTTCAAAGGTAGAATTTAATGATTCATCAGTTGCATACAACACCCAGTGCTCATTACCTAAGTGCTCTCCTTAATGCCCATCACCCAGTTGCCCCATCCCCAACCCTCCTCCCCTGCGGCAATCCTCAGTTTGTTTCCTATAGTTAAGAGTTTCTTCTCTGTTTTCATAAGAAGAAGCACTTAAAGCTATTTTTAATTTTGGGGTTGGGAATCGGCAGATCTTCAGTTAAAAGCTGTTCGCTCTTCCTATGGCTTTCAGTATTCGCAAACACATTTAATATTCATTTGTCACTGAATCTCAATCCAGCATGTTCCCTGCATGAAGATTTACCCATCATTGTGTTTATAGTCTCTAGCACAGATCCATGAGTAAAGTTGTTGATCTGCTGATTTTATATTTTAAAAGGTTTCTTGGTGTTTTTTTGAGCGCCCACACAGTCATAATCTCAATGACTCAGCAAACACACGGGCTACAACACACATCTACAGCAGAGGCTACAACTCCACGCGCTCACACACTAATTCACTCATTCATTCATTCAGTCCATCAACAAACCTATTTTGAGCACAAGCTCCAGGAACTGATCTCAGGATGGTAGGAAGAAGACGTGCCTCTGACATAGACCCTGACCTGGGAGAGCTGGATGCTCAGTTCCTTGCTGCCTTTCTGCCTCCAATTTTGATTTTAATTCTGGACACTCATCGTGTGTATATAATACTCAAGAAATTGAATAAAAATTTGAAAATCCAATTTATTGTCTGCCCCTATGTATTCTGTCTGTATCTTTATATTTTATTCAGATACTGAATCAACTTGCCGTTTTGAGATATGTCACTACAATGGTTAATGATCCAAGTTCACTTTCGTTCCTCTGTTCTGATACAGGCATAAACACAGTTTTATAGACCTGGAGAAAAATCACTTTTCTAACTGACTTAAAATGGAACATCTTACCACCAAGCACAGAAACTGACAGAATTTGAATTTTATCTTAAAGAACTTTTGTAGACTGTAATATGTTGTTTTGGTGGGAAAAGGTAAATACACGTGGAGAAAAATGACAATGGTTTAAAGATCTTAGGCCAAGGTGACCATGGGGAAAAAAATAGACTGCAAACTAACTGGACCTAGGGTAGTTTGGTTTGGCAAAGTAAGTTTCCAGGTGGGAATTCTGAAACTGAAAGAGGGCAGCACCACTCAGACGTCCATCCAAGAGATTTTTAAATGTCTGTGTCCATCTAAATACACCCTTTGGATCCTCAACAATGTGATTTTCTTTGCAGAGCTTGTCTTGCAGAAGATACAGGCCACTCTGGTAAACAACCTGCTAGGAAGCAATCCATCACGCTCGGCTCCTTAGATCTTGTGACTTTTTTTTTTGCTCATGATACATCTACCAACATACCCCCTTAATTATACATGCCGCAGCAGAGCCTTATTATGTGGCTCCAGCTTCCTTCGCCCGACTGGGTAAGGGAGACCCCATTCGATTTCCTAGTTTCATTGAAGTGGAGAAATGTTTCACTACCCCTCATCTTAAATGTGCAGCCTCAAAGCTGCTTTGCTTGGCTTGTATTAAAAAGTTTATAAAGAAGCAAGATGATTAAAGCTGGAAGGGATCCACTGGCTTTTGAGATTATGGATTTTTTTTTTAATACTTCTGTATAGTTTCTACACTTATTTTCAGTGCATGTATATTACTTTTTTCAAAGCCACACAATAAAATTTATTTTAAACACACCAGGAAACATACCAAAATGATACATTTATGGGAGTTGGAGAGATTTTTATATTCTGCATGCTTTTAATATTTTCTAAATGTTATTTTTAAAAATAGAAAAATTATATACAAAAAGTTGCTCATGAACTACCAAAAAAATTGTCTTTATGAAAATCAATAAGCATTATAATGCAATATTAAAAATTCTAATCTTTTAGCCTCTAGATTCCCATTGGTACAGGTTCCAATTCAGATAACCCTTCTTGACAAATGTAAAGATTTAAGTTCAGACCTTTCCAGCCTTCTTGACAGGTTTAATATTTTCAGCAAACCATGGCATCTCTGAGACTTCTGAAAAGCAAGGCTTTCTCACCTTCCCTCCAAAATTCACACACACACAGACACACACAAGTGTCGTACTGGTGATCTCTAGGTACTAGAAACAGGATTTGGGTTAGTTTTGGTTTGGTTTGCTTGTTACCATTTTCTAATTTTCTTCAGTGTTGCTTCCATAATAATAAATATTTTTAAAAAGTAAATTGATCATGTAAATAACTGCATCCCAGGCAAATAAATAAAACATTGCTCCATATTTTTACCAACATTTGGTATTATCAGAAATTTTCATTTCTGGAAATCTGGTGTTAATATGCATTTCCTGATATTAATAAAACAGCCCTTGGTGTATTTGTCTAGATCTGCACAAAATTTACACTGTCTTAATTACTACATTACAAAAAGCAAATAAATAAAATTAAGGGGTGCCTAGGTGGTTCAATCAGTTAAGCGTCCAGCTCTTGTCTCATCTCAGGCCTTGATCTCAGAGTCATGGGTTCAAGCCCCGTGTTGAGCATCATGCTGGGTCTGGAGCCTACTTAATAAATAAATAAAATCTTGATATCTGGTCTAGCAGTTTTTCTAATCTTGGTCTAAATCTGCATTGTTCAATATAGTAGCCACTAGCCACATTAGTCCTCAAAATGTGGCTAGTTCAAATTGAGATGTGCTTTAAGCCTAAAATACACTTAAGTACAAAGGACTTAGTACCAAAGAAGAATGAAAATATTTGTTAATAGTTGTTATATTGATTACATGTTGAAATGACAATATTTTGAATATAAGGTTAAATAAAATACATTATTAAAATTACTCATGCTTGTTTCTTTTTACTTTTTTAAATGTGCCTACTAGAATATTTCAAATTACACACATGGCTCACAGTTTTGGCTCAAATTATATTTCTCTTAGACTTCACTATTCTAGAACAATCTGTTTTTTCTATTTTTAAAATCAAACTTCATGTTATATTTTTTCCTAGAAGTGTTTCCAACTTGTAATTTTCAAATGTATTAATATGAAGTTTTTCATAATATCCTCTTATGATCTTTTTAATGTCTACAACATCTATATAGATGTCTCTTCATAAAATTCCTGATTCAGATTTATTTGTGCCTTCTGTCTTTTTTTCTTGATGCCAGGAATTTCTCAATTATTAATCTTTTTAAAAAACCAACTTTTTGACCTTATCGGTCCTCATTTTATATGTTTGTTTTTTATTTCAGTACCTTCTGCTTCTATGTTTACAGCTTTCTTCTTGCAATCCTCTTCATGTTTATTCTGCTGTTCTTTTTTGAATTCATGAGCTATATACTACAATTATTTACTTTTAGACTTTTTTCTATTTTTATATGTTTTATGTTCCATATGTTTTAATATGTATTATTTTTGTTCAGCCTGAATATTTTCTCATTTCCACTATAATCTCTTATTTGACTCAATACATTTAGGTGTCTTTGTGCTCATTGACAACCAAAGAATAATGTTTTCTTTTAATTAGGCATTTAGATTTAGTGAGCAGTTTCTAACATACTTTCATGGCAGTCAGAGAACATTCCTCTGTAAAATTTACTGACACTTGCTTTTGCCTATTAGATTGTCAATTTTTATATGTCCCTAGTTTGGTTGAAAAGACTGCTACTCTGTAGTTTCTGGAGACACGTTCTATGTATAATTTGCATCGAATTTGTCAGTCATGATTAAATCTTCTTTTTTTTAAGATTTTATTTCTAAGCAGTCTTTACATCCAATGTGGGCTTCAAACTTACAATCCTGAGATCAAGAGTTGCATGCTCTTCTGACTGAGCCAGCCAGGTGCCCCTTTGCTCAAATCTTCTGTATCATGATTTTTTTTTCAGCTACCCAGAGACATGTTTTTAAATTTCCTCCATGATTATGTCGTATATATTTCTCATTTCAGTTGTCAATTTTTAATTTAAATATTCCACCACTCATTCTGTGTTCCCCTTTAATTGGGGGCTTATTTTCAGGGTTATTTATCCAATGGATTCCCTTTGTCTCACTGCACAGGGTTGCTGTGGTCTTCCACTAATTTTTACCATTGAGCACGGTCAAACCATTACCTGGGTCCTCTGAGTTTCACTCATACTCTTCCCTAGTGCTGTTATATGACATAAGCCCTATTCTCCTGGAGAGGCAGAATAAATCAAACCAGCCAATGCTTAGTCCAACTTTTTCTTGATTACTTAGTGGTATGAGGACCCTCAAATGATCAAGAGGAAAGTCACAGCTTCTAATTCACTGATTGTGTGCCCATTAGGAACATTCCTTTCTTGGATACTAAGATCCTAAATCAATAGACCCTAAAATAACAGAGCCAATAAACAAACTTTGCAAGTGGTAATAAGGAAAAAAATTTTAAGTAGATGGTAAATCCAATAAAGAGAGGTGTCATGCCCTCTTCAACTCATTAACTCTGGCAATGGGAGAAACCACACTATTGGTCATTGATTCCAAGTATGCAATATATCCCATAAGACAACATGCCAACTTCACAAGGTGTTGTTGGTAACAAACCTAATCTTTAATTGGCTTCTTTGTTGCAAAGTCAAATGCATATGTGGGAAGTGAAACTTACTTTCATTTTTCCATTGCCTTACTTCTTCCTGGAGTGAACTCCTTTGTCAAAAACACAAAGATGCATAAGGTATTCAATAAGTCCATTAATGCAATTGCTGGAAGAAACATGGTATGTAGGAAAGCAAATCCAAACCCAAAATATGTATCTATGCAAGTTCATCAATTGTAACAAATGTACCACTCTGGTGGGGGAAGTTGTTTATGGGGAACTTTGCATGTGTGAAGGCAAGGAGTACATGAAAAATCTCGGTTCTTTCTGCTCAATTTTTAAAAATTTTCATGCCCCCTCCACTGTTAGGGAGGCTTATCCTTCCAGGACAAGTGTTCATTGACTATGTATGTTATCAGTAAGACTTCTGATCAACAGCAGGCTATTAGTGGTTACGTTGTGGGGGAGTCAAAATTATATGTGGATTTCTGATTGCACAGGGTGGGACTGGAGAGCAGTGTCACTGAATTCCATGTTCTTCGAGGTCATCTGTATAGTTGTTCTGGCAATCAAAATTAACAAACCACATAACAACAGATGAATCTCAAAATTATTACTCGGAGTGAAAGAAGCCAGATTTCCAGAGCTATTTTTATACGAAGTTCTCAAATTAGCAAAACAAGTCTAATTTATTGTGATTGAAATTAGATCCGTGGTTGCACAAGCGACTTTCTGAGGGGTAGAAATTTTTATATCTTACTCAGGAATATTCATTCATTTCACTGAGCTATACAGTTAAGATCTGTGTCTTCTACTGAATACAAATGGTACCACAATAAACTTAACAGATGATATATGTATGTGCATGTATACAAATACATGTGTGCATGTGTGTGTGGGTATATCTGTTCTTTGTCCCACCACTTTGAGAAGATATAAGATCTAGGAACTAGATAATACAATCCCAGAGAAAGGCACCGCAAGTCCAAGGATGACAGAAAAGACGTGTCAGGATAAGAGCTGTGCCACAGGCCCAGAAGGAGGGAGAATGGAGGTCTGCAGGAGGGAAGTCTCTAAGTAAGTCTCTAAGTAAATAACAGAACAGATGGATGGCTTCACAAGGAAGCCTGAGGACTGTGTGTAGAAAGTTGTACTGACAGGTTATTAAAAGGTATGGGAAAGAAAACTAAGGAAAAGAAAAAGAAAGGCAATCACTAACTGAAAAAAGAAAAGGAAGGAAGGTACTGTGATCAGAGTACTCTATAATACTCAGCTGAGAACAATATTTATATAACCATAATAATGTAGATACTAGGGGCACCTGGGTGGCTCAGTGGGTTAAGCCTCAGCCTTCAGCACAGGTCACGACCTCAGGGTCCTAGGATGGAGCCCGGAATCAGCTCTCTGCTCGGTAGAGAGCCTGCTTTCCCCTCTCTCTCTGCCTGCCTCTCTGTCTACTTGTAATCTCTCTCTGTCAAATAAATAAATCTTTTAAAAAAATAATGTAAATACTAAATATTAACCAATTCTAAAATTCGTGACGTAATTATACTGGGGGACAGAGGAGGGAAGGCTGAGGGGATGGATCCTCTACAGTAATATCAAGTGAGTAGATAAAATGGGTGAATGGAAAGAGGTCAGGGTACACACAATACTTAGAATTATGGGCATGTAAGTGCCAGGAAAAGAAGACTAAAAAGTTGAAAGAAGTTGCTCATAGGAAAGGTATGGAGCATGAAGAAAGCAGAAAACACTGAGCACAATCTCTTGAATACTATTTCTATTTATAAATATTATAAAGGTACTGTAATGATAAAATAATAATTACCTAAAAAATTGCTGTGGACTTTAAATTGTATTTTAACATTAGCCTTTTCCAATAACAGAGTTCTCAACCTCCTAGGGAGGTTTTTAGAGTAATTTGAAAAAGACATCTGAAGCCATTTACTAAGGTAGTTTATTAGTTCAAGAGGCCCTGCAGGCACCCACAACAGACACTGCAATTTATCCGTACTCATTTATTTGTTTACTTGTTTCAGGGGCTCAAGCTAAAAACATAAACGAACAAAAAAACGGGGAAAGCAGCTCAGTGGCAAAGAAGCAAGGGCAGCCCTTTCCATCCTGCTGTGAGCGATGCAAGGTTTCCCTCTGCTTAGGCAGTTTACAGACTGGAAGATCCCTTTACCCCCAGCAGCCAGTAAATCAAATACAGTATTTCCTCGATTCTAAGATCACCTATTCTAACTCCCACTATCAATTTTTTTAAAGATTTTTATTTATGTATTTATTTGGCAGACAGAGATCACAAGTAGGCAGAGAGGCAGGCGGGGGTGGGGGGAAGCAGGCTCCCCACTGAGCAGAGAGCCCAGTGCAGGACTCAATCCCAGGACCCTGGGGTCATGATCTGAGCTGAAGGCAGAGGCTTAACCCACTGAGCCACCCAGGCGCCCCCCACTATCAATTTAATAACAGCTTTGGGGCAGGCATGGTTGGGAGAAGGATTGGCAAGCCTGCTTTGGCATGAATGCACCCCGATTTCAGAAATGTTCATATGTGAAGACCAGATGCTTTAACTACCCTGTTTGTTGGTCTCGGTCCACATGTCCTGTCCGGGGCCTGTTGATTTCAGTGTTTTTATACAGCCATGCGGTACGTGCGTTACCCACATTCATTATCCCTTAGGGGGGCCCCTGGTTCTCTCAGCTCTACTGAGCTGTGGTTGCCAACAGCTCTAAGGGAAACCTTCCCTGTGATTTGCCCTTTGGCTCAGAAGAGACACTTTTCCCCAGTTCACGCACCTTCCCTGGAAAAGCTTTCATCCGATGAGTGGTGGGCCAGGGGTATGAAAGCTCAGGCCTCTGAGAGCCCCTTCAGCTCCAGAGCTGCTGGGGGTAGGTTGAGGCCTTTGCTGAGACTGCCTGGCAACTCAGCTTCTCCCTCTGCTCAGTCCTGCCCAGAGAATCCCTTCCGTGGACTTAGATCCTGAGCGCACTCCCCAACAGAAGTCCGACTTGGAAATCCCTCAACGCCAGCTTGCTGGGAGGCCAACCTGGGACAAAGTTGGAATTTAGCCTCTGGGCCTCCCTTCATGCTGAAGGTAAGATTCTGCTGGCACTTAAGGGTTTTAGGCCTGAGAACGTCATCCCTCTCAGCGTGGAAATGAAAGCATGATACCTTAAGCTTTGACTTACTTCCTAAAGGCCCAGGGCTGGTACTTTTCTGGGCCCAAGCCATTTTCTGGGTTCCCAAAGCTGTGACTCAGACAGAGCCAGGCTACCGTCCTCTTGTGACACCTGACTTCTGAACGTTACTTACTGTCCCTGAGCCTTCATGTCCTACTGTGGAAAATTAGGGTACATGAGAGAATTGCCAGAAAGGATTTACCACAGGCCTGGCGTGTGGCAGGGAGCGGCTCAAGGAATCTTCTTTCCCATTCCCAGTCATCCACTTTGCTCTGAATATCCTATGTGGGGTCTGGGAAATGGGCTCAGCCTAGCTCAGAGAGGATGACGACACGTGGGGCCTGCAGCGAAGGATGGAGTCAACCAGACAAACCTTTCGAGGGGCGGCAGCCCATGCGGGTTGCTGCCTGGGATCTCACTCCAGCCCCAGGGAAGACGCCACTGCATTCAATGACCCAAGAGACACTGAGGGGAGAGCTCAGGCTGCCTCTGGTTCCCTTGGGAACTGGAGGGGGTGTCCGGGTGTGTCCCCTTTCTGCTTTCAGCTGGGAAAGAGCTGGTGGAGAATTTTCCCGTCCAAGCGGAGAATTATCTGCTCCTCCCCTGCCCCTCCCCCCCTCTCCCCCACCCCGTCCACTCATAGCCCACCAGTTCTCTGAGCAACCCTGGTTAGCAGTTTGGGCCTTTCTTCCTGCATACAATTGACATGGAGCTCCCAAATCTGGCCCATTCAAACATCACGTGGAACACTCTGTTTTTGTCACTCAGCTTCTAGAAACATGATCTTATCCAACACAGGCAAAATGGATCTGTCTTGTCTTCTCCCGTGACAGTGGGCTTCCTCCCGTGGCATGGCATTTTTCTGTACCTTTTAGATTTAACATTTCAAATCATTTTTAATGGGGCTCCTACAGACGCTGGGTTCTGGTTGTTTTTTTTCCCCCAAATGCTGAAAGGTTTGATTCTTCCATCTATCCATCAACAAATCGCATTGAATGACGGTGCTCAGTGACCCAGGATGCCACTGGAGACAAAACAGACCATACATATTTTCTGGTCTCCCTGGAAAATTAGCGCAAACACTTTCATCACTGCAGAGAAGGAAAATATGCACGGAGAGGTGAAGATTTGCTTTGTTTTGTTTTGTTTTCCTAAGAAGAGATTTCCCCCTCCTCCAAACAGTGAAACTCATATTGTTCTTATTTGTCTGCAAATTAAGCAGTTAGCTTGAATCCCTGCGTGGCTCACTCAGTTTCTGCAAGCCAAGGCCCTTGTTTCTCTCTACCCCGTCATCCTATGTATACGAGGATCATAATCTCTCTCTCTCCAGGACTGTTTGGAATTCATTCTGGTTTTGCCCTACCTTGTTAAAAGCAGCACTTAAAATACTTGAATTCGATTTCTTACCCCATCTGTCCCCCTTTCTTGACCTCATTTTAAAGAATCCCCTTTGCTATGTGAGTGGCCTGCTTTTAATCCGGAAGAAGATTGGTTGGGTTGCTCAGTCCCTTTTCTCTCTCCTGCTAGATTTTCCCTTTTATGAAGAGATACAATCTAGCCCTCCGGAAATGAAGCGGGAAGAGAACCAGGAGTTCATGGCTCACTGCGGCCCTCACAGCGTGCTATGAAGTCGTCCCGTCTGCCAGGTAGGGAGGACAGGTCATCTGTTCCTACACAGAAGTGGCGCCTGAATGCTTTAAGATGAAAATGTTTGTGCGAAGGGCGGTCTATTTAAAACAGCTCCCATGTGATGCAATGCAACTTGAAAAGGAAACTCTTTCGGATGACTCACCCATTTAACAATAATAATTAGCATTGAAGAATCCTGCTTAGAACACCCAGCAGAATTATTTTATGATTCCTTCAGAGTTCACACTCTGCCTGCAGCTTCAACCAAGGCAACATATCAAAGACTGACATTCAGTTTCATTTGTGTAAGTTTAGAGACAGGGAGAGCGGGTTTACCAACAAGTCAAGAGAAAGGGACTGAGGGAATTTAGGAGACTTCGAATCCAGATAAGCCATTCGTGTCACCTCGTCGTTCAAAGAGCCAATAAAATGTTGGGATGTATTAATGAAAGCCTAATGTCTCAAACAAAGGAGGTGATGATCCCATCATACTCTTTGATGGTCAAGGCCCTATTTGAAGCATTTTTTTCAGTTTTAAGTGATGGATTTTAAACTAGATCTCAACAAACTAAAAAAGCATCCAAAGACGACAACCTGAAAAATGAAAGATCTGGAAATCATACAAAATACTCATTCCCAGATTAGCTAGAATAACTGGGTTCCCGGCCTAGCTCTATAATTTACCAGCTTTGACCTTGGACTAGTCACTTAATCTTGCCTCTGTATCATCATCTATAAAAATGGGGATAATAATACCCATATCACGAGCTTATTCTGTGGGTTAAATAAGATCCTTCATGTGTACCTTGTGCTCAGTGCCCGGCATATAGTGTGTGTTCAAGAAATATGAGTAATGGGCACCTGGATGTCTCAGTGGGTTAAAGCCTCTGCCTTTGGCTCAGGTCATGATCCCAGGGTCCTGGAATCGAGCCCTGCAGCGGGCTCTCTGCTCAGCAAGGAGCCTGCTTCCCTTCCTCTCTTCCTCTCTCTGCCTGCCTCTTTGCCTACTTGTGATCTCTGTCAATTAGATATTATCAAATAGATAAATAAAATAAAAAAAATATTAGTATTACTGTTAACACTGACAACAAAAATAATTCTTATGATATTACCCTCTAGCTTTGCATCATTTTCAGTTTCTAAGTTAACTTCATAGCATCACGTTTTCTAATATTCACATTTCCTCTGAGTTGGGCATTCCTGTTCTCATTTTCAGAAGTAGAGAACTTCGTGGGCCCCACCGGGTCCTTTCCTTCATGCTCCGCAGCCAAGCGCCCATCTCCTCCCGCTCCACCCCCAGCACCACTGAGTCCTCAGGATCAGGACAGCAGCCAGGGATCCAGCTACTGATTGAATGAAGCCACCCTATGCCTGAGGAGGGGGCTGAGGGGGTGGCCCAGAGGGAGGGACCCGGACAACAGATTTGGCCAATCATTGTGACCACAGAGCCTCTGGTCGACCTGGTCTTTGGGGAACCGCTGTGATAAGTGATAAGCTTTATCTGTGGAAGCACGGTACACGATCATCATGCTCATTTCTTTTTTCTTTTTCATTTTTTTTTCATCATGCTCATTTCTCTGAGAAAGGAGAGCCTGCACAGGGGCAGCCGCAGAGCCTTAAGCAAGTGATCTAACTCCTCCACATTGGTTTCCTAGGGAGAGAAACAGAGACATTTTTGCACCAGGTAGTTCATGAAGCAAACATGTAAGCACATCAAAGTCTTTTGAAAAAACTAGAAAGTGCCCACAACAGCATTGCTAACATAATTTCAAAGCAGATGATACTAGCTTTTAAACATCAAAAACCCTGTAAATCAAGCCTACGTTAACTACAGCAGACTTGCATAATTCCAGCAGACATTCGTAAACGGAATACCAGGGACCCAGGAGCTTTACCTGGAGTGGAGGCTCCTGCCTTTTTCCTTGAGCCCAGACCCTTCCAGCACAGCAGCCTGGCTCCCCCAGCCCTGCCTTGGCCACCCACCATAAACCTGGGCAGCCAGGGCCCCTCACTGGCCTCCCATTTCCATTTGGGGACCCCTGGACTTTTCTGGTCTCCCAGTCTTTCCCAGCCCTTTCTCACTTGTGGTTTAGGCGCCCTTCTTACTTCCAGTCACTCTTCTGGCATAAGCCCTGACCCTCAGAGATCATCACTCAGGCCAATTTTCCATCGCTGGGGCAGGGAGCAAAGGGATTCAAATCCCACTGTCTACCTTCACCTTAAAGGGCACCTCACGGTCACAGCATCTGTGGAATTGAGGTCTGAGGCTTAAAGTAACGTAGGGGAATGTTCATGACATTGGCCTTGGCCAGTCATCTCATGGATATAATAAGATCAAAAGCATTGGCAACAAAACCAAAAATAGACAAGTGGGACTACATCAAAATAAAAAATGTCTGCACAGAAAAGAAATAATTAAAGGAGTAAAAAAGCAGCCTACAGAATAGGAGGATAAATTTGTGTATTATATATCCAATGAGGGTTAGTTCTAATATATAGGACTATAACTCAATAGCAAAAACAACCCCAAAACCCTAATAACCCAATTTTTAAAATGGGCAAAGGACTTGAATAGACATTTCTCCAAAGAAAACATCCAGAGTGTCTGCATGGTTAAGGTTAAGCATCTGCCTTTGGCTGAGGTCATGATCCCAGGGTCCTGGGATCGAGTCCCTCATCAGGCTCCCTGCTCAGCAAGGAGTCTGTTTCTCCCTCTGCCCTTGCTCCTCCTCGGTGCTCATGTGCACCCCCACATGAGTGCAGTCTCTCTCTCTCTCTCCCTCTCTCTCTGTCAAATAAACAAATAAAATATTCAAAAAACAAAACAAAGAAGACATCTAGATGGCTAACAGGTATGTGAAAAGATGTTCAGCATCACTCATCATCAGAGAAATCCAAACCAAAACCACCATGAGAGAGGGGGGCTACTTTGTATTCTGTTGGAGGGAATGAAAAATGGCACACAGCTATGGAAAACAGGAGGTTCCTTTAAAAAATTAAAAACAGAACTACCATATGATCCAATAACCCCACATCTGGATATTTATCTGAAAGAACTGATATCAGGATCTTGAAAAGATACTAACACTGCCATGTTCATTGCAGCACTAGTCACACTAACCAAGATACAGAAACAACCTGAATGTCCATTGATGGTGAGTGGACAAAACAAATGTGGTGTATACCTCCAGTGGCGTATCATTAGGCCTTAAAAATTGAGGCAATCCTGCAGTATGTGACAACATTGGATGAATCCAGAATAAAATGCTCAGTGAAACAAGCCAGTCACAGACAAATATGCATGATTATCTCAAGTAATCAAACTCAGGGAAGCCAAGAATAGTCCTGTTGTTCTAGTCTTCCCTCTGTCCCTCCCCCACTAGCTCACTCTGTCTCAAACAAATCAATTTTCAAAAAAAAGAAATGTCAAAATTTCCAAAAGAGAATTGGAAGAGTTGGCGGAACCTGCTGGTATCCCTCCAAGATCCATTCTCTCCTTTCTCCTTACCACCAGCCTTAGACTTTATCTGGGGCAGCAGTGGGCCCAGAAATCACTCACTTTCCTCTGCATTTAGGGATGGTTCTAAAAGATAACATATGAACAGAAGTCACTGGATGGGTTTCAATGTCATTCTTCCTATGATCCTCTTCTATCATATGCCTGTAGCAATAGAAGAAGTTTGTATGAAGCAAGAATTCAAGGATTTTTCCTGCCTAAGCCATCTAATACCGAACTAAAGATCATGAAAGCCAGGTGGGCAAACACCTGGAAATAGCATATGGGACAGAATCTTTAATAAGGTACAACCCCCCCTTTGCCCTCATCACAAAAATGGTTAGACTCCAAATTTGGGGGTCTTTTCAATTGATCTAGACAAAGCAGTGGCAGTAGACCAAGGGAAGGGAGGCAGGTGAGGTGAGTCTTTTCCTCTCCTAAATTTGGTAATTCTGAGTGTCACAAAGGTCCTTTGTTTAAGAACACTGCATGTTCCAAGCTATTCCCGGAATTTTTTAAATGGATTCCATTTTCATGGAGGAGTAGCTTGTAACAATCTGCTTCGCTCTCTGGCTTTACGGCCCTCTACCAGAGTCACTTAACCCCTCATTTGTAGATTCAGCCCTGCTCCCAACCCTGTCCTCAAGCAGAGGGACGGTACATCAACCCAGTCTCTCCTGCCTGTTTTTAACGGTGTCTGGCCCATCGACACAAAGGAAAGATCCCTGTTAGTCTCTGGTAGAGATGGGCATTTACTCCTGGGTAGAAACAGACACACAAAAAAAAAAAAGAAAGAAAAAAAAAAGATGTATTTCTTTTCAAACACCTGTTTGTAAATGTAAAACAAAGGTGAAATCTTAAAAAATAAAAAATACTTAGCCAAGTATCAGTCAAGCATCAGCACTCCTAGGTGGCCAAGGCATTCAGTGCGTGGAGAACTTCTGCTTCCAATTGGTCACACAAGGCTTAGGGGATCCTTTAGGATTTATTCTAATTTTCCAGGAAATATCCCATTTAAAGGGAGAAAAAAATACCTTAATAATAAAAATACCTTAATAATTCCATGAAGCTTCCATTATACAATCCTTAACATATAGTCTCATTCTTTCAAAGCTCACACATTTCCATACTATCCTATTTTTATTCAGACTGGTCAAAACTGTGCTTCATATGTGTGTGTGTGTGTGTGTGTGTGTTGTATGTGTGTGTGTGTAATTTAAAGAAAGTAATTTGATGAAATTTAACAACTCTAATGAATTAAGCTAAGGAAAATGCAGAAGGCTTTAATAACAGCAAACCTATTGAAATGAAAGAGCCTATACATTGTTCTACTGACAGACTTACTAGCAGAGCAAACCAGATGTAGGTTGCCAAGGGAAGTTCAGCTTGTAACTTGTAAGAAAAGAATATATTGCCAGGCTCTGCTGGGCTCTGTTATTTCTTCATTAAAATGCACTGTCAATCAGGTTGAAAAGAAATGTCTAATTAACACCATAGGGCACCAAAAAATTTAGTGTCAGAAACTCAGCTGCCATCCCCTTTTACAACTGTATCTCTCTAAGCAACTCTGTTCCTCTCTTTCATCCCTGCCCCCACAATGGAGCCCCTCTCCCCTATCCTATTTTCTTATGATCAAAAGCATCAGAGAAATTGCAAAATGCGTTATTGCATTCCACAATTCACTCTTTATAGCTATGAACCAGCTAGAACTAAAATTTCCAGTAATTTCTCTTCTTTGTATACCCAGTACCTATGCAAGGACTCAAACACAATGGAACATAACAAAAACCAACAGGTTCCATCTTGAGATCTCCCCTTCCAAGATGCGGAAAAATTAAGAGCTTTCACCTAGCAGATTCTAGTCCTGGTTTTACAACCAAACTGCTTGTGTGACATGGGGACTGTCCCTGCCACCCTGCTGAGCTTCGACTTCATCACTCATAAAATAAAAGTAATAAAACATCTTGTCAGCCCATGTCAAGGATTGTTTCAAGGATCAAATGAGACAGGGTATACAAATGGGCTTTGTAATTTTTAACCCATGATTATTATAACCCTAGTATCAGCAGAGTTGTGTGACGTCCATATGTGTCTGGTAGGTAAGAGGATGGCTCTGCATCCTGATGCCTCCAGAACAGTCAGGATCCCTCAGCTTTCCTCTGTTCATGCATTGCTCATACCCAGCGATAGGTACTCTTGAAGACTGAGAGGAAGCTGAGGGTAAACCAGATGATTTGGGTTTGGGGAAAGTTCTAGAAGGAAGAAATAAAAGATGTCAGTCAGAGACTCTGAGGCCTAGACTAGACTCCTCCCCAGTCCCTTGAGGGCCAGGCACCAAATATCATTGGTTTCTCCATCACGATGTTTCTCTCCCTTCCACACATTTTTTCCATTTTCTTCTTAGGATCACATGCTGGCACTCCTGCCATGGAATTGTTGATTGATTTTTGTCCATCTTCTCCCCTTGAGTTTCTTCTGCACATAGGTACCAGATTAGTCCTAGTTAAGCCTCACGTAGCATGCAGCAGTCTCCCTTTTGCAGATTTCAGTGGTTCAGTTGTGTCTCTATACAAAGGCCTCTGTTCTTCACCTGGCATCTGGGGCTCCCACAGTAAGGCCAGCATGCGCTTCAGAGGCTCTCCTCCTATCACTTCTCACTTCCTTGCTGTGTTTGCTTGATCATTATGAAGTTTTCTGGTCCTTATTCATACATATAATAGCCCTTACTTGTTCTTCAAATATAATCCAACATATTCATGTATATCCTCTGTGTGATCATTCTTGGTATCTTTGCTAGTCTGGTTCTATTGTGTCTTGTTTTGCGGACTTTCATTCATGGTACCTGTTTTCTCACATGTTCTCTGTTTAAAAAAAAAAAAAAGTAACTCACATTTTGGGTGCTTGCGTGGCTCAGTGATTAAGCATCTGTCTTTGGCTCAGGTCATGATCCTGGGGTTCTGGGATCAAGCCCTTGCTTGCTTCTCCCTCCCCCACTTCCTCTGCTTGTGTCCCCTCCCTCACGGTGTCTCTCTTTATCAAGCAAATAAATAAAATCCTTTTAAAAACCAAAGCAAACATAAATAAAAGGAAGTACACACTAGTTCATGAACTGCTTCCAATTGGAACAACATAGTAAAGATGTCATTTCTTCCCGAATTAATCTGTAGGTTTAATGAACTACTATTAAAATCTCCACAAGATTTTTTGTAGACACAGACAAGTGTGTTATAAAAACTATATGGAAAGGCACAAGCCCTAGAATGACTAAAACAATCTTGACAAAGAAGAATAGAGTGGATGGATTCACTCCATTTGAGGCTTACTGCAACAGCTATAGTAAGGCCATGTGATATTGGTAGAGGCATGAACACACAGGTGAATGGAGCAGAAGAGAGAACTAGACCCACATAAATATACTCAACTGATTTTTGACAAAGACACAGAAGCAACTCAATGGAGGGAGGATGGTTTTTTTCAAAAAATGGTGCTGAAGCAATTGGACATAGACATAAACCTTATAACGGATGCAAAAATCAACCCCAGTGGATCAGAAAATTAAATGTAAAACGTAAAACAATAAAACTTTTGAGAAAATCTTTAGGATCTAGAGGTAGACACAGAATTCTTACACTTGATAGGAAAAGAACAAGACACTAAGGGAAATTTTGATGGTTTGGACATTATCAAAATCAAAACCATTTTTCTGTCAAGCCTTTGTGAAAAACATGAAAAGACAAGTTAGAGACTGGGCGAAAATGTTCGCAAGTCATATATATCTGACAAAGGACAAGAACCTAGACTATATAAAGATGGCTCAAAATTCAAGAATAAAACAAATGAATGAATGAATAAATGAATCCAATTAGAACATAAGCAAAAGATACAGGCATTTTACCCAAAAAAGGGTATACAGACTGCAAATAAGCACATGAAAAGATGTCATCATCATTAGCCATCAAAGAAATGTAAAAATTTGAACTACAATGACATATCATTATAAACCTATGAGATTAGCCAATATGAAAAATAGTGAGGGGCTCCTGGGTGGCTCAGTTGATTAAGCGTCAGACTCTTGATTTCGGCTCCAGTCAAGATCTCAGGGTCATGGGATCTCAGGGTCATGGGATCTCGTATTGTGGGGTCCCTGCATCCCGTTCCATCAGTGGGGAATCTACTTGAGATTATCTCCCCCTCCCTCTGAGCTTCTCTTCTCCTCTTTCTCTCTCTCAAATTAATAAGTAAATCTAAAAATAAAAATAAAAAATTTTGAGCACCCCAATGCTGATAAGAATGTGGAGAAATTGGAATTACCTATACATTTCTAGCAGAAATGTAAAATTGTAAAGCTGTTTTAGAAAACAAGTTGGTAGTTTCTTTCTTTCTTTCTTTCTTTTCTTTTTTTTTAAGGTTTATTTATTTATTTATTGGACAGACAGAGATCACAAGTAGGCAGAGAGGCAGGCAGGGAGAGAGGAGGAAGCAGGCTCTCTGCTGAGCAGAGAGCCCGATGCTGGGGCTCGATCCCAGGACTGTGGGATCATGACCTGAGCCGAATGCAGTGGCTTTAACCCACTGAGCCACCCAGGCACCCCAAGTTGGTAGTTTCTTACAAAAGTGAACATGCCATCTATTGCAGCCTTGGGCATTTACCTCAGAGGAATGAAAACTTACATTTACACAAAAACTTGTACACAAATATTGGTAGCAGATTGATTTGTAATCGCCAGTGTGTATGCCCTTAAATAAACTTGGTTATATCTATATCATGAAGAACTGCTCAATAGGAAGGAACTATTGATACATGCAATGAGTTGAATAAATCTCCGGGGAATTAATGTTGAGTGAAAAAAAAAAAAAAAAACAGTTCCCAAAGATTATATACTGTATTATTCCATTTATAGAACATTCGAGAAATGACAAAATTATACAAATGGAAAACAGATTAACTGCTGCCAGGTGTTGAAGATGAGGGGAGGGGGCACTTGTGTGTGGTTGAGGGGTGTAGCTAAAAAGGGCAATGAGAGATCCTTGTGGAGATAGAACTATTCTGTATCTTGACTGTATCGAGATCAATGCCTTGGTTGCAATTTTGTGCTTAGTTTCTAGAAATGTTACCATTGAGGGAAACTGGATAAGCACTATACAAATCTCCCTGTATTATTTCTTACAATTGCACATGAATCTACAATTATCTCAAAATTTAAGAGCTTAAGTTAATTTTAAAAATATTTGTGCACACACATGGTAATAGGAGACAGAAATGTACACGGAGGAAGGAGTGTAATTTTTCCAGTGTTAAGCAGGGAATTAGGAACATTTTCATGGATAATATGGCCTTTGGCCTGATTCTTGCAAGGTGAGTGGGTGTTCTCCAGAGAGACAAAGAGAGAAAGAGCATTGAATCAGAGGAAGTATTCCTCCCAGAAGGGAAGACAAACTTGTCTACTGAGGGATTAAGAAGAAGAAGAAGAAGAAGAAGAAGAAGAAGAAGAAGAAGAAGAAGAAGAAGCAGCAGCAGCAGCTCAGGATACGTTATCTTTCTAACTGGTATTTCCAGGGGTGCCTAAAGGCGTCCAAAAGAAATCAACCAAGAACAGGGGTAATCAGATCAACTTAGCTTGAATGAAACTGTGTCTGTTCCAATCCATTTTAATAAAATAAATTAACTTACTGATGTAGAATTAGATATTTGGAGATAATTTTTGAATTATGACCAATGTAATTATTTTGGTGATGAATCCTGTTTTTATCAAATATAATTAAGAGAAATAAATGGATCAATGCTTTCATTTGATTTCTACCATAGTATATTTATTACAGGGATATTTTGTTTTTAGCAAAGTGGCAGTGCCTTTAAGGGTGTCTCACCCCTCAGTTTTGCCTAACTCCTCCACAGGGAGGTCTGAGATTCCAGAACACGTCACCATTTTGAAATGCAGGTTAACACAAAGATGGGATTAAGATAAGCAAATTAGCTTAATATCCACACTGGAATGCAAGTCTTCCAAACAGCAGAATATTTCTGTGCTTACTGTGATCTCATCATCTCATTTTCTTTCATGAATTAATGGGCCTGGAGAAGAGCCTCGCTGACCACCACAGTAAGTGGAGATAGATTCTAAACCACGAAATCTGATGGCACACCAAAACTAGTTCATGAGAGACTGCTCAGCATATCCGGCTATCTAGGAAGGAGGGGAATATTTGCATTGTTAGGTGTAAAAGCTGCAAGTTATTTCATCAGCTCTTAATACATCTCTCAGCAGTAACCATGCTTCAGTCTGAAGTTGGCAGGAAAGTGGACCTCAGCAGGTTGGCAACTGCAGGCCTTCACCCAGGGCTGGGGGCATATTTGAAAATGTTACTCAGTTATTTTTTTGTTTCTAGGTCATCTATTTTCAGACCCTAGTCTGCAACTACCTGTTGTGCTTTACCAGGGCCAACTGGCCCTAGGAAAATGGAGAGAGAGAGAGGAGCCTTGTGTCTGGCTTCTATCATCTCTTCCAACAGCTTTTTTCCCTTTATTTCTCTCTCAAATCCCTATATTCCTGGGCCACCCCCTCACGAGCTACCTCCCTTCTCCTAGAAATCTCCCAGAAATCTGGGTTTGGAGTGTCACCAGCCTGACCAGGGCAGGGCGTCTGCCATGCAATTGAGTTGTAGGTGAGCTTTTGCTGTAAATCAACTTCGAGAACCGGCACAAAGCAAAATGTGTGGAGGCCAGGAGAGATCGGTGGCTACACAATGATCTAAAGCAGGTTGATTCCCAATTACCAGGTAGCAAAGTGGTGGGCTTCCAACACACAACAAATCTTTAACATGTATCTTCCCTTTTCCAGAAGTTCTACTAGGTACTGGGCAGAGCAAGAAGAAGATGTAATTCATGCCTTCAGGTAGCTCGAGGTCTATGAAGAATACAAGAACTAAAGGAAACAATTAGAACACACAATTAGTGGTTCCACCTCTGAGTTTCCATTGCGTTAGGCACAAATGTCTGTTGGCACTTACCTCACACCACGGCTTCTCCAGGTTCTAACAGTGTCAGGCATACTGCAGGCTCTCAAAAATATCTGATGAAATAATGAATGCATAAACAAATGAACAAGCAAAACATTATTCAAGGTACCCGTATAGAGTGTGGCAGAAGCAATTAACTCTGGCTGGAGGAAAAAGGAAGTCTTGTGAGAGATGGTAATTGGAACTGAGACTTAAAGCACATCTAACACAGTGTCTGACCTTGAATGAGCCCATAATCAAAGATAAACTGATTACGTGAAGTTCTGATAGAGAAGAGGCATTTGGAAGCCAGGATGTTTCAAGGCAGAAGTACCTTTAGTACCTAGCTTAGTGCCTGGCACATGGTAGGAACACATGAATGAATGAATGAATGAATGAATGAATGAATGAATAGATGGTTGTAACAAATCACATATGCAAAGCCACCAGTATTGTGAAAAAGTAGGCACATTTAGGGAGTGGTATATTTGGAAAATTATAAAATCGGAAAAGAGAGAAAAAGAGATTGTTAGGACAAAAAGAATGGACGATACAAGAAAAGTGTAATGCAAGGGACAGAGCTGCTTGGAAGACAGGACTGGGACAGGGAGAAAAGAAATTTTTAAATGGAGTGTGGGAATAGTTCAGGACTACAGAACTGAAGGTCTGCTTGCTATGAGAAATGAAGTAGGTATCGTATATTACCAGAGTCAAAGAGCATTCAGGTAACAGGACTCTGACTAGGAACAGAAGTATGTAATTCATTAAGAAAAGATGAAGAATCTAACAATCATGGTCCAGAAGGAGCTGATCTGTAGGAAAATAAAAATAAGAAGAGTCAGAAAAAAATTGTCTCTAAGCTGAGGCAAATCTGAGTGAGCTTTATTAGACTGTGTATTAGTTACCTATTGCTATGTAACAAATTACCTCAAAAGTTAGTGGCTTTAAGCAACAATAAATATCACCTCACATGGTTTCTATGAATCTGGAATTCAAAGGCAGCTGAGTTGGTGGAGGGAGGACCAAGGGGCATGAAGAATTTCCGGTGACGGATTTGTTCATTGTCTCGATTGTAGTAATGGCTTCACAAGTATATATACATGTAATTTTTAAATTTTTCATTTATTTCTTATTAACATATAATGGATTATTTGCTTCAGGGGTACAGGTCTGTGAAGCATCAGGCTTATCACATTTCACAGCACTCACCATAGCATATACCCTCCCCAATGTCCATAATCCAGCCACCCTCTCCCTCCCCAACTCCACCCCCAGCAACCCTGTTTGTTTCCTGAGATTAAGAGTCTTTATGGTTTATCTCCTTCCAGATCCCATCTTGTTTCATTATCCCCCCCTTCTCTCCACGACACCCCTGCCCTGCCTCTCAAATTCCTCATATCAGAGAGATCATATGATAATTGCTCTGATTGACTTATTTTGCTTAGCATAATACCCTCTAGTTCCATCTACATCATTGCAAACAGCAAGATTTCAGGTTTTTTGATGGCTGCATAGTATTTCGTTGTGTTTGTATACCACATCTTCTTTATCCACTCATCTGTCAATGGACATCTAGGTTCTTTCCATAGTTTGGCTATTGTGGACATCATTGCTATAAACA
The DNA here is from genome assembly GCF_030435805.1 of Mustela lutreola. Classification (NCBI taxonomy): domain Eukaryota; kingdom Metazoa; phylum Chordata; class Mammalia; order Carnivora; family Mustelidae; genus Mustela; species Mustela lutreola. The sequence goes on from NC_081301.1 coordinate 71,114,849, forward strand.
TTCAGGTGCACATGCCCCTTTGGATCACTACATTTGTATCTTAAGGGTAAATACCCAGTAGTGCATTTGATGAGTCATAGGGTAGCTCTATTTTCAACTTTTTGAGGAACCTCCATACTGTCTTCCAGAGTGGCTGCACCAGCTTGCATTCCCACCAACAGTGTAGGAGGGTTCCCCTTTCTCCGCATCCTGGAGAACATCTGTCATTTCCTGACTGGTTAATTTTAGCCATTCTGACTGGTGTGAGGTGGTGGTGGTATCTCACTGTGGTTTTGGTTTGCATTTCCCTCATGCCGAGTGATTAAATAATATCTTTTTAAAAAATAAAATAAATTTAGAAATTCGAGGGCATCTCAGACAGTATAGAGATAACGGTTGCCCCTCTGTTGTATTAAAGTGCTAATCTTGCTTCCTTTAAACATTTTCAATTTGGGTGCAGAAAACATCCATTAAAATGTGAATGCAGTCAAATGCCGGGAAAGTTCAGGCTCGCCTTTCAAAACCAAAGTCCACAATGACCGTGTGGGGCAGGTCATTATGGTTAAAAATAACTTATGGGTGTCCCCCTGCTGGGTCCCCACAGCCACACCCCAGCTGGGAGAGAAGCCACTCTGCTAATGACAGGCCTGTGATAGCATCAGCTACTGAGTCAATGAGAGAAAAAAGTGTTAGGGAACCTGTTAACAAATCTGTCAGACACAAATCATAAATTCTGCTTCCTTCTGCGAGTGACTACTTATTATCCTTACCTCTGGGTGCTTCCTGAATCCAGAGAGAGAGAGAGAGAGAAATACAGGGATTGAGGAAATGGCATGTTTAAGTGGCCAAACACCACACTCTTAAGGGGCCCCAGGTGGTGAGGAGGAAAGAAGTTTCTGGCCTGTGGTATAAAAACCAGATGGATACTGGTTATTTCACTCTATTTTAACATGGAGAGATGATAAATGATATATAGGTTATTAGTAACCATTTGTCCCAGACAAAGTAGCTTCTGGAAGACCAACACAACAGTAACATCTCAATTATGGGAACAGCAATGCTCTGTGTCATTCAAAACTTTTACAATTGATATCGGCACTTTTTACCAATCCCCTCCCTTGACGCTGAAGAACTTACTGCATTTCAAGGTTAAGTAACCAAATCCATCTGGCTCCTAGCTCCTTGAACCTGTTCAAAGTAAGATTTTTCCTCACTACAGTCAATGTATGAAAATATATGAAGTACAAAGTAATTTTCCAGGCTCGTGCTTCCCACAGATAGTTTGAATAGTTAATCTTCACACAAGGCATGTTGTCAAAAAGTGGTTTCTCAGGAAAGACAAGTGCACTTGTGAGTGAGACATTGTGAGTGTCGGTTGGGAAAGATGATTCCAAAGTGTCTTCGAGCATTTGTGCCTGGTCATTGAGAAAAGACTCAATCTCAGGCCCTCTGGATCTGCCAGTACGATGTGTTTCCCAGTGATTTTCTTAGCCTGGTCGCCAAGTGTGGTTGCTTGGAGGACCACTGAAGTGTTGCTTGAGCACACAACTTTCAGAGTAGGTCTCCATGTCACATGCTGAGTTTCCACAATCACGTTCGACATGTCCAAGGGCATCTTCTTGACGTAGGATGTGGGCATATTTATGTAGGGCTCTATTAGACCCACAGATTGCCAACCTGGCTAACTGCCCAGGCATTTCCTCTCTGAAAATTTCCAGAGGAAGCAGGCAGGAGTAGGCAGAGTGAGGTGGGGGTATGGAGAGATTCATGTGGCTACAGGTGTGACGAATGGGATGCCGGGAAAGGTTATGGAGCCTTGGAATTTTAGAAATATTGGAGCCACCAGAAAGGGAGGAAAGTAGGTTTTTATTTCATTATTTGTATTAATGTCGAGATAGAGACTCCAAAAGCCTTTTCTTAGAAGGAATTCAGGCAACACTCATTGAGTCTGAATGAACCAGAAGCTGTGTGAGGTGCTAGGATCACAGAGATGTTTCTCTTCGGGCGGAAGTTAAGCAGATACAAAATTGCTGAGGAAACACTGATGGACAGACAAATGCCTGAAGCAGGTATATTTGCTCAGATGCTTCTGACTGGAAGTATTAGAAAGCCTGATTCAAAAAGGCTTAAATGATCAGTGAAATCTACTGACTCACAGAATTGAAAAATCCAGAAGGAGAGCTATCTTAAGGCTTGATCCAGAAACTAAACCATGTTACGAAGGCCTCAGCTTCTTTCCTTTTCTCAAAGCTGCTTTCTGCTTAATCCTGAGGTCGGGTCCTCTCATGGTTCCAAGATGGCTGCTGCCAGCTCCCAGGGCTAGTTTTATCCATTGCCAGCAGGGAAAAAAGAGTGATGTTGTCACACCATTCCCCTAAATGTCCTGAGAACAATGCTGGCTGAAGCAGCATGGGTCATATGACCCCCACCCCCACCCCAAGAAACAATTACTGTGGCTAAGAGATGAAATGCATTATCCGAATATCTTCTAGGTTCATGTCAACCACAAGCGCAAGAAAATAGTTCAATTTATCAATAAATACTTGGTTGGGGATGCTGGTGCAAAAGATGGGGGGGGGGGGCTTCTAATTCCTCCTGAGGAGAGAATGATGTGGGTGGGAGAGAGAAGGTTGAGGGAGTGCTTCAACAAAGGGATGTCAGGTGGGACCAAAATATGAAGAAACTTGATTGCCAAGCTAAGAAATTTGGACCTTCACATTATGCAGAAAGAAGGTGGTAAAGCAAATCCATAGCATAAGCCACATGGACTTAGCCAGTGTCAAAGCATAATTTTCAAAAAGTTAAAAACATGACTGTCATATAAATATAGGATGAGTTCATGTCAAAGAATTTATTCAATTCATTAATTTATGAGGAATCTGCTAGGAATGTGAAGAGTGTAAAGCTGGATTAAAGAACTTCTGTGGTACAAGGGATTCTATAGCTCATCAAGAAAGGCACTTAAAAAAATAAAAAGGAGGGGTGCCTGGGTGGCTCAGTGGGTTAAAGCGTCTACCTTTGGCTCAGGTCATGATCCCAAGGTCCTGGGATCGAGTTCCGCTCTCTGTTCCATGGGCAGCCTGCTTTCTCCTCTCTCTCGCTGCCTGCCTCTCTGCCTACTTGTGATCTCTCTCTGTCAAATAAATAAATAAATAAATAAATAAATAAATAAATCTTTTAAAATAAATAAATAGGATATTAGAAGAACATTACTAAACTAGAAATAAAGCTAGTTGATGTGCTTCAGAGCAACGAAATCCTAACCCTTGCGGTTATCTTTTCTACTTGAGAGAAATAACTTGCATTTCTCCTGGATGGGACACAAATTAATACTTAAGTCTGCATAGAGTCTGAGTCTTTAAAAAATGGTAGCAAACAAAGTAAAATAATAGTACAACCTCCTAGACCCAGATAATTAAATAATCTTTCAATGCTTCTGTTAAACAATGTTTTAGTATGATATTAAAAAAGCGGTCATCTTCTTGGCTTCCTTTCTAAGTTTTGGATATTTTTTTCCTAACATCAGAGCAATTTATTTAAGACAGTTTGGGACTTATTTTCAATTTGAATGGACTTGAACATTATTGAACTAGCATGCCAGTGCATACTGCTAATTATAATCAGTTTTAATTAATCATTAAAAGACGTGTGAGGGAACTCCTGGGTGGCTCAGTCAGTTAAGCTGCTGCCTTTGGCTCAGGTCATGATCTCAGGGTCCTGGGATTGAGTCCTGAATCGGGCTTCTTGCTCAGCGGGGAGCTTGTTTCTCTCTCTGCCTCTGCCTGACACTCTGCTTGCTTGTGCTCTCTCTCTCTCTCTCTGACAAATAAATAAATAAATAAAATCTTTCTGAAAAATAAAAAAATAAATAAAAGAGATGTGAGGAAATCTGCTCAAAGAAAGGCATTTTGACTGATTTCTGGAGTCCAAGGTGGTTAAATTCACTAGAAAGGGAGGTCCCCTGCTACCCTCAGACTAGAGAAGAGACCAGAGAAGCCAGTAGAAATGAGATGGCCTGGGGCCTCTGGCGTCCACAGACACGACTTTTCCAGGGCTTATCCAGAAAGCAACTGGAGTGGAAATCAGGTCCTGTTTCAACACTGCCAGTCCAAGAGACATCAATTCTGAACCCACACTGGGCTACAGTAATCCCACCTCCTGGTCACTTTCTCACCCATGAAGTGTTTTGGTTAAAAAAGAAAGACATTCTATACACTCAATAATTAAGTACAGCCAAGCTAAGCCATGTTTAGACCCACATTTTTGGATAACAGATTTATTAATGATCTGGTTGAGAGAATTGAACCATTTGGTGTTTGGAAAAATTGGAAATGTTTAAAATAAATACTTGGCATCCTTTCTCTCTGACTGCTGCAATATGTTCAGTTATTTTTAGGAGTAAAATATCCATATCGAAGATTAACTTCATAGAAATTGCCTAGCAGCTTTTCCCTAAAAACATGATACCAAACATTAAGAAGCTAATATCCATTTTTACAAAGTGGGAAGCACTTATTTCAAAAGCAGTTCACCAGTCCAAACAATTTTTTTGTTTATTACTAGAGTCTTAGGTGTAAAATTTATCATGCCATGGAAGATCTACCCCATCAACACCCCTTAAAACCAGAATCACTACATTTAGTGAATAAAAATACAGTATGCCCAGGAAATTCAAATGTCAGGAAAACACTGAATACATTTTTAGAATAAGTGTGTCCCGTGAATACTTGGGACATACTTTTGATAGAAAAAATGGTCCACAAAGATGTCCACATTCTAAGCTCTGGAACCTGTGAATATGTTACCTGAACTAGCAAAAGGGACTTTGCAGATGTGATCAAATTAAGGCTCTTCAAATGGAGAGATTATCCTGGACTATCTGGGACGGCCCAATGCAATCACAAAGGTCTAATAAGAGGGAGGCAGGAGGGTTGGAGACAGGGAGAAAGATTGCAGGATGCTACAATGTTAGTTGGGAAGATACGAGAAGGACCCCAACTCAAAGAATCCAAGTGACTTCTAGAAGCTGGAATAGGCAAGGCAAGTCTCCTTTAGAGCCTTCAGAAGGAACACAGCGCTGCCAACACCTTGACTTTAGCCCAGTGAGACCCAGTGGGATTTCTGATGCACAGAATTATCAGGTAATGAATTTGTGTTGCTTTAAACCACTGAGTGTGTAGTAATTTGTTACAGGAGCCATAGGGAAACTCATACAAAACTTATATTAAAAAATTATGTGCTGTTCATTTGACATTCAAATTTCATGTAAGTGTTGTGTATTGTATTTGGCAACCTTCCTAGACACGGCAGCAGTGGGGTGCGCAGGAAGCACTCTCAGAGAAGGCAGGACATGACTGTGGGGATCACATTTTTACCTTTGAGTCTGATTCCTCAGGTGTAAATTGAGGGGTTTTGCCTGGCTAATCACACTGGTTCCCTTATACTCCATGATTCCACTGAAGAAATATTTTTTTGCCAATAGAACAAGCAAACTTGGAAATGTCTGTAGGTCAGGACAATTGTCTTCATTTGCTGGATGCATGTGCACTCATGTGTTTGTGGTCTGTCTTCTCGATCTTTAACCATTCGCCCCCATACAGACTACCCATGGCGTGTGTTATGTGACCAGGCATGGCCCTTCCGCATGTGGTGCTGTATCCTCATACTTCTTTCTCTCTCCTCCCTGCAGCCCTGCTTCTTCTGAGCTCTGTGGCAGACCACGCTGGCAGATACTGGGTCAGAATCCTATGGCTGCTGTAACAAATTACTGCCAATCTATGGCTTCAAAAAACACAAATTTATGTTATAGTTTTCAAGGTCAGAATTTCAAAGCAGGTTTCTCTGGACTGCAACTTTCACAGGGCTGTACTCCTTCTGGAGACTCTAGAAAACCCATTCCCTTGCCTTTTTCTACTTTCAATAGCTGCCCACTTTCTTTGGCTCGCATCCCCATGTCAACTGGACTTCTTTTCCCATCGTCATATCTCCTTCTCTGAGACCCTCGTGCCTCCCTCTTCTAAGGACCCCTGTGACTATATTGGGTCCACCCAGATAATCCAGGAAAATCTCCCCATCTGAAAAGCTTCAACTTAATCCCATCTGCAGGGTCCCCTTCACCATGCAAGGTAACAATCACAGGTTCCAGTGGCTGGGACACAGACATCTTTGTGGAGCCTACTCTGCCAATCACATATACCCAGTATCCATTCTCTCCTTCTCCCTTTCTAACAGAGCATATATTTGCTTGCTCAGACAATATGATCGGCTTATACATTTATTTCAATCTCTTGAAGCTACATATAGCAGATGTTACATAGTCTGGCCAACGAGATGTTAACAGTCTACTGGCCAATGAGAAGTAGCATTTTGGATTTCCACGAAAGCTGTTATTTTCCTGATTACAAGAAGCAGATTCAGCTGGTATATACATTTTGCCCTCTGCCATGAACTCTTCATCCTGCATGGGAAATGAATGTGATATGCAGAAGGACAGCCACTATATTCTGAACATGAGAATGAAAATCACACATGAAAGATAGCAAAGCACAACAGTCAAAGGATCTGAGATTCCTGATGGCATTGTGGAAATGCCACATTAACCCAAGCCTGGCAGTCTCTAGACTTGTTCGCTGAGGAAATGGACTCCTTCATTGTTGGTGTCAGGATAATTAGCTTATGCAACCTAATCTAGTTCTAGCAGACATGAGTTCTATCAAACCCTTGCTACTCAAAGTGTGCCTCCTGGAATGCAGAATCTATGGCACTTCTCCAGATCAGCTGAACCAGAACCTGCATTTTAACAAGAGAGTTAGGCACTTTCATTTCCTGGGGGTTTACATATTTCACAGATGGAGAAGCACTGCCTGAAACTCAACTGAAGTCAGGGACAGAAATGGCCCTAGGTTCTTCTGCCCTAGGCTGGAATATAGGGTCTGGAAATGATGCTGTCCTTGGGATTTACTGGAATAAATGTCAAACATTGGAAGGTGGGTGCTAAATTGTATATACACAATCATTAAGTATGTTTCTTACACCCCCCCCACACACACACCAGTTACCTTGATTTCTTTCTTTCCTTGTCTCTGCTATAAAGTTGTATTTCGTTACTAGTCAACCTGAGACCTTACACCTATTTTATTCAATCAAGACCAAATTGAAGGAATTGAAGGCAGGATAAGATCTGGAAAACAGGGAAGATGACCCTTTCCTTTAAAACCTCTTGAAAATATGCCAGCACACTGCATTTCTCATTTCTATTAAATCTCTAAATTTATACACTTAACATGGACTGTAAATTTTGTATTCATTTCTTTAAAATGATTTCTTTAGAAAAAAAAAAAAAGATTTTATTTATTTACTTGACAGAGATCACAGGTAGGCAGACAAGCAGGCAGGGTGGGGGTGGGGGGAGTAAGCTCCCTGTCTAGCAGAGAACCCAATGTGGGGCTCGATCCCAGGACCCTGGGACCATGACCTGAGCGGAAGGCAGAGGCTTTAACCCACTGAGCCACCCGGGTGCCTCTTTGCAACGATTTCTATCAGAATATTACAATGTATAATATTACAACCTTACAGCCACCAAGATTCCTAGGGAGTGAAGGGAAAACATCAAGGGAACAGTGTGGGGTTTTGTGTGTGTGTGTGTTTTGTTTTTTTGTTTTTTTGAGAGAGAGAGAGAGAGAGAACACAAGCAGAGGGGTAGGGAACGGGTAGAGTGAGAGGGCAGGCTCCATGATCAGTGCAGAGCTGGACATGATCTCACAACCCTGAGATCATGACCTGAGCTGAAACCAAGAGTCTGACACTTAATTAATGGGGCCACCAAGGCATCCCTTAAGAGAGTGGATCTTCTGATTGAATTTGCTCTCTTGAAAACTGTTTTGTGTGTCTTTAAAATTTAATTATTTCCCAAAGGTACAAAAGAATATACAGTGAAAAATCTCCCCCTCCTCTAGTCTGTCCCTCCAGCTACCAAACTTCTCTCCCTTAAGGCAACCGCTGTGAACAGTTTCTTGGACTCTGACCACATGGGAACCTTACATGTTGGAAGAAGTGAAGAAATGCAGCTGAAAATCAAGAGTGAAGTGTAGATTGCTTGAATTGTACTTACAAACATACATTAAAATTAATCTTTCTCATCATCCAATTACTTCCTGTTAAGATCTTTTGCTGGCATTTAATTTTTCTCTAACATAAATAAAATATCTATCAAGTAAAGATCAAGAATCTTGCCACCCACTCATCCCAGAAGATTAAGCCGATAGCATTTATGAATGCTTTGAAAGTCTCAGAGGACAGCTCTCAGTAAATATGAGTGGCTGTTAGGGCTGTAGCTACCCTTAAAAACTTTGCATGTTATAATTGTCCCCTCTTCCCCAAGTCTACCACACACTCCCCTCCCTCATCCCCAGCAGCTTCTAAGGGTGAGAGGTTAATAAGAAAGGATGACTGATGTAAGGCAAGGTTAAGTAGGATGCTTAAGTAGAATGAGGATTTTTGTTTTGTTTGCCTAGAGCTTCCCAACTCACCTGTTCTCTAAGAAATCTGGAACTTCTTCTAAAAGAGAGTCATCTAGTGACATAAGTTCATAATCGTGTGGCTTTATTTACTAATTCAAATAATTTAAAAATATTCTCTATTCTTTTTAAAAAATAGTTTAATACCTTAATACTTTCTTTTTTCACTTAATAATACGTCATGGGCATCACTGTTCTGGTCAGTTGCGTTGTGTAGCATTTGAAAGTAAAAACGCCTCTTGTTAGGTACATACAAGGAGACTTAGTTCACATTTACATAGTCCAATCAATATACATTTTTGAGGGTCTCCTGTGCTGAAGACAAAGTGGACGCTGCAGACCCAAGATGTTTTCCTGGCTCAACACAAAGCCTTCAGTGGTAAATTGAAGTTGAAAGATTCAGGGGGAGTTCTCTGGGACCTGAGAAACGTTGGGGAGTACTTAAATTGTAGTGATTTGAGAAGACTTCCTGACTTTGTCCCAGACCATGTTGAGGACCCAAGTGAACTTACAGACAAATGGCTAGACTTTTCTAATCATAAGCAACTGAAGTAGACAGAAACTAATAGACTTTATGTCCCTTTTAAATTAAAGACCTTTGATTATAGCACTGTTGGACAGAATGCTGAATGATGGTTTAAACTATCTGATAGGCCTATAATTGCCATGTACATTCCATTAAAGAGCATAGCTCATAAAGATAGTATTAAGAGTTTTTATTTCCTTCTCCTTAATCTTGTACTATAACCTCCTAGACCCAAGACATTTCTAGCAATTAATGATGGGCTGAGGTTAATGGTTCTGACAAAGCTTTGCTTCATTGATCGTCCTCAGATGGCCATTAACCTCTAGAATCTGGTCATTAACCTCTAGAAACTGCTAAGTAGGATGCAAAAAAGCATTTTACCAGTATTGTTTAAAAAGTTGTATAATTGTTTCATGTATATAGCTCAAATGTAAGAAAATGTCTGTCTTTTATTATGTATGTATGTACATGATAGATTAAAATTTTTCTACGTTTTTATTTCTAGAATTTTCTTTCAAGATGAAAGAATAATTTAATATAAATATACTATGTATGTACAGAAAACTATCACCAAGATCTGGCATCCTAAAATGTTTGTTAGTCCAATGAAAAGAGGGTGTAAACTTCACTTTTAAAAAATGGAAGTCACTGGTTTTGTCCTTGATACTTTGAATGACTTTATTCAAAGTTACAATGAGAGTGAAAATTGGATTGTAGGTGAACATCCCCTTGAAAATGATGCTGTATGTTTCCCATATTCTTAAAAGAATGGAGTATGAAGTATAGTTGAACCATCACAAACATAGGCCAGTTTATTACTGTAATCACAAGTCATATTTTTGCAATAATTTGTTCTGATGTAGGAATTTTCATAAGGAAAGATATGAAGTCTCAGTTGCTCACTCCCGATGCAACATTTAATATGCTTTCCTCTGATTTTTACATCCAGAGTCCATAAACTTCATCAAATGACACTTCAAAATTTCTTTCGATGGTGGAAACTCTGGTTAAGTGAAAAAGCCTGTTGGGGTTTTCCCGCTGTAGTTTCCTAATTAGGGCTTCCTTATTACATCACGAACATTAATCACCACATTATCCAGTAACAGATCAGACTTACCCTATCTTTCAGATCCTCATTAATCTACTAGTAAAGTTATGAGCTCCATTAATATGGTTACATTTAGAATGTCTCCCTGAAGCACAGTCCATTCATTACTGGGCTGAGTAACTTAAAACCCATATGTCTCTTCCAGGCTGAAGATGTTTCTGAAATGTCAGCTCTGACAGAGCACCCATCCCCACACCCCCCACATAAGATTCCCACAGAATGTTTGCTTTATTTACTGCTTTGTTTACTATCTTAGCAGGAGACAAATTCTCTGAGCAGGATCAAGCGTGCACCTTGCAGAGACCAAATCATGTGTTGCTGTCCAGAGTTTGGCTGTTTTCCATTCGGAATGCACTGCTGGCAGCCCCACTTGAGAAAGAACGTGAGATCTTCCTACAGTGGGATCAGCCCATCAGGCAGAGGGAGCGCTGCCAGTTCCTTGTAATCCTAAACCTACTCATGCTTTCCAAACACAAATGTTCCTTGGATGAGTGACAGTGAAAACAGCAGCTCATCAAGTTCACCTGGCCACGTTCACATTGCTGAAGACTACAAAGCCTAACATGGCCCTGCAAGGGTGCATCACAGAAATGAAAGACTCTCTTGCCATTCTGGGGATGTCTCATGAATGCCTATCGTTTTATTGGGAGTCTGGGATTTTCTTTAAGAACACGGAAAGAAGTAGTCTCTGAGACTCTCAACTTACCTTAGAGTTGATTTCACCGCATTCATGGCTGGATTCAGCGGTTACTTTTTGCATTCTGATTTTCTGTAGAGTAGTATATGGATTTAAGCAAGCTGTTCCCTACTACGGGATGTAAAAATGAATAAGTAGTTAAGATATACACTACATACATATGCTGTTTATCCTGAGACTCGGAGAGCTTAAATAAATAGAAAGAAATTTAGAAAATTAGGTAATATTTTTCTGAAAAGAAAATACAGAAGTCAATAAATATTTTATCCAAAATGTCACGTGGATAACACAGAATTCTAAAACAGACAAGGTGAAAGAAGGGAACTATCAGTAAGTCTATTAGAACAGAAGTCTATTAAAATAATTCAGTGATCACTTTTTTAAAGACTACATATCAAAGACTAGAAATTATAGATTTGTGAGCCGAGTAATATGAATATCAAAATTTTCAGCAAAATAATCTAGTCCTAGAATCTAGGGGGCTCATTTCATTCTTAAGATCAAGGAAACCCCTGTGTTCTTCAGCAAACTATAATGAAAGGTAAGGAAAAATGAAACTGGTTTGGAAATAAATGAACTGTTTCTTGGTTTCAGATGGGCATTTCTCAAAGGCTTTCATGATATTCTTGTGGAGCACACGGAGAACTAAGGCCTGGATAATGGTACAATTTGGTGGATTCATAGCTGATTACACCAACGAGGTCAAAGGGGCAATGGATCAATGTTACATGGAAGGGAAGGTCTTTAAAGGAGAGCTCTAGGGTTCTGTATTTGACCTTGCACCCGAGAAGTATGCTTCTTGGATTTGTAAAGTGTATAAAACTCAGGAATCAGAAAGCTCTCTAAAGATTGCACAGATGGACAGAAATCAATAAGATGAAATTGAATGCAAACAATTAAAACTAAAAACCTGCATTTAGGCTCATAAATGCCACGGTAAAGTACACAAACAGGCATAAGAAGTTTATGTGAAAAAACGTACACAGCCACAGGCAAACACACTCTAGGTGTTTCAGTTGATTTCAAGGAGAAAATGAGTCAGAAGTATGAGCTGGCAAATGAACTACGTAATGAGACCTTAATTTATATTAACAGAAGGATGGCATCCAGATCAAGGGAAATAATCATCCCAATGGGTGCGTCTCTGGTCAGTCCACATCTGGAGTTGCAATTCTGGATGCTACCCTGGGGAGGCCAGGCTGGGCCGGAGGGTAATGGAGAACAGGCAGAGGTCAGCTACGAGGGAGGTCGAGGGGATGATTAGGGGGGGATGGTAAGAGAAGCGGGTTAATGACAATCTAAGTCTTTGAAAGCTCGGGAGATTCCCGTAACAGGGGAACAGGCTTATTTTTTCCAGAAAATGGAATGTTAAAGGGGCTAAAAAAATCTGAAATAAAGGAAATTCACTATTATATACTCTTACCACTCCAACACAAGGATAACACTAATGTAATGTAGCTTTTAAGGGGCTTCTTCAGCAAATAAGTGACATGAGAAAGAGACGGGAAATGAATGGGTTTTAAAAGAGCCTTAAGAGATTTATCAACCAACCAAATTGTGTGGATCATGGTAGATCTTGATTCCAACAACTACTTGGTAAATCAAAGAATTTTTGAGATATTTAGGGAAATTACTTTTTTTTTTTAAAATAATAGCTTTGCTGAGACACTACTCCACATGCCAAAAAATTCACACTTTGAAAGTGTACAATTCAGTGATGTTAGTATAGTCACAATATTGTGTACCACTCACCAGTATTTAATTCCAGAACTCTGTATCACCGCCCCCCTCCAAAAAACCACCCAATGGTCATTATCAGTCCCTGCCTTTTATTCCCATCACCTCAGCCCCTAGGAAGGATTAATCTATTTTCTCTTCCTGTGGATTTGCTTTTTTTGGACATTTCATATAAATGGAATCAGACACTATGTAGTTTTTTGTGTATGGCTTCTTTCATTTAGCAAAATGCTTTCAAGGTACAGCTATGTTACATTGTATCAGTACTTCATTCCTTTTCATGGCGGAATAAATTTCCTTTGTACGGACACCAGAACTTTCCTTTGTATGGATACGCCTCTGTCCACCCAAGCAGAAGTTGACAGACATCTGGATTATTTCCACTTTTTGACTATTATGAGTAACACTGCTATGAACATTCATGTATAGTTTTTATATGGACATATGTTATTAGTTTTTTGGGGTAGATACCTTAAAGTGGAATTGCCGGGTCATATGCTAACTCCATTTTACATTTTGAGGAACTACCAAACTGTTTCTCTAAAGTAACTGTACATTGTACACCCCACCAGTGATGTGGGAGGGTTCAGATTTCTCCATACACTAATCAACACTTACTGTCATGCCTTTTAATTACAAACATCTTAGTCAATATGAAGTAGTGTCTTATTGTGGTTTTGATTTGCATTTCCACAATAATAAATGGAATTGAGAATTTTTCCATGTGTTTTTTGGATATTTGTATATCTTCTTTAGAGAAGTGTTTATGCAAATAGTTCATTGATTTTTTTTTTTAAGATTTTATATATTTATTTGACAGAGAGAGATCACAAGTAGACAGAGAGGCAGGCAGAGGGAGAGGGAGAAGCAGGTTTCCCGCTGAGCAGAGAGGTGGACTCAGGACTCAATCCCAGGACTCTGGGATCATGACTTGAGCCAAAGGCAGATGCCCAAGACCCCCCTAATTTTTTTAAAAAATATTTATTTATTTATTTATTTATTTGACAGAGAGATACAGTGAGAGAGGGAACACAAGCAGGGCGGGTGGGAGAGGGGGAAGCAGGCTCCCCGCTGAGCAAGGAGTCTGATGTGGGGCTCAAGCCCAGGACCCTGAGATCATGACCTGAGCTGAAGGCAGACACTTAATGACTGAGTCACCCAGGCATCCCTAATTTGCTTGATTTTTATATCAGTCTTTTTATCTGTTTGTCATTCAGTTGTAACAATTCTTTATACATTCTAGATACAAGTCCCTCATCAGCAATATCATGCAAAAGTATTTTCTCTCATTCTGTCAAAGCTGTTTTTTCACTTTCTCAATGATATTATTTGAAGTATAAAGTTTAAAATTTTGGTGAAACCTTAGTTTTACAATTTTACTTTTTTCACTTGTATATTTCTCTATACTTCTATAATTGGATTTTAAAAATAACATTTCCACCAATAAATTTGATGCAGTTAAATAAGCTACTAAAAGCACAAAATAACAATAGCGTTGTGGTTATGGAGATGTGAAATGCGGTCCATTTAGTTTTGCAATGGTAACTTATCATGGGACTGCTTTTCGTGATGAAGACGTATATCTAGTTATTCAGTTTTCAGATGCACACTGTATCAGCGTTCAATTATCACAATGGTTTAATCAAGCCTGGAAGGGAAGGGGCTCCCTCTGGAAATCACTGTATGTAGTAATGTACTTAGAGAATTTGACAATCTTTTCCCCTGCCCCAAATTTCACAGAACAGTTATGTTCATGAATAAGGGGGGGGAAAACACATTGCTTCTAAAATTATTCTCAACATAGAATTGCCAACCTGGAAGGCTCAACTGTCCTTCTTCCCACCCCCAGCAGGGGGAACTAATTAAAATCTGGGAAAGTGAGAAAACGTGATTTGGAGTACTTCATATTCAATACTTTATATTTGAAAATAAAATAAAATCTTAGTTTTGTAATTCAAAATATAAAAGATAAATCTTAACTAATATCTTCTGGGCTTTTAAGAGAAACACATCAGAGGGAGGATGGGTGCAAAGGTGAAGGGGATTAAGAATGAGGATCCTAGATGGGATGTCTGGGTGGCTCAGTCCGTTAGGTGTCTGCCTTTGGCTCAAGTCATGATCCCAGGGTCCTGGAATTGAGTTCTGTATCAGGCTCCCTGCTAGGCGGGCAGCCTGCTTCTCCTTCTGCCTACTGCTCCCCCTGTTTGTGCGCGCTAGCACTCTCTCTGACAAATAAAATTTAAAAATATCTTAAAAAAAAAAAAAAAGAATGAGCATGGTGATGAGCATGGAGTCATGTATAGAACTGGTGAATCACTATATTGTTATCCGAAACTAATATAACATTGTATGTTAATTATACTTGAATAAAGAGAGAGAGAAATTCACCAAAAATGGCAAGGATGGGAGAAATGGTGAATTTGGTATTTGTCCAAAAGAGATGTGAGGTTTAAATTGTTGGAAACATTGTCTCAGTAGAGTAAATAATTGTTATAAACGTTCAAATCACATTGCTTCCACCCATCGTTTAAACATGTTTATATGCCTCTAAGAAGTACATACTTAAGATAATATTAAAAGATAGTATGACACGGGGCACCTGGGTGGCTCCTGGGTTAAAGCCTCTGTCTTTGGCTCGGGTCATGATCCCAGTGTCCTGGGATCAAGCCCTACATCCAGCTCTCTGCTCAGCTGGGAGCCTGCTTCCTTCTCTCTCTCTCTCTGCATGCCTCTCTGCCTACTTATGATCTCTATCTGTCAAATAAATAAATAAAATCTTTAATAAATAAAGATAGTATGACATAAATTGGTATAAACGAAGTAAAACTCAGTTTTATTTGATAATCAGTGTCCTCACATAAACTTAATTCCATAATCCCTGGGTCATTATATATAACTATGCACTAAAAATTACATAATACCTTAAACACAGATATTGATCTTAATTAAGTCAGTGATTCATCTTCATAAAATGAATTTTTTTTTTAAAGATTTTATTTATTTATTTGACAGAGAGAAATCACAAGTAGGCAGAGAGGCAGGCAGAGAGAGAGAGAGAGAGAGGAGGAAGCAGGCTCCCTGCAGAGCAGAGAGCCCGATGCGGGACTCGATCCCAGGACCCTGAGATCATGACCTGAGCCGAAGGCAGCGGCTTAACCACTGAGCCACCCAGGCACCCATAAAATGAATTTTTTTGAGTAGGTTTTTAAAATAATTACTACAACTACTGCTCTACTTTAAGTTTGTTCTATGGCCAAAGTATTTTTCTTTTATTTTTACATAAATATTATTTATACTGAACATAACACAAATCACCTACAATTAAATACAGTGACTAATAAATTTTAATTTTTGCTCCCTCTCAATACTTCACTAAACAGGGCAAAATAAGTTAAACAGGCATGAACCCAGAAGAATAAAGAAAGAAGAGGCAAAAAAGGGGAGAACTCAAGAAAGCTTCGGAAGCTGACAAGCAGATCCGTGGATGGCGTCTGTCTCAGTAAAGCGGAACGTCTCAGCCTGCTGGGAAGATCAGCAGTGAGCAGATCTACACTCCTAACCCTGAGATGGTTCTGGAATTGGAAGTCCTGGGTCCTTCAGAAGCAGGAGGACAGACCCTCCCGCAGCACTCCACCCCCAACCCACCACACAGCGGGAGAACAGCCCCGCCCCTTCACAGGCAGAAGATAGGACCCATTTAAGTAACTGGGCTCTGATTCTGGGGATACACGGTCCAACAGGGATAAAGTTTGTCCTGAAAATCACAAGTGCACATCTACACACTGAGCTGGGACACCCGAAAGCCCTGTGTATCTGCTCAGGCCCTTAACACTGGTAGCCAGGAGTATGGTCCCAGGCTAGAGCTAAGCTTTCTCCTCTGCTGGGAAACAACCAGCCCCCCTTCTCCAGTTCCATAGATACTGATATTTGGGGTTCCCCTCCAGAAAGGACAGGCTGACACCTATCACCACCCAGTGAGGCCAACCCACTAACAGGTTCTACTCAGGTATGTGGAATTTCCAATGAGGCTTTAATGCCTCAATCTTAAATATGAATAGGAGAAGTTCGTCATAAATTTGAAGAAACCTTTTCCTTTGGGAAAGAAAAAGAGAAATGCAGAGAAAGCACAGATAATTCAAGAAAACTTCAAAATAAGAAAAGGTATTGCATCTGTGATACAAACAGATCATAAACAAGGAATGTTTGGAAAACATGAAAGAGATTTTGTAAATCATATATGATTGCAGAATTACGTAAATTTTAATGTAATACTCAAAACTCAAGATGACGAAGCATCCTGGTAATTAAAAGGAAAAACACAATTAGAAGATTAGAAGAAAAGGGACACCTGGAAGTTAGGCTTCAGACTCTTGGTTTTGGCTCAGGTCATGATCTCAGGGTTGTGAGATAGAGCCTGGTGCTGGGGGCGGGGCACACTCAGCAGGAAGTCTGCTTGAGATTCTCTTTCTCTGAGCACCTGCGTAGCTCAGTCTTTAAGCGTCTGCCTTTAGCTCAGGTCATGATCACAGGGTCCTGGGATCAAGCGTTGCATCAGGCTCTGGGCTCAGGGGGGACCCTGCTTCTCTCTCTCCTCCACTCCCTCTGCTTGTGTTCCCTCTCTTGCTGTGTCTCTTTCTGTCAAATAAATAAATAAAATTTAAAAAAAAAAAGAGAGATTCTCTCTCTTCTCCTTCCTCCCCACCCCAAGCCCTTCTCCCTGCTCATGCTCTCTCTCAAATAGATAAAAAATCTTTTTTAAAAAAAAGAAAATTGGAAGACAAATTATAAGAGAAGTAGAGCATCGTCACACTCATTCATTCATTCCATCAATATGCAGTGACTGCCTATTTTGTACCAGACACTGGCCTAGATATTCAGGCTACAGTAGTAAAAAAACCAGTAGAAGATTCCTGCCCTCTAAGACTTCACGTGTTAGTTGGAGGAGTCATAAAATAAACAATAAATGTAATAAATAAGTAGATTCTATAAAATGTTAGGAGAAAATTGGTGCTTCGGCCAAAAGGAGGAGGAGGAGGAGGAGGAGAATAGAGTAGGGTAAAGGTATAGGGAGCATAGGAGGGGCTATTTTTTTTTTTTTTTTTTTTTTTGCTTTGTTTCTAGTTTTCATGTTAAATAGGATGACGAAGGTATACCTGATTAAGAAGAACATCTGAACAAAGACAGGAACGAGGTGAAAGAAACAAGAAGCAACAGCTACTGCAAAGGTAGGACTTTCCATAGCACGCTGAAGGAGAAAAATCCTAGTGTGCTGCAGCCCTGTGTGCTAAGAGGGGATGAATAGAGGCTGTGGCAAAGCAAGAGCAGGAGTTCAGACCCGATGGGTCCCTGTGGGCCAAGCTTTGACTTGGACGTGGACTTCTTACCCTGAGTCAAGATAGGGCACCTCTGGAGGATGTTCTGTAGAGGAATGAATGTCCACTTTGGCTTTTTTTTTTTTTTTAAAGATTTATTTATTTTTTTAATTGACATACAGAGAGAAATCACAAGTAGGGAGAGAGGCAGGCAGAGAAAGAGGGGGAAGCAGGCTCCCTGCTGAGCAGAGAGCCCGATGTGGGACTCCATCCCAGGACCCTGAGATCATGACCTGAGCTGAAGGCAGAGGCCCAACCCACGGAACCACCCAGGCACCCCACTTTGGCTTTTAAAATGACAATGGGGCTACAGGGCGCGGAAGCAGAGAAATCTAAAGGCGAGACATCACAGTGATCCAGGTGAGAGATCATGATACCTGGGACCAGACTACTAGCTGTGGAGTGGTCCTCTTAGGGAAAGATGCCAATGGCGATAAACTTAAGAAATCCATAGGGGTAAATAAATATGAGTACAACCATCGCTAAGCAAAAATATGGTATAACTGAAACTAGCAGAAGGAATCTCAAAGCATCCAATGGAAAGCAGCAAAAGAGAACAAAGTGAATGGATTCAGGGATATACAATAGAGGCTTTGAATACGTTGGTTTTATTTTTATTTATTTCTGACTAGTCCATATTTCCTCTAAGAAATCCATGTTACCTTGTAAATGTTAAAGAGTTTGCTTTTGCCCTTAGGGTCAGGTTCTGTTGTGAGTCACTTTGGAAAAATGGACTTGAACCCCTGGAGCCACCTCACCTGCCTAGAGCTGGGCATATAGAAGCAGAATCAAGTTTGGAGGGGGGGTGGTTGGCTAAAATGAGAAGGAAGGAGTTGGAAGCCCAACTCTGTGATCTTGCTCATTAACTGGTTCTGCAGACCTTACTCAAAGTTTCCCTCCCCGAGGTGCTCCCAGCACAGAGCTGGCTCAGTGCTTCCCACAAACAAGGCAGAACGTCTAGAACAGGAACCACAGACTCAAATGTTTTTGGCGTCAGCCAAGCAACAGATGTGGCAAGGTTGAAAATCTTGGGAGGGTAGAGAAAAGGCACATCTTAGGTTGGTAACCCAGAAACAGGCCTGGAGGTGAGCTTTTGTGTGTAAGTGGTTTATTAGGGAGGACCCCCTAAAGATTCCAGGAAGGAGACAGGAAGGACAAGGGAGGGGAAGAAACCAAGCAAAGGTTCAGTGTCAGAGTCTGCACCTGCAAGGGAGGTGACTCCAGGAGTCCAAGTCCAGTTCTCCAAAGCAGATCACCACAGGGCCTGAAATTGAATGCAAAAGCCCCAAGAAACCAAAAGAGGTAACAGGGGCTGGAGGCAATTTCTTCGTCTCTATTCAGTCTATTCTTTGTGAATCCCTACCCATTGGTTTATAGTGGGAGTGGAGAGTACAGAAGGAGTTTAAAAATTAACTGTTAACTCTGACTCAAGGATTCTCATCTGTTCACTTAAATGTGATCGGTCTCTTTAGTTGTGGCTCGGCCTTCTCAGAAATGTTTATCTTCTCAGTTACCCCTCCCCTGCCCCCTTGCTTCTCTTCTTAAGATGGTATCTTGAACTATGGAGGGTATGTCTTATACAACTCCTAGGATGACAGAGAAGGGCTGGGGGCTGCAATTGAGGTGTCTGCTGATTTCTCTGGCCTCCGGAATGATGGCTCTTAGTCACCTCTGTTTGTAGCTCCCCAGATGTCATTCACCCCTGGTTTGGTCTCTGTCAGTTTGATCACAGTGTGGAGTGATTCCCTCCAGACTTGGCATCATAACGTTAGTGGCCACCAGCTATAGACACTGGGGTCTGTTCCGTGGTTTCCCTCCAACCTCCATCCTTTGGGCTCAGCAGCGCTGGGCTTATTTACTATCCACTCACTCTGACCATCAAGTCTTAAGTCACCTACACTGGTGTGGGAAGCTCCAGAGGCAAAAAAATATGTATTTATTTGTTGTGGCAAAAAAATAATTTTTTACTGTGGGAAAAATACATACAACATAAAATTTGTCATTTTAGGAGTGCCTGGGTGGCTCAGTGGGTTGGGCCGCTGCCTTCGGCTCAGGTCATGATCTCAGGGTCCTGGGATCGAGTCCCACATCGGGCTCTCTGCTCAGCGGGGAACTTGCTTCATCCTCTCTCTCTGCCGGCCTCTCTGCCTACTTGTGTTCTCTGTCAAATAAATAAATTAAATGTTTAAAAAGAAATTTGTCATTTTAACCATTGTATCGCATTTTGCAATTTGTTGTATTAGACAACTGTCACCACTCTTTCCAAAACATTTTCAACATTCCTAACAGAAATTCTCATTACCCCGTCCCTAAGCCCCTGGTCGCCTCTAATCTACTTTCCATTTCTATAAATCTGCCTATTCTAGATATTTCTTGTAAGGAGTAGTGTCATACTATATTCGTACTTGTGTGTGTGTGGTTATTTCACTTAGTATAACGTCCTCAAGGTTCATCCATGTGGTAACATGTGACAGAACTTGACAGAACTTTATTCCTTTCTAAGACCGGATAATATTCTGTTGTGTGTAGACCTCATGTTGTTTATCCATCATCTCTTGGTAGACACTTGGGTTGTCTGCACCTTTGGCTGTTGGGAATAATGCTGCCACAAACACTGGTGTACACGACCTGACTGAGGCACCAGTTTCAGTTCTCCAGGGTGAGAATTCCTTGGGGTAGCAGCAGATTATTGGGTCATCTGGTCATTCTCTGTTTTGCTTTTGGAGGAACGGCTGAATTGGTTTCCACAGCAGCTGCTTCATTTTTATATTCTGACTACCAGTTCAGGAGAGTTCCAACTTCTCTACCTCCTCACCAACAAGTGCTGTTTTCCATTGTGGAAAATAATAGCCATAATAATAATAGCTACATAATAGCCATCTTAGTAAGTATGATAGGGTTTTGGTACACATTTCCCTGTTGAATGAAGTGGGACACCTTTTCAGATGCTTATTGGTCATTTGTGGATCTTCTTGGAGAAATGTCTTTTCAGGTTCTTTGCCCATTTTTAAATTGTGTCACCTGTCCTTTTGTCAGAGGCAGATTTTAAGAGAAGAATGAGGACAAAAGACCCTTGTGCCTTGAGTGTGGGTCCCATAGATTCTGTACACTCACATCCTGGACTGAGTGTCTCTCCGGCCTCTATAGTCTCCTCCGTTCTCCCTGCTAAAAAAGGTGGTACTTTCCTTTTCCTTTCCCTTTAATGTATCCTTCTTCTGCCATCAAGAACGACAGGTGAATTATATAGGTAAGTTAGGTTCTCCTGGCCTTAACCTTGTAAGTTACCTCATTTTCTTCCTTTGAATATTCTTGGTATTTTAAATCTCTTCCGACCCATTCATAAGGATGTTTCTGGTTCTATATTTATCTTTTTAATCATTTGTTTCAGTAATCTCTATACCCAAGGTGGGGCTCAAATTCATGACACCAATATCAAGAGTTGTATGTGCCATTGACTGAACCAGCCACGTGTCCCTGATTCTACATTTAGACAAGCAGAAGAGAATGACATGGTAATAATTTTCAGAGCAGTATTTCTTTGACACATGAATGAGTGAGCTAGGCCTGGTCTTGTTGTTAGTGTGTGCGGGGTATGTGTGTGTGTGCGTGTGAGAGAGAGAGAGAGAGAGAGTTAGCCATAAGCTTTGTCTACAGCGGCCCTTCTCAAATTTTAATATACATTCAAATCACCTGGGTATAATCCTGCTTCAGTAGCGCTTATTTATTTATTTATTTATTTGAGAGACAGAAAGCACAAGCCAGGGGAGGGGCAGAGGGAGAAAGAGACTCCCTGCTGGTCAGGGAGCCCAGCAGGGGCCTCCATCCTTGGACCCCGGGATCATGATACTTAACCGACTGAGCCACCCAGGCACCCCTTTAACTTGTTCTCTTAAAAATATTATAGAAGAAATACATAAATATATTCTCCTTAAGAAAAATGAAAACACCACATATAAAACTCAAGTCTTTTCTGACTATCCCGCTTCTCTCCCAGGTGGACCCCCTTCCTCTCCACCTCCTCCAAAGTGTACACTACTATGATATGCTGAGTAGCCTTCCAGAACTTTCTCTGTATGTTCCGTGAACTACACAGCACTACATGTTAAGAATGTAAATGGTATTAGACTAGATGCGTGTCATTCCACAATCTGCTACCCTGCTTTGGCGATGCTTGTTGATTCGGAGCGCTGGTGTTTTCCTTTTTCGCCGCTGCCCGACAGTCATGGGGATGTCCAGACTTGTGTTTACTTAGCCAGTCCCCAACTGATGGGCTTTCGGTTGTTTCTAATTTTTCACGATCACAAACTACAAGGCAATGATTTATTTGGTGTACCCATCTACTAAAGATGTGAGAGTTTTTCTAGACCCTCAGATATATTGCCTGATTTGGAATTTCTAGGTCACAAGGATATGCTTGGTTTTTTGTTTTTGTTTTTAAAGATTTTATTTATTTGAGAGAAAATACAGAGCAAGAGAGAGAGAAAGCATGAGTGTGGAGGGGCATAAAGAAAAGCAGACTTCCTCCTGAACAGGGAGCCCATAGCGGGGCTCGATCCCATGGCCCCTGGGATCAGAACATCAGCCAAAGGCAGAGGCTTAACCTAACTAAGCCACCCAGGCGCCCCTCAGTAGAGGTTTTTAACAAGCTTCCGGTTTACAGTGATGCTGCTGGTCTGTGGATTATACTTTGAATCGCAAGGTTTTAGAGGACAGCTTATACATTAAAAAATTTTTTGTGGATATACCCTCAAGTAGTTCCTGGGCCAAACAGGGGTTTAACAAGCAGTTCCCATGCTTGAAAAATGAAGGGATACTATCAGAAGGCAGATCACTAAAGATTTCTACAAGGGTACCCAGTGTGGGAGTTTCAGACTTAAGTGCTTGTATGGGTTAGTCAGGGCTCAGTGGAGACCATATGGCTGGAGAAGCTCTACCTGTGGACAGGGCATTCTGCTCCTGAACTCCAGCTAATAGTTCCCAGGCAGAAATGCTGGCTTAGTGTGTCTATACTGCCCAATTTCATAAAGGGAATTGGAGATATACAATTTTCTGTGAAATCTTCCGATTTCTAAATATTTTTCAATTAATTTTTTCCCAAGCACCCTCCAAGCTTAACTAACTATGTTGGCCAAATGCAGACTTTGGGGTACTTGCTTACTCTCTCTGGTCCAGTATTTTGCTAGGCCTTTGAGAGCTCTACAAGAAGAGGACTTGATTTCAGCTCTTCAGATGAGTGTGGTCTTGTTGGGAGTTATGATGGGAGCATATGGAGTAGCTAGGAAGCAACACAAAGATTTGTGCCTGCAACTGTGAGCTGCTTGAGGAAGCCATGAAAACAAGCCTCAGTGAGACTGCAGATACTAGCCCAGCACTGAATCTAGTGATTTGCAGAAATGCCCCATGGGTGGGTGGGAAATAGATCTTTACCTGGTCTGAGTGGGTTAGTTAGTGCTAATGGATAGACCGTGAAGTTATTATTGTTCAGTGCCAACTTTGATAGTTAAGCAGGTAACAGGGGTTTGAGACAATTCTGGTTTGAGAAATAGATTCACCATTCATTCAAATATTAGTGGAATATGCCACAAATATTACAAGAAGCAGAGTCCTTGCAGAAAGAAAAAGATTTTCTAATAGTTATATGGTTTCCAACTGCCTTCGGTACTATGGAGATAACATACAAATGGCATTTAATGAATCATTATCTGAAATGAAGTCATGAAAGTTCATTTGAATAAACAGATGGGGTATGGTAAGCTAAATAATGCTCCTTCCCCCAAAGATGTTCATGTCCCAGTTCCTGGAAATTGTGAATGTTACTTTATGTGGCAAGAAGGACTTTGCTGGTGTGATTAAGTTAAGGATTTAGAGGTAGGGAGATTATCCTGCAGTATCTAGGTGGCACAATGTAATCACAAGGGTCTTTATAAGAGGGAGGCAGGAGGGTCAGAATCAGACAGGGAGAAATTGGAGGATGGGGCCATGAGCCAAGGAATGCAGCCAGCCTCCAAAAGCCAGAAAAGACAAGGAAATGGATTTTCCCCTAGAACCCCAAGAAGGGACATAACCCTGCTGACACCTTGATTTTAATCCATCGAGATTATTTGGAACTTTTGACCTCCGGAAGTACAAGATAATGAATTTGTATTGTTTTAAGCCACTAAGTTTGTGGTACTTCATTATAGAAACAATAGGAAATAAATACAGATGACAAGAAGTATGAAAGCTTCTAAAATTTCTTGAGTCCCAAACATAAGCAGAGGAAAGTGGTTTTTTATTAATGATAGTCTGTCATAAGCAAGTATGTATATAATTATATATATACTATATATATATATATAATATATATAAATATATAATAAGCAAGTATATATAAAATGTATACTTGCTATATATAAAATGATTTCTTCAGATACATCAAATCTCTGTTGACTTTACATGGAACATGGGAGTGACATGTTCATTATACTTCCATGTAATGAGATTATGTCAGAGAAACTAAATCGAGACAATAAAGGTAATGGGCTTAGCAAAATGCTTAACACATAGTAGGTGCTAATTAAATGCTAATTCATTTTACTTGCCCGTATAGATCTTAGATCTTGAGTAATAAAAGCATAATATATATACATGTGGATGTCATGCTTGAAGTTTGTTCCTTTAACATGCAACAGTTTTTTCCAGCTTTATTGAAATATAATTGACATAGAACATTGTATGAGTTTAAAGTGTAGAACGTGACAATGCGATACACATACATATTGTGAGATGACTACACAACAGGGTTCAGTAACACCTCCACCACCTCCCATAATTACCTTTTCTCTTTCTTTCTTTGGTGAGAACATTTCAGATTTACTGTCTTAGCAGTTTTCAAGTATATAATACAGTATTGTCAAACATTGTCACCAAGCTATACATTAGATCCCCAGAATTTACTCATCTTCCAACTGGAAGTTTATATCCTTTGACTAACATCTTCTTATCACCCCCCACTGCAAACAATTGTTTTGTTGTGCAACTTGAATGTTCTGAAACCTTAATTTAGTACATGAATAAACAGAAAGATGCGCTCTTACTGGAAAACACTAGGCAATTAAAGGGTCAATCTGAAACAGACCCAGGAATGGGATGAAACTTACTTATTTTTGACTTCATAGTTGCCAGAATTAATCAGATCATAAATGTGCATAATTTCTTTTCATTTGGAATTTTTAAGTGCTTATTCTTAGTAGTTCTTTAATTTTAATTTCATGTTAAATGAACCATTATGAAATACTTATGAGGAAAAATATTTTTAAACCATGTGCTCATTTAAAAATTTAATTTAGTACTTTCTGCAGGCAATAAAATGTGCTATATTAGTTACAACACACCATGATTGGTGGGAATGCATGTTCTAAATAGGAATGCAATTTTTACTGAACTAAAGAAAATCAGACAAACACTGCCTTAATATGTGTATATTTTTTGAAACAGAGTGAAAAAAGGACAGTTTTTTTAAAAAGAATATTTAATTTATTAAAGAGAGAGAACATTAGTGGGAGAGCACAAGCAGGCGGAGCAGCAGAGGGAGAGAGAGAAGCAGACTCCCCACTGAGCAGGAAGCTCAAATCCCTGGACACCCCCCCCCCCATCATGGGCGGAGCCAAAGGCACACTTAACCAGATGAGCCACTCAGGTGCCCCAAAATGACAGATTTTTGTTTTCTGGAAATTCTGTGTTAGAGATTGTACAAGGATACATTTGTTTTCCCATTCTACAATGTTGATAGAATTTTAGAAATGGCTAAGAGAGTCCCTTGCCTTCCTCTCTCTTGGTGTGGTTTAGGCCTCCTCCCCTATCTTCATTAGAATGAAACTTGCTATTCTCTTGAGTTTATCTCATTTTAACAGATCTATGTCTACTCATCTATGCTGCTGGAAGGAAAGTTGTTGATGAACCAAAGACAGATCCCTTCACTAGAATAAATTTTACAAGCGCAGAGAATATGGTTTTTTTCTTCTTCTTTTTTTCACCGCGTTAATCCCAGACCCTACCATAGTGCCTTAGCTGAGTTCAGCTGTTAGCAACAGGGATCCAAAATGCTAGTTGAAAAAAACCAGATTTTTCTTTATTGTAAAACAAGCTCAGTGTTAGGCAAGCTAGGTGACTCCGATGAGTACTGTACACCCAGAATCCATTTCTTTTGCTCTGCCATCCTTGTTCCATGGCTGTCATCCTTGGGGGTAACTTATGGTTCAAGACTACTGGAACTCCGGCCATTTTGCCCCACATTAGGTAGGAAGCAGTTGAAAGGGGAAATGGGCTAAAGAGTTCCTTCCTCTTGTCTTGCTACCTTTTAAGAAGCCTTTCTGAAAATCCCATCCAAGAGCTTTCACTTACGTTTTTCTGGCTACAGTTAAGTTAGAGGGCCGCCTAATAACAGGGGAGTCTGGGAAATGTAATTTTTTTAATTGGGCACATTAGCCATGCTAAGTAAAAGTAGTGTTCTCATACTAACAAGGGGAGAAAGTGGTAAAATGAGATCAGTAAGGACAATGTAATGGGTTTTCTGTAAAGCAAATTTATTCCGTTTATAGAACTAGTCTTCGGATTCAGCCCCCCACCCACCCCATCTATTCTTAAACTTAAAAATGTTTTTTTAAAAAATTGACATGATGTTAATTTTTTTTTTCCCCTTCTAAAGTCTTTACCTGACCAGATAATGAATTGTTAACTCTGTTAGTCCTCTAATATTATTGACATTTTACTGGTACAAGAAATTCAAAATCTAGGGAATTCTTGGACTGCACAGGTGACCTGTAAGATTTCTCCTGGCTCCAAGATACACAGATGGATCTGTGTCTTCAACACAGCCTATATGCTTCATACTTTCTGCTAGGTAATACACTGGCTAATTTATCATCTCCCCTGTTAGCCAAAGTGCTAACACCTAGAAACACAAAGAGCTGCCACCTCCAGGTCCATAGACAGGGCCTGCTTTTGTGAAATTGCATAAAGTAAACTTCATTTAAAATGGAGTCAGGAGGCCAGAAGGGGGAGCTCTCACCCTAACATGTGTCCTCTTGCAGGCCACCACCCCAACAAGGGGATTAGAAACCTATAGATTCTTACCTCAGCAAGAGGCAGTAAGATTTTCTCCTACCCCAACAACAGCGCAGCCAATGAGAGACTGTCCCAACTCAACCAATGAAAAGCAAGTATATTTGGAACTCCGAATTTGGACTTTTTGTTTATAACAGCCCCTCAAAATCCCTCCCCTTTGAGACAGTAGTCCTCTCCTTTGTTCTCCAACCTTGCCTTTGGTTTTGCAGAAGCTCGCATGTCCGCAATTGCAATTCTCTTGCTATTCTCAAATAAAACCAATTTTTGCTGGTCAAATAACTGACCGTTTTATTTCTTAACTTCTGCAAAGTTAACACTTTGCAGAAAGAGAGAAAAACTCTTTGGGGCACCTGGTGGCTCAGTTGGTTAGGTGTTCAACTCTTGATTTTGGCTTGGGTCATGGTCTCAGAGGTGTGAGAATGAGCCCGGCATCAGTCTCTTTGCTCAGCAGAGAGTCTGTTTGGGATTCTCTCTTTCTGCCCCTCCCCCTACACTTGTGTGCATGCATGCTCTCTCTCTAAAATAAAAAGAGAGAAACTCATTGAATGATATATAAAGGGGTAATTGTTATGAGGATGTAGGGGAATCTCACAGA
The DNA here is from genome assembly GCF_030435805.1 of Mustela lutreola. NCBI lineage: Eukaryota > Metazoa > Chordata > Mammalia > Carnivora > Mustelidae > Mustela > Mustela lutreola. The sequence continues at coordinate 71,142,484 of NC_081301.1, forward strand.
CAGCCAAGAACAGAAAAATATAGTCAGTTTGCCTTAAAGTTGGGCTTTTAAAAGTTGGGAATGGAAGATATCTCTATTTCTCATGGAATAACATGGCTTTTCAAGTTCTTTTTTGCTTTTCTCTGTGAACCAAATTTCTTTACTACTTATATATTTTTCTTCCCCCAGTAAGTTTTGTTGGCATGGGGGTTTGGCTCCTGTGGTACAATCTCTATTTTGCCATTCCAGATTCCCAGCAATAGCTTCATTGATTCAGTGAGGGTCATGTTACCATTCCTAGTTCAAATAGCTGTGGCAAGGAGTGAGGCAATTAGTACAAATATGTCCTTCTAAAGTATATTCTTTCAGTAGCCCCTAGAGAGTGAGCATGTGAGGAGAGGGAAATTTATGTGTCACAGTTATTGTACATTTTTTTTTCCTCCATTAATCTCCACCTCCAGCCTCCCTCTGGGTCCTGATGTCAGGTCCTTTTACCCCATTAGGGTGGCAGATCGAAGACCTTCACTATTACTTGCACCATTTCTTAAAGCATTTTGTGCACATTCTTTTTGTTTCCTTCTCTAATTCCATGCACATTACTTCAAACAGAATGTTTTAAGAGGAAAGCAATGTGGTGATTACCATACATAAGCCTCTAAAGTCATATCACCTCCTCCCCAACTTCTGCCCCATCAAGAACTTAGGAAGTGGTCTAGTACCAAGCCTGGGGAATGAGGGAGAGCATAGCAAGTGGTAAGAAGCAAAGCACCAGAGTCAATCTATCTGGATTCGAAGGTACTCCTTTACTATTAGTAAAGGCTGTTCTGTGCATCAGTTTCAATAGCTGTGAAATTGGGATATTACCAACCACGTAAGATCACTGTAATAATTAAATAATCAGTTCAAGGCATCAGCCCAGTGCTTGAACTTAAGAAATACTCACTAAATCTTCACAGTTGAGACAGCACAGGCGAGTATCAGAACTGTGGACAATCCAGTGTTGAGATACCATATGAAAACTGAAAACTACTTGGGTGTCTGGACTAATTCTGGAAATATGAGTCTTACTACAATGGTTAGACTCTGAGACAGTTGATTATATTTGTTTGTTGAATTTTAAAACAAGATTTGATATCAGGTACTCTGTGGCACTCACCTGTGATGTTTTTCCCTCTAGAATATAATGATTTTAATGGATAGATTCCATTAGAATAAATTCTAATTATTTATAAGAATGAAATAATTTTCACCTACACAGACTACTTTTCACTTTTGCTACATTATTTAAATATAATTAGACTCTGTACCATAACCAAAACTGTTTCTAGAGGTACACACACTCAGTTTTATAAGCTGATTAAAACTGGAATTTTTTTTTTTTAAGATTTTATTTACTTGAGAGAGAGAAAGAGCACACATGGGCAAGAGGGGCAGAGGGGGAGGGAGAAGCAGACTCCCTGCTGAGCAAGGAGCCTGATGCAGGGCTCCATCCCAGAACCCAGAGAGATAATGACCTGAGCTGAAGGCTGACACTTAACTGACTGGGCCACCCGGGTGCCCCAAAACTAGGATTTGTATCTAGGTATTTCTCAGGAAAATTTTCAGGCATTTTACAAAATGTTCATGTCATTACTGCTTAAAGTATTAGGATAGTTGCATACATATGGATGCCAAAAAAAAAAAAAAAGTATCTGTAAGCCTCCATAAATTTATTTTTATATGTTTATACTATAAATGCTACTAATTTGGGTCTAAACTAGGCCTAAACATGACACCCTTTTATCTATAGTAAAGTTGAATTAGCCTAGCAAATCTTTATTAACCACTAAATCAAAAAGACATATAACTGCAATATGGCAAGACTTCAATTATTATTATTAAAGATTTTATTTATTTGAAACAGAGAGTGAGCATGAGTGGGAGAGGAGCAGAGTAGGAGGGAGAAGAAAAGCCCCCACTAAGCAGGGAGCCCTATGCAGGGCTCAGTCCCTGGGCTCCTGGATCATGACCTGAGCTGAAAGCAGATGCTTATTAACCAACTGAGCCACCCAGGTGTTCTGAGACCTCAATTATTAATACTACAAATACTGGAAATAATTTTTCAGCAAATATGTAAAAGGACCTGAGTACCACAATAGCATTTTCTCTAGGAAATAAATGGCTTCTTTTCTTTGCCGATAGAGGCCAAGTCTTCAATATTAACTTACTCACAATTGTCACCACAAACACAATGACTTTCTCTTTATGGCCAAGGTGCCATGATGAGTGTCACTCAAGTGTGTATCTCTCTACACAGGTTCTGCTTGAGATTTATGCACAATGAGCTATGTACCCATCAATATAGCACACACCTCTTTAATTGGCAAGAATATATTTAACACCTGATTCCTTAATCCAGCTGCAGATCCTCCCTATTTTTGCCTCAAATTCTGGATTGGGTTATTTTTGTATCTCCCTTTATGAAAAAAAAAAAAATATCGTTGCTACCACTCACCTACGGGCTAAGTTTGTCACTTAGGACCTGTGTAAACTTGATGTAACTTAATCCCTGTATTCAATCTCTTCTTATAGAAAGTGGGTATTCCTTCATCACCGAAAGCTGGAAGTGTTTGAATATTTTTATGACATGCATGCACTGCCTTGTAATAAGTTTTTTTGAAAGCACCCATTAAATTGTAGTTTTAAGATTGAGGCACTTGGGGTGCCTGGGTGGCTCAGTCCTTAAGCTTCTGCCTTCCGCTCAAGTCATGATCCCAAGTTCCTGGGATGGAGCCCCGTATCAGACGCCTCCGCGCTTGGCGGGATGCCTGCTTCTTCCTTTCCCACTTCCCCGGCTTGCTCTCTCTTGCTGTCCTTCTGTCAAATGATTAAATTCTTAAAATAAAAAAAAATGCGAGGCACTGATATCTTTCAAAGAAACGTTTTAAAAAGCTTGGTTACGTTCCACAGATTCTTTCTTTGAAACATCTATGAAAAACCTCCATGCACTAAATTTAAAAAACTCACCAAGATAAGCTAATGCTATTAAAAGGAATGGAACTTTACAGAATATTCTTTTCTTTTGGTGGTTTCTTTGAATTTATCTGAAACCCATTCACACTGCATGGAGTTGATTGGGAGGGAAAAGGATTACTAACCCCCAAGATTCCCTTTTTGTGTATGACCACACTACAAAACCAATGCTAGGCCTTGTTTAGTGTTTCTTTTAAAACACTCATCTCCATTTTACGTCCTCTGCATTTTGGACTGAATCCTGCAACACTTGGGCAACAACCTGATTGAAAAACCCCAGGCTTCTCCTCCCCGGGTCTCTCCCGCCATCTAGCCATTGCCACTACTCTGAAAGCTAAGGTAGCTGCAGCTTCCCCAGGATCCCTGGAGCGCGCCAAGCCGGGCCGACTTCCGGCCGGCCGGGCCGGAGCCAGACGCCCCTCCCTCCCCCAAGAGCGCGAGATTCATCGCAATTTTCCCGCGAGGCCGCGGCGAGGCGCGGCACCGTTCGCCAGGCCCCAGAGTGCACTGCGGGTCTAGAGCGCGCGAGCGCCGCTCCACTGCCGAGCGACCGCGGGAAAATTCCAAAAAAGTCAAACAAAACAAAAAACCAGTACGGGGCAAAGCCAAATTTGCAAGCCACAGAACCCGGGCGGAGGCGTCCTTTCTGCCACTGCCCAAACTGCTGAAGCAGCTCTGGCGCAGACCACCCGGTAAGAGAGAGGCCGCAGAACGAGAGCGAAGGCGGCTGCTCCTCTCGGGGGTCTGGCCGACACGTCAGCCTGGGGATGGGGGTGGGGAGGGGAGCGCGGGGAGGGAAGACTCGCGAGAACGTCCGCCGTGCCTGGCGCTTCTAGGTGGCTGAGCCGAGCCCCCGCCGTGTGCTAGGGGTGAAGAGGGGCGGTGGGTAGAGTTTTGAGGTGGCGCCAGTCCGCGGAGGGGCGGGGCGGCGGGCGAGGGGCGGGGACGGAGGGCGGGCCAGGCCCGGAGGTGGAGCCGGCGCAGGGGTCACGCGGACGGGACCCCCCAGAGCTGTGCGACCTCGGAGTGGGCGTTTCGGTTCTTTTTGTTCATTGAACGCTGGCAGCTATGTCTGCTTAAAAGGAGAGGTGCGAAGGTGAATTTCTTCACCCCGGATCCGTGGAGCTGTGAAAATTTGCCTCTTCTAACCCATCACCCTCTACAGCTGGCCGCTTGCTCTCCGTCCCCCTGCCCCCAGGGCGCTGGGAGGGAGTGAGGCTCTTACCCCTTCCCGCCCTTCAGGCCCTTCATCGCAAACGCGGAGGAAGGTTCTGATCGGCGACGGTCTACCGCAACAGTCTTTCTTTGAGCGCTAGGCCAAGTCGCGTCCAAATCCCTGAGGAATTTTTTGGGGGAGGGGGGGTGTTGTTTCTTGGCTTGCTTTTTTGTATTTACGTGGGCGCTTTTATAACCGTGAATCTTCTGTGGTCATCTTGTATGGGTTAGAAGTCTGGAGGAGGAAAAGATCAGGACTTTTTGAAACATGAGAAATTTGGGACCAGAATTTTTAAGGAAAGAGGCCGAGGACTTTTCCAGCAAAGACTTGTATGTGCCAGTGCTTTTCTCCTAATCTGAAACTGTTGTAAGAATCCCTGGCTGCCGGTTTCCTAATAACCTGCCCATTTAGTGCATGCTAACTGATGTGATTGACTTACCATTTATCACATGAGGAGGGCACTGTTGGGCCACCCAACTTCAGCTATTTATGGATGTCACTCAACTTCAGTGATGTGCAGCTCAGAACCTTTTCTCATTATTTCCCTAAAGAGGGGAGGAAAGGTTGTTACAAATGATTGAATTCATACCATGTGTTGGGATCATTTATTACATAAGTTTAGATAGAAAACATGTTCATTGTGACTATCCATTAAACTTACATCAAACGTTTCAATATAATGGACTGTGCCAGATTCACAGGGCAAGAAGCATTTATATGCATCAAAACAGAGTTTGCTTTTCCTCGTTGTATTAAAGATCTCTTTCCCCAGAGTTAGTTAGGTCCTGCTTATTTAGAATTGGACTAATTTTACTTTAGTATATATTACATTTTAATTAATCTTTTTCATTATTCAGTTGTATTTCTCTTGATTTCTTGAAAAACATTTATTAAGGTTCCAGAAAAGAAAGGCAAAGTGTTTTGGAATTTTTTGTACTCTAATGAAAAGCATTAACTGGGTGTGGAAGATGTGTTGCTGCATGTATGTGAAACTGTGCATGTACATTTAAAAATAAATAGTATTTTAAACCAGTTCCATATTTCAGCAAGTAGTTCCAGTAACAATTACACAGATTTTGTATTTATGAAAACCAGCTTCAAGGAGGCCAGCCTGGCCAGTAGAAAGTTGGATTGATTACCTAGGCCACATGGGTAGAAAAACCTCGCATGGTGTGGCAGTTCCAAATTGGTAGTAGTGGAGCCTCAAAGCAGGCTGGAAATCAGTACCAAATGGATTTATAAAATTTAAGTTGGGGTATGTATAGTTTTTGTTCTTGTTTATGGATCTTGAATGACTTACTTTAATATGAAAGAACACCTATGGGAGAGGTACTTTGAGTTAACAGTGCTTCAACAAAACTGTAGTAGAGAAAAAACTTAATTTACAAGAAAAGTTAGATGATGCTACAAATCTTGAGCATTTTATTTTCTACTAGATACCATTTTTTTCTTTTTTATTACTCTGTTTGGAAGAGACCTTGCAGTGTTAACTGATCCATTCTCTTTGGCTCTTCTTAAGTTCTGCTAGGTATGCAGAAATCATTTCCCTCTTAAGGTCTCTGATACAGGAACATCTATAATCTTCCTGGTACCTTTCTCTAGTTACAGGGAAGCCAAGTTCATATGGAAATCACCTTTTTGACTCTGTATACTCTGTTTTCTAAAGAATTAAGTAATTTTTAGTAAATTTTTTTTTTTGGAATTGTGCAGTGATTACTACAATTCATTTTTAGAACATTTATACCACCCTAACAAGTTAGCACATGCAAGTTTGTAGTTGATCCTAGCTGTGGCTTTCAGCTAGGCAATCAGGCAACCATTGATTTGTGTTCTGTCTCTATAGATTAGCCTTTGGGCACCCATATAAATGGATTCTTTCACTTAGCATGATGTTTTTGAGATTTATCCATTTTGTAGCATGTATCAGTACTTCTTATTTATTGCAAAATAGTATCCCATTGTATGGATATACCGCATTTTGTTTATCTGTTCATCTGTTTGTGGAATTGGTGGACACTTGAGTTACTTCTACTTTTTGGCTATTAGGAATAATGTTGCTGTGGACATTCATGTGCAAGTCTTTGCAAATATGTTCTCATTTTTCTTGGATAGATACTTATGAGTGGAATTGCAATGTTGTATCATAAGTTCATGTTTAACTTTTTAAAGAAACTGCCAGACTTTTCGAATGGGGCTGTACCATATTATATTCCCACCAGCAGTGTATAGGGTTTTAATTTTTCCAGAACACCATTTATTGTGTCTTTTTAAAATAGCCATCGTAGTGGTTGTGAAAGTAGTATTTCATTGTGGTTTTATTTTTGTTTTATTTTATTTTAAAAGAAATTTTATTTATTTGACAGGAAAAGAGACAGACAGGGAACTCAAGCAGGGGGATTGGGAGAGAGAGAAGCAGGCTTCCTGCTGAGCAGGGCCAATCTTAGGACCTAGGGTTCATGAAGGCATATCCCAGTGCCCAATGACTGAGCCATCCAGGTGTCCCTCATTGTGGTTTTAATTTGTTTCTCTATTGGCCAATGATGTTGAATATATTTTCATATGCATATTAGCAGTTTCTTTGTCAGTTTTGAAATATCTGTTTTTTATTGGGTTATGTCAACCTTTTAAAGGTAAAAGGTAGGTGATTCAGGCAGCAAAATCAGGTTTATTTAGAAACAGCAGAGGAACCGTAATTCGGGACAAGCAAACTGTGGTGAACCGTAAAAGTCCTGAGAGCAAAGTAGGCATGTCCTTTTTAGAGGAAGGGAGGAAGTTGGGAGGGTCTCTTTTGAACAGAAATTTAATGGAAGAAAACGAGAATTTGAAACGGTGGCAGCTTCTCATTGGCTGTAGGTGAGGGCAGCTTGTTGTTGCTGGGAGGAGAGCAAACCTTCCTTCTTACTGCTGGACTGTGTAAGCTGGGACAAGTGATATGTTGTGAGTCATCTCTTCATGGTTTCAAAATTCCAATTTTGAGTTAGATTTCCTTAACACCTTTTCAAATCTTTGTTAGTATCACTGATCAAAAGTTGAGCCGTCTGTTCCTTGTTAGAATTGTTTTTGTCTTTTGGTGCTAGTAAGGACCTTTCCTGTACTCCCTATGCTGTCCCACAGCATAGGGAGGTGCACAGATTGAAGACCACTGAAGCCATCTTGAGTAACAAGGAATAGTGGGAGGGAGAACTCTCAGGTATTTCTGATTCAAAGTCTGTATCTTATCAAGGTTATAAGCATTGGAGATCTCTTGAAGTGGTGAGGCTGCATCACCCAGGTGGGTATGTCCTTTCTACAAGGCTTTGACAGACAACAGATACAAAGCTTAAAAATGATTATAGAGAATGATATGAGGAGCAGAATAATGACATCAGTATATATAAAAGTCCTGAACCAGGAGCCCAAACCCGAAAGTGACTGGCTATAGAGCAGAGCACCCTAGATCTTCAGGTGGAATTTATCGTAGCTAATTTTATGTGATCGGGTTTCCACTTTGGAGGATTTATCCATGTGCAACAGGTTTTGTTTGCTGTTGCATAAATGCTTCCTTTTTCAGCAAGTAGGTAATCAAAGGCTATATGCATAACTCAAAGATATTGTGGGTTCAATTCCAACACTGTAATAAAGCAAATATTACAGTAAAGTAAATATTGCAATAAGGCAAGTCATGTTTTGGTTTCCCAGTGCATATAAAAGTTTTGTTTATACTATACTGTAGTCTATTAAGTGTATGATAGCATTATGTCTTAAAAAATACATACCTTAATTTAAAAAGACTTTATTACTAAAAAATGCTAACCATCTGAGCTTTCAGCAAGTTATAATCACTGATCACAGATCACTGTAACAAATATAATAATAAGTTTGAAATAGCATGAGAATAACTAAAAGGTGACACACAAAGTGAGCAAATGCTTTCGTAAAAATGGCACTAATAGACTTAACTCTGGGTTGCCACAAACCTTCAGTGTGTGGAAAAAAAAAATTGAAGTATCTGTGAAGTGCTATAAAGTGAAGCACAGTTAAATAAGGAATGCCTGTGCTTTAGCAATTGACCGAGTGTTTGTTGTTGGGCTCCTGTTGTCTTACAGCAGGGCTTGGCAAGTTTTCCCAGTTCCAGAGGGAGATTTCTAGTCCTTTGTTCATTTTGTCCATTGTCATGGAAGTCCACAAAATCACCCTTCTGATGGAGGCAAATCCAGAGTCACATATACCTCCTGGGAGTTACCTTTTTAATATGGCAATGAAGTTTTAGTTGGGAAAACCTTTGTGAGGCTTCAGATTTCTTGTGGATGTCCTTGGGGGCAGTTAGAAATCCAAGTATGCACAGGCTGCCCCTGGTGTTCTACACATTCATAGGCCCAGTAAGAGGCCCAATGATTCACCACAAAGATAAAACCGCATACTGCAAATAGGACTCCTACTGTGGTTTGATTATTAATAATGGTATTAGTTGGGATTATTCAGTTGGCCCTTTTGAGCCCAGGGTCACTGGTTTTTAGGGAATAATTAGGGAGAAACTCTCTTGTTCTGTGGACTCTGTTCTTGAAGGCCGTACAGACAGGGGTTATTTTGCTACAGCAAGCAGCTGTGAGGTAGTAGTGAGAATGGGGAACTGTACACGAGTGGAATGGGTGTAATGAGTTGCATTGAGAGTTATGATGGGACAGAGGGTAGAGAAGATCTGTAGAAACTGTTGTAGAAATTTGACTCAGAAAGAAATATCTTCACCTCCCTCCCCTCTAGCAACCCTCAGTTTGTTTCCTGTGATTAAGAGTCTCATGGGGGGGATGGGGTAAAAGAGTGATTTTATGAACACTGAGTATTATTCTAAGACTGATGAATCACTGACCTCTACCTATGAAACCAATAATATATTTTATGTTAATTAATTGGATTTAAATTTTTTAAAAACTTTGCTTGGGGGAAAAAAAAATGAAAGAAACACCCTGAAGGATGAGGGTATAGTTAGTGGTTGCATTGGAGATGGAGGCAAAGTTGGCTTCAGGGAAGACTAGAAGTTCACAGTTGTCATGGACCGATCCGGGTTTCTGATGGCAGATCCAACAGTGAGAAATTCTTCCCCTTTTGCCAGGGAAAGGGAAATGTGGTGTCTCTCCCAGTCGGATGGGGTGGAAGCCAGCAGTGTGGGCAATGAAAGGATTCACCTGAGGCAGAACAAAGGTGATAGAAATTTATTTAATTTTATTTAATACACCCAAGGAAGCAGGAGGCAAGATAGCGAAGGAAAGATTGTCTGCCACGGTAGTAGGTTTTTAAAGGTGGAAGGTGAGGAGGTATGGGGACATGGAAGTTTCCCTTTTTTGGTAACTGACTGGTTGTAAGTAGCCATTTGGTCAGTTAGGGCTTATGGGTATTTGGAGGTGGGTGGGTGGTCAGTTAGGGCTTATGGGTATTTGGAGGTGGGTGGCCAAGTTTCCACTGCTCAAACCTTTTGGCCAAAGATGGCTTCTACAAAATGCAGACAAGGTCATTGTCTCTCCAGCATAGAGAAGAAGAAAATAAGGCGAGAAAAAGCAGAAAGGAGAGAATGTACAGGTCTACCCTCATCATCTTGGGAAAACTCTGCTTTAGCTGTTGTTTGCTTCAGTTCCTGGAAATCCTTAATTTTAGGTCACCATTTGGTGTGCATGTTTAGTCCGTGTTTGAGGGTTTCTTTAGATGAAACCCATGGATCCAGGAGTCAACTACATGGAATTTGCAGGCATAAGAATTAGTCAATAATTACCTTTCTAGTGTGGTTGAGGAGTCTTTTTGAAGTTGTCCTTTCTAATAAAGGACATCCCGAGATTACAGGATGTTGTGCTTGGGGTCTTCATCTCCTGGGAACATGCTGTGAAAAGATTGTTCTGTTAGTGCATTACTGTTTTCAAGGGATGTAATTAGACCTTTGCAGTACTGAAGTATATCTCCTTTTATTAGGTGTGGGTCAAAAAATGTTGAAGCTACATTTGCATAGGGCACTCAATAATTATCTCAAAGGTGAGAATTTGTGGATTCCAAAGGGGTGGATCTGAGATTAAGAAGGACTAAGGCAGTTCTTTTGGCCAGGGTATTTGAAAGTTTTCCACAAATTTTGCCAATTGAGTTTTGATTTTGCTGCTGTTTTATTCAGTTAGTCCTGAAGACTGAGGATGATAAGTAAAGGAAGGATGTGAAGGATGATAATTGACAGTGAAAATGCTACAGAGCCAGCCAGACATCACAGACTCACCATGTATTTGACCACTACAATGAGTTTCTTGATCACTGTAGGGTTTAAGAGGGGTTCCTCAGGTAGGGATGATTTTTTTTTTTCCCAGTTGGATTTTAGCTACTGAAGAGGAAAGTTGCTTATCTTTAAAAGTTAAAGGTTCAGTTTAGCTACTGAAGAGGAAAGTTACTTACCCAGTGGGAAGACATATGAATCATTGCCAAGACATATTTGTACCAATGAAATGGACGTAGCTGAATAAAGTCTATTTTCCAAACCTTGAATGCAAACCATTTGGCAATTTAAAGTACCCAGGAGCAGTGAGGCTAGGTTTCCCTGGATTGTGTTTTGGGCAAGTGGGGTAGTCAGAGTAGGCCTTTTTTTGTGGCTTTGCTAATATTTCCCCATTGGTATTGACTCAGAAACCTTATCATTTTATCCATAGACCACTGGTTTAGAGCATGTACAGTCGTCACTAATGGGAACTTTAAAAATAAACTCAAAATGGATTAAAGACCTAAATGTGAGACCTGAAATTATAAAATTCCTAGAAGAAATTTCTTTGTAATTTCTTTGACATTGGCCATAAAAAATTTTTCTAGATATGTCTCCTGAGGCAAGGGAAACAAAACCAAAAATAAACTATTGGGAATATATCAAAATAAAAAACTTTAGCACAGTGATGGAAACCATCAACAAAACAAAAGGCAACCTATTGAATGGGAGAAGGTATTTGCAAATGGCATATCCAATAAGGAGTTAATATCTGAAATACATACAGAGGTTAGACAATTGAACACCAAAAAAAAAAAAAGAAAAGAAAATCCAATGAAGAATGGGCAGAGGACCTGAATAGACATTCCTCCAAAGAAGACATACAGATGGCTGAAAGACATAGGAAAAGATGCTCAACATCAGGGGCGCCTGGGTGGCTCAGTGGGTTAAGCCGCTGCCTTCGGCTCAGGTCATGATCTCAGGGTCCTGGGATCGAGTCCCACATTGGGCTCTCTGCTCGGCAGGGAGCCGGCTTCCCTCTCTCTCTCTCTTTGCCTGCCTCTCCATCTACTTGTGATTTCTTTCTGTCAAATAAATAAATAAAATCTTAAAAAAAAAAAAGATGCTCAACATCACTAACCATCAAGGAAATGCAGATCAAACCCTCCCTGGGATATCACCTTACATCTGTCAGATGGATGAAGTAAAAAAGACAGGAAATAACAAGTGTTGATGAAGTTGTGGAGGAAAAGGAACCCTTGTGCACTGTTGGTGGGTATGCAGATTGGTGTAACCATTGTGAAAAACAGTATGGAGTTTCCTTGAAAAAATTTTTTAAAAATATTTATTTGATAATGAGAGACACAGCAAGAGAGGGAACACAAGCAGGGGGAGTGGGAGAGGGAGAAGCAGGCTGTCCGCTGAGCAGGAAGCCTGGTCCGGGACTCCATCCTAGGACCCTGGGATCATGACCTGAGCCAAAGGTCACTTAATGACTGAGACACCCAGGTACCCCTCGAAATATTAAAAATAGAATTATCATGATTTAGTAATCGTACTGCTGCTATTTACCTAAAGAAAATGAAAGCATATATATTTTGAAAAGACATATACACCCTGTGTTTATTGCAACATTAGTTACAATAGCCAAGATATAGAAATAAGCATGTCCAGTGATAGATGAATGGATGAAGGTATGGTGTACACACACACACACACACACACACACACACAGGAATATTACTCAGCCATAAAGAAGAGATCTTTCCATTTACAGTAACATGGATATACCTAGAGGGTATAATACTCAGTGAAATAAGTCAGGCAGAAAAAGACACACATGTGATTTTACTCTTACATGGAATTTAAGAAATAAAAACAAATGAACAAACAGAAAAAAGAGGCAAAACCCCCCCCAGATTCCTAAATACAGAGAATAAACTGGTGGTTGCCAGAGGAGAGGTGGATGAAGTGATGGGAAATAAATAAAGACTAATAAGAGGTATACTTATCTTGATGAATATTGAAGAATGTATAATAGTGTTGAATCATTGTGTTACAAACCTGAAATGAACATAATACTTGTTTATTGTATGTTAATTTAAAAAGGGAAGAAAGAGGGGCACCTGGGTGCTCAGTGGTTTAAAGCCTCTGCCTTCGGCTTGGGTCATGATCCAAGGGTCCTGGGATTGAGCCCCGCATGGGGCTCTCTACTCAGTGGGGAGCCTGCTTTCTCCTCTCTCTCTCTGCCTGCCTCTCTGCCTACTTGTGATCTCTGTCAAATAAATAAATAAAAATCTTTAAAAAAAAAAAAAAAGGGAAGAAAGAACTAGAATTACAGAATTTCTGGCAGGATTGAGCTTTTATTTGGCCCCAAACACAAGTTTCTCTTTTTATCATACCTGCCACCATTTGATTGCCAATATTGTTTTTCCTTTTTTGGTGCTGATTGTCTCTAGTCAGTCTCTCCAGGCTACCCTTTGGAGGTGAGTTCCTTTGGACCATAACAGAGATTTGACTTCTGGACCCTATGAGACCAGGATTTTTTGTGGAAAAGTCAGTGAGGTGATTTCCTGTACCTTTCAGAGAGTCAAGCTTAGAATGCCCCTGGACCTTAATACTAGCCAAAGCAGCAGATAAGAATATAGCATCCAATAATTACTGAAGTTAAGGGCCGTTTTCAGTTTTATCTCTGCTGGAAGTAAAAAAGCCACGTTGTTTATATAACATTCCAAAATCCTGAGCCACTCCAAAGGCATGTCTATTCTTAGTGAACATGTAGTGAAAATGTTATCCTAAGCCCTTGCTTAGGATACAGCCCTAAAGATTGCATATAATTTGACTTCATGGGCTGAAATAGCCAAAGGCAGAGGTGCTGCTTCAATTATTTCAAAAGTTGATACCTCATACTCAGCACAATATTAACAATTTTCATCTTTCAGGTAAGGACCATTGGTGAGCCATGAAAAGTCAGTGTTCTCTGAAGTTTTCTGTAAATCATCATGTGGGGCAGCAGGTGATTTGTCAGTATTTAGTAGTTGTGGGGGGCTTTCATCAGTAGAGGAGGGGAGAAGATTAGCAGGATTAAGGTTACTATAGTGAACAAGAGTGATATAAGGGGCAGTTAATGGGGTGATTTTATAGGAAGTGAAGTGGCTAAATGAAAGATGTTTTGTATGATGAGAGTTAAGAAGAGTTTTGACAGCATGTGGCACAAAGATGGTTAAAGGGGATCCCATGATTGTTCCTTCAGTGGCCTTTACAAGAAAGGCAGTAGCAGGTATAGCAGTGAGGAAGGGGGATATCCCTAGGCTACAGGATTTAGTTGTTGACTGTAATATCCTGTGGGTTGGTGGTGCTTCTCATGTTTTTGGGTGAGTATCCCAAGGGCATTCCATTTTTTGTATACAGCCAATAAAGGGAGTTGATAATTGGGGTGTCCAAGGGCCAGGAGATGGTTATTTTTTTTTTTTTTAAAGATTTATTTATTTATTTATTTGACAGACAGAGAGGCAGGCAGAGAGAAAGAGAGAGAGAGAGAGAGAGAGAGAGAGAGAGAGAGAGAGAAGCAGGCTTCCTGCGGAGCAGAGAGCCCGATGCGGGGCTCGATCCCAGGACCCTGAGATCATGACCCGAGCCGAAGGCAGCAGCCCAAACCACTGGGCCACCCAGGCGCCCCTGGGAGATGGTTATTAAACGAAATCTTTCAAGATCTGAAAAGTCATGTAATCACATTCTTCCTAGGTTAGAAGTTTTTAAGCAAGTTTTTTTTTTTTTTTTTTAAGATTTTATTTATTCATTTGACAGACAGAGATCACAAGTAGGGAGAGAAGCAGGCAGAGTGAGAGAGGAGGAAGCAGGCTCCCTGCTGAGCAGAGAGCCCGATGCGATGCGGGGCTCAATCCCAGGATCCTGAGATCATGACCTGAGCCGAAGGCAGAGGCTTTAACCCACTGAGCCACCCAGGTGCCCTTAAACAAATTTTATAAAGGTTGGGCCATAAGGGAAAAGTTTGGGATCCAGTTGCAACAATAGCCTGTCAACTTGAGAAAATCTCACAGCTGATATTTAGTATTTGGGCTTTGAGAAGTTCAGGGTGCCGTGAAGCCTGTGTGATCTAGAAGCTGTCCTTATTCTAAGGTTAAATGTTTTAAGTATCAAATTTAAATTCAAACAAATTACAATTTTTTAAGAGGCTTTCTATCCCTTTTTGGCTTGGAGTTCTAGCAAACACGTTATCTAATTATGAGGAGGCTTGGGAAGAGGAGCAGAGAAGTAAGTCATCCACATATGTTATTAAAGTAGAGTCTCCAGGGAATTTGGTATCATCTGGCTCGGGCTTTAAGGTTTGTGACAAATAAGGGTTTTCCATGAAACTCTGGGGCATTATTGGTCAGGTTATAGTGCTGTTCTTCCCAAGCAAAGGCAAAAAGATACTTACTAATTTTATTTACTGGGATACCGAAGAAAACACTTCATCAGTCAATCATGGAAGAAAATTTGCTCTCAGTAGGGATGGAAGCTAATACGGTGGGGTTAGGGACAACAGAGTGGCAAAGCAATGACTATATTGTTTATGGCTCAGGAGTCCTGATGAGCTTCCCTCTGTGGCCATTTGGTTTCTTCACAGTTAAAATGGTGTTGCCTGGTGCAGGGGATAAGGAGGGACGGGGTCTAATAGACTTCTGTAATTGCCTTAATGCCTTGAAGGGCCTCTTTATTTATAGGGTATTGGTTAATTCTGGGTAGAGATTTTGAAGAATTTGTTTGGATCTTTAACAGGAGGTGCACTATGGATCCTGTAAATATCAGTTGAGGATTTTGCCATAGAGAGGATGGTAGCTGATCCACTAGGGACAAATGATTAATGTCCTTGGAATAGCTATATTGATATCAGAGATGGAGGAAATAAAAGACGTTGAAGGGTCATCTGTCTTATCCAGTTCGCTATTTCAGTTGCTGCTGTCAAATTCTAGAATTATTTTCACCTTTTGGAAGAAAAATTCCAGCATGATATTTTTCTAAGAAATCTTGGCCCAATAAATGAACAGGGCCAGAGAAACTAAGGAGAAAAGGATGGGTATCTCTGAAGGTATTTTGGGTACATTTGAAAGCCTCCAGGTACCAATTAAGATAGGGATCCCATTTAGTCTGTTTAATTTTAGAGCTCTGGTCTTCTAATTTGGTTCTGAAAAATAAAAGTTTGGGTGATTGAAGGTTCTCCACTATGGCCATTGGAGTTGTAAGTTATCCCACTTAGTTAAGGATGCACAAGAGGGGGGACTGTAGTTTTTGAACATAAAACTGACTGGCATCCCAGAAGGAGGACTGTCTTGAGAGAATTTACAGGATTGGGATCTTCTTATACTTCAAAAACAGAAGTTCAGAATATAAATGAATATCACTAAAAGGACTATACCTTCAAGAAAACAGATTGCCAATTAAGTGGAGAGCTCAACAAAAAGGAGGGAGCTTGAAGCTGAGAGAAGACTTTCTGAACTGAAAGGAAGAAGACAAATCAAGCAGAAAGCAATAAGGGGTACAAGTGGGTGCCATATGTGGTTCTAGGGGTTGTTAGTTCCTCTTGGGTTCATTGCCTTTGGATTCTGACACCAGGAAATGTCAACCTTTAAAAAAAAAATGTAAGTGAATAACCAGCAAAATCAAATTTAGGGGCACCTGGGTGGCTCAGTGGGTTAAGCCTCTGCCTTCGGCTCAGGTCATGATCTCAGGGTCCTGGGATTGAGCCCGGCATTAGGCTCTCTGCTCAGCAGGGAGCCTGCTTCCCCCTCTCTCTCTGCCTGCCTCTCTGCCAATTTTTTATCTCTGTCTGTCAAATAAATAAATAATGGGCACCTGGGTGGCTCAGTGGGTTAAAGCCTCTGCCTTCGGCTCAGGTCATGGTCCTGGGGTCCTGGATCGAGCGCTGCATCGGGCTCTCTGCTCAGCAGGGAGCCTGCTTCCCTTCCTCTCTCTCTGCCTGCTTCTCTGCCTACTTGTGATCTCTGCCTGTCAAATAAACAAATAAAATCTTTAAAAATAAATAAATAAATAAATAAAAATCTTTTAAAAATCAAGTTTATTTGGAAATAGCTGAGGAATTGCAATTCAGGAGAAGGAAACTATGGTGAACGATAGGCAAATCCTGAGATTACAAGTAGGCAGAGAGGCAGGCAGAGAGAGAGGAAGGGAAGCAGGCTCCCTACCAAGCAGAGAGCCCGATGCAGCGCTCGATCCCAGGACCCTGAGATCATGACCTGCGCCAAAGGCTGAGGCTTTACCCCACTGAGCCACCCAGCCTCCCCCCGCAACTTTCTCTTAATAAATAAAATCTTAAAAAAAAAATGGAGAGGAACATCCTTTTATAGAGGAAAGGAGGAATTTGGAGGGGTTGTTTTGGACAAAGTTCATTAGAAGAATATGAGAGTTCACAATGTTCGTGGCTATTCATTGGCTGTAGGCGAGTGAAGTGATGACAGCCTCTTATTGGCTACAGTTAAGGATGGTTGTTGTTGTTGGGGGCCTGTAGCTTGTTGTGCAGAGAGGAAATCTTTCTTCTTGCTGGACCAAGCAAGCTGCAATAAATGGGTCTATGTGAAAGCTCTCCTTTCATGGCTTCCCAGTTCCAATTTTGAGTTAGGTTTCCTTTTTTTTTTTTTTCCCTAAGATTTTATTTGTTTATTTGACAGAGAGAGATGATGAGTAGACAGAGAGGCAGGCAGAGAGAGAAGAGGAAGTAGGCTTCCTGCTGAGTAGAAAGCCCAATGCGGGGCTCGATCCCAGGTCCCTGAGACCACGACCTGAGCCGAAGGCAGAAGCTTAACCTATTGAGCCACCCAGGCACCCCTTGACATAGGTTTCCTTAACACATTTTTCACAGTTGATTGTCTTATTACTGGGTTGTAAGCATTCTGTGTAGATTCTGAATAGGAGCCCATTATCAGACACATGTTTTACAAATAATTTCTCTCATTCTGTTACTTGTCTTTTCATTTTCTTCATGGTATCTTTTGACGTACAGAAGTTTTAATTTTGAGGAAGTCCGTTTTATGGTTTTCTTTTTATCCATCATATCTTGGGTTTATGATTAATTTCCATAAACTTTCGTGTGTGGCATGAGATATGGATCCAAATTTATCTTTTTTGTATGTGTTTGTCCAGTTGTGCCAGCACTATTTGTTGGAAAAAAACTGACCTTTCCTTACTTTTATAAAAAATCAATTTGCTATAGGAGTGCCTAGATGGCTCAGTTGGTTGTGTCCAGCCCTTGGTTTTGGCTCAGGTCAAGAGATCAAGCCGTGTCAGGCTCCATGTTCAACACAGAGTCTGCTTGAGTCTCTCTCCCTGTCCCTCTGCTCCCCAACCCCCCCACATGCACACAAACTCTCTCTTTCTCTCTCTCTCTTTTTAAGGATTTTATTTATTTATTTGACAGAGATTACAAGTAGGCAGAGAGGCAGGCAGAGAGAGAGGAAGGTAAGCAGGCTCCCTGCCAAGCAGAGAGCCCGATGCAGGGCTCGATCCCAGGACCCTGAGATCATGACCTGAGCCAAAGGCAGAGGCTTTACTCCACTGAGCCACCCAGCCTCCCCCCGCAACTTTCTCGTAATAAATAAAATCTTAAAAAAAAAATCAGTCGACTATAATTATAACTAGACTCTCATTTCTGTTTCAGTGATCTGTATTTATATTTTTATACCAGCACCACACTATTTTAATTATGGAAGGTTTATAGTAAATTTTGAAATTGGGTAATAGAAGTCTTCCAGTGCTTTTATCCTTTTTCAAATTGGTTTGGCTATTCTGGGTTCCTTATATTTCCATGTTAAGTTTTAGTATCATGTTGTCATCCCTCCCCCCACCCCGGAAAAGCCTGCTGTTGTGGATTTTGATAGAAACTGCATTGACTCTTAGATCTCTTTTGGGGGAGAAATGTAATAGTATATGGAATGTCTTTTCATTTGTTTAGGTCTTTAATGTCTTAGAGCATTGTTTTGTAATTATCATTATACAAGTCTTGCCCTTCTTTTGTTAATTTTATTTCTTATTTCAAAAAGCAGTTTACTTTTTGATGCTATTGTGAATAGAATTGTTTTTTGCATTTCATTTTTGGATTGTTCATTATTAGTATATGAAAATACAAATACAGTTGGTTTGACCTAGTATTATGCAACCTCGTTTATTACTTCAAGCAGGTTTTTTGTGAATTCCTTTGAATTTTCTACATACACTATCATGTCATCTGTCAATATAGACAATTTTATTTTTCCCTTTGCATTTAGGTACTTTTTTTTCTTTTTTGTTTTGCAGGGTGGCTAAAACTTCCAGTACATTGCTGAATGGAAGTGGGGAGAGTGGACATTGTTGACTTGTTTCTGGTGTTAAGGGGAAAGCGTCTAACTTTACCAAAGGTATGACGTTAGATATAAGTTTTTCATTATTGATCTTTATCAGGTTGAAGAACTTTCCTTCCTATATTGTTGAGAGTTCTTATCATGAATAAATGTTGGATACACAAAATAAAGAGATGTAGAAGAAGACATGAAAACACAAAATGTTGAGGGGGGATTAGTGAAAATGAGAGTTTTTAGAATGCGTTCAAACTTAAGTTGCTACCAACATAAAATAGACTGTTATATGTACAGGCTGTTATATGTGAACTTTATGGTAACCAGAAAGCCAAAACCTGTATATACATGTACAAAAGATAATGAGAAATGAATGTAAATATAACATTATGGAAATTCATCAAACTGCATGGGAAGAGAAGAAGAAAGAAAAAGAGAGAAACTATAAAACAACAGCCAGAAAACAGTTAACAAAATGGTATCAAGTGCATACGTATCAATAATTACCTATTGTAGATGGATTATATTCTCCAAAGATGGATTATATTCTCCAATCAAAAGGTGTAGAGTGGCTAAATGGATTAAAAAAAAAAAACCAACAAGACTCATCTGTATATATATTTTTAAAAGACTCACTTCACGTCTAAACACATACACAGACTGAAGGTAAAGGGATGGAGAAAGATAGTCCA
This sequence comes from Mustela lutreola, assembly GCF_030435805.1. Taxonomy (NCBI): domain Eukaryota; kingdom Metazoa; phylum Chordata; class Mammalia; order Carnivora; family Mustelidae; genus Mustela; species Mustela lutreola. The sequence continues at coordinate 71,161,933 of NC_081301.1, forward strand.
TGTAAGTAAAAACAAGAATAAAGCTGCTGTAGCTATACTTTATATCAGAAAAAGAACATTTTAAAACAAACTGTAGTAAAGGACAAAGAAGGGCATTACAGCTCTTTTCCAGCTGGAACCATGGAGGGTGCAGAAGAGAAGAGAAAGAAGGTTCCTGCTGTGCCAGAAACCCTTAAGAAGAAGCGAAGGAATTTTGCAGAGTTGAAGATCAAGGGTCTGAGGAAGAAGTTTGCTCAAAAGATGCTTTGAAAGGTGAAGAGGAAGCTTATCTATGATAAAGCTAAATATTAGCACAAAGACTATAGGCAGATGTACAGAACTGAGATTTGAATGGTGAGGATGGCAAGAAAAGCTGACAACTTCTGTGTACCTGCAGAACCCAAATTGGCACTTGTGTTTAGGATCAGAGGTATCAATGGTGTGAGCCCAAAGGTTCAGAAAGTGTTGCAGTTTCTTCGCCAGATCTTCAGTGGCACCTTTGTTAAACTCAACAGGGCTTTAGTTAACAAGCTAAGGATTGTGGAACCATACATAACATGGGTGTACCATGCTATGAAGTTGGTGAATGAATTGATCTACAAGCGTAGTTATGGCAAAATCAATAAGAAGTGAATTGCCCTGACAGATAACACATTGATTGCCCAGTCTCTTGGTAAATACAGCATCATCTGCAAGGAGGATCTGATTCACAAAGTCTATTCTGTTGGAAAACGTTTCAAAGAAACAAACAACTTTTTATGGCCCTTCAAATTATCTTCTCCGTAAGGGGAAATGAAGAAAAAGACTACCCATTGTGTAGAAGGTGGAGATGCTGGCAACAGAGAAGACCAACTCAATAGGGTTATTAGAAGGATGAACTAAGGTATCTACCATGACTATTTTTGTAATCTGGTCAATTAATAAATGACTGCTCTCAAATGGGGGAGAAATGGCATTACATAATGACAAAGGGGTCAGTTTAAGAAGATATAACTTTTAAATATTTGCGCACTCAACATAGGAGTACCTACAAATATAAAGCAAATATTAACAGACTTAAAGGGAGAAATTGACACCCATGCATAGATTATCTAGACCCCCGCAAAAAAATCAATAAGGAAACATTGGCCTTAAATGACACTTTAGGCCAGAGGAACTTAATACATGCATGAAGAACATTCATCTAAAGCAACAGGATACACATTTTCTCAAGATCACATGGAATATTCTCAGGGTATATCACATCTTAGGTCACAAAACAAATCTCAAAATTTAGGAAGACTGGCATCATATGAAGCATCCTTTCTGACCACAATGGTATAAAACTAGAAATCAATTACAAGAAAAAAAAAGGAAAAAACACCAAAATTTGGAGATTAAACAGTATGCTACTGAACAACCATTAGCTCAACAAAGAAATCAAAACGGCAGAAATGAAAAAATACCTTGAAACAAATAAAAATGGAAAGAGAACATTGTAAAATCTATGGGATATAGCAAAAGCGGTTTTAAAAGGGAAGTTTATAGTGATATAGTCCGCATCAAGAAAAAGGAAAATTATCAAACTTATTTAAGTTAAAGTTAAAATTATTTAACTTTTCACTTAAAGGAATTTGAAAAAGAATAGTAAACGAAGCCCAAAATTGAAGGGATGAAATAATAAAGACCACAGTGGAGATGAGTTTTACTTTAAGAAAAAAAGAAAAAATGAACTCTGTTGAATATATCGACATAAGTCATAGTATAATTGAAGCATTAAAAAAAGTCACCAACGTTTTTTTCTACCTTGTAATGGTATTTTAAATACATCCATGTAAAACAAACATGGTAGAGGTAATAAAGCAGAGAACAGATCTGCTTTGCAGTTAAGTTTTGTATGGCATGCATGATGTTTAAAATTTTTTGATCATTCACTAACATTTAAACAGTAAGCAGTTTCACCATTAAAAATCCATATATTCTGAGTTTTATTAAGGCAGTAGGATAACTAACTCTGACTTCTCCTTTGGCAGCAGCTGGCAGGAGCTAAGTTCTGCCTGTCTTCTTTGGATGGTGGTTTGTCTTCCAATAGCCTTAAGCCCTTTTGATTGCTTTACTCATTTAACTTATCCATTCTGGACATTTGAATTTATGACCTTTGTCTAAAGTAATTTAGTAACACTTGAATCATTTTGAAATGCATTTAGTTGTCAAAGTAATACCAAGGGGGGGAAAATGGGCAATTCTGAACAAATTTTTCATACTTCTTATGGAAAGTACTACAGTATTCTTTGTTCTCTGGTGAGTTTGAAGTTTCATGCTTATAGAAAAAAGTTTATTATTATTTCTGAACAATAATATGCTGTATATCCTTTAGAAATCAGAGCTTTGGTCCTACTGATTTTAGAAAATTTATCGATTTTATAAGCATAGATTTTTTTTTTGAAACTTCTTTTGTTTTCCTGGTTTATTTGTAGCAGCACTTCGGTCATAAGCCCCATTAAATGTATTTTGCACTTTCCAAGTTATTCTCACAGAGATTGAATGTAATCCTCACAGTAACCACATGTGCCAAGGTAAGAGAGGCATTTAAAATGGAGGAAAAATAGAGTGAAAGCTTTTCAAGAAATTAGCTTTGACTAGGATTAGGAGTTCCTGAGAGATAGCCCAAAGAGGATAGTGCTGAAGAACTTTTGGGGCTACTTCTGTTTGCGCAACTTTTAAATATGTCTTAATTATTATGGGATGATAATCTTTGCAGTTTCTAAAATAGCTGGGCACTTCTGGTTACCCAGACTCAACTTATTTTAGCAGAAAACCTTCACCTTCAATAATAACTTCTCTTTGAAAGGTTTACAGAGGAAGAAACTGAGGTTAGTGGCAAAGCTGTTGACTGTTACCCCTGAAACTGACTCTGGTCTGGTGCTCTTTTCATTGCACCAGCAGCCCCATGGCCAAGGACTGCTGATGCTCCCTGTTGAAACATTCTTAAGTTTTTGTTGCATTTTTCTACTATGTAAATAAAGGTATTAGAAGAAATGTAGATTTTTGAATACTGCCTAATCAGTTTCTGCTTGGTAACTTGCCCTGAGACCCTCCGTGAATGCCAGCAAACAAATTGAATCCACAGTGTATTTGATATGCATATCTTCTTCCTAAACAAAATTTGAATTCCACAAACAGAAATTGAGTCATTTTCCAAATGTTTGTATATGAATGGAAGTTTCTGTCCTATCCTTCTGTAACCAATACCGTAAAACTTCTGAAGGTCTATGATGCATTTGTTGTACAATGTTAATCCAAAACAAAACTTTATTCTGACCAAATTTGTACCTATTGAGAGATACCAAACTCATTTCTCCATTGATCAGTACAACATGTTTCTACCAACCAGATCTAAAAAACATGTAAAGGAGTGCCATACTGTAAAGATCTTATTATAGTTATAAACACAAGTGCAGCTGTTAAAAATCTAGCAAAACCTCAGATTAAACAATTTAAAATTTACTGAAGATGACATTCCAGAGCCATTTTTCATAATATAAACACTCTGGGGCATGCCTTTGAAATGAGTGGGATTGTCATTAATATTAATGCCCCTGAATTCAAGGCTGGGAAGTAATTTCTTTTCAAGCTTATTTTCACTGCTAATTTTGGAATAGAATATGCTTTTAACCTGAAGTATGGCATGTTTATTCGCATCCTGAAAAAAAAAATTGATTCTGTTCCTTTTGAATTGTAGGAATCCAATAATACAGTATTTTATTCTTTATGCTCTTTTAACTTAAATGAGTTTTCTTAGAATTAAATTTGGCAAAAATTAGCTGTTAATGAAATCAATTGCATTAGTCAATTAAAAAGATAGTAAATAGTTGATATTTTAAAATCATATCAGTTGGACCGTTTAAAATGCTGTGTTTAAGGAAAGAATTTTAATCTAAATAATTTTGAGCATATTTCTTGTGAATTTCTCTTTCAGTAAACCTGCAGTACTTCAATTTGTTTTTCTCCTCATTTTCCACTTAGTGTGATTACTGGTGAGGTCAGTTAAGCAATTTAGTGTTTTCTAGAACTATGTTCTGTGCTTTGATTTCTTATGAAATCTTATTTTCTTTTTTTGGGGGGGGGGTCAAATTTAAGAGTATACAGGAGTCCACTGGAGGCTCTTTGAATAAATAAGAGTATACAGGAGTCTGCTAGAGGCTCTTTTGAAAGGGTCAGATAGTTCTAGGAGTGGGGTGATTGTTTTGTTTTTGTTTGCTTATTTATTGGTGAACTCATTTATTTTAAAGATTTATTTATTTTGAGAGAGAGAATGCAGGAGCAGGGCGAAAGGCAGAGGAAGAGAATCTCTCAAGCAGACTCCCTGCTGAGCAGGGAGCCTGATGCAGGGCTTGATCCCACAACCTATGAGATTGTGACCTGAGCTGAAAGCAAGAGTCAGATGCTTAACCTATTGAGCCACCCAGGTGCCCCTGGTGACCACATTTTTAAAATTCCATTTACCTTTACTGAATTTTTCCAATGGACTGTTGAGGAAGTCTTTAAATTGGGTAGTAAAATAGTTGAATGACTATTACTAAACTATCTTTAGTCCGTGATTTAAAAAAGGCAACATTTATTAAAAGAAGGCAGTTGAGTCTCCCTTATTTACATTTATTCTTTAATTTCTGTTAAACATTTTCTGACCCGAAGAACTGAAGCCAGCCATTGTCAGGTACTCTGTTGTAACCTAAAGTTGGTAACTGAAAGCACAGAGCTGATCAGAACTGGCTTTTTCTAACAGTATGGAAGACTGGTATACCACAATGACTGCTGTTGCTTTTTCTCCCCCTTCTTTATGCTTTCCTTCCCCCCAACTCCCATATAAGAGTTTGTGGAGGTTTTGTAAACTCTTTTAGCATTTACATAAAATTCTGTATTTTGAGAAGGAGATCTGAGCACATATAAAAAACCTCTTTTTGTTTAAAGTTTTTTTTCAGTTATTGTAGGATTTTCCTTCATTATCATCCATTCTTCTACCCTTTCCCTGATTTTATGTCTTGTTGTTTCTCTTTCTAGGTTTATTCCCTGGTTTTGGTGGTTGATATACTCTAGTATCTTCTGAAAAGGGTGTGTGGAAGGTAAGTATTTTCTGGTCACTGCCTGTTGAATGTGTGTGATTCTAGTTACACTTGATATTGATATTTTGATGGACATAAGATTTCACATTAAAAATAAATTTCCTTCAGAATTATGAAGGCATTGTTCCATTTCCTTCTACCTTTTAGAGCTTATATAATTATCTGATGATATGCCATGATGTACAATGATGCTCTTTTCATCCATTGTGTTGAGCACTTGGCTTGCCCTTTCAGTTTAGAGACTCTTGTTTTTTAGTTCTAAAAAAATTTGTATTCACTGTATCCTCCCTTCCATTTTCTTTGGAACCCTTTATTTGGAATTTGGCTTCTAGGACTGATAATCTTTCTTATCTTTCTTCTGTTTTCCATCACATTGTCTTTTTACTCTACTTTTGAGACATTTTCTTCAACTTTAAATTCTTAATTTTCTGTTGAGTTTATTTCTAGTGTTATGTATTTAATTTCCAAGATCATCCTCTGAATGTTCATTTTGTTAATACTCTCTCCTTATTTCATGTTAATACTCTCTCCTTATTTCATTAAATTTATAGATTGCTTTAGGTACACCTTTGTACTATAAAGATATGAATGTTAACAACTTTTTGAAAAAGTTTTTATTTTTTTTATTTTTTTATTTTTTTAAAGATTTTATTTATTTATTTGTCAGGCATAGAGGGAGAGTGAGCGAGTGAGCACAGGCAGACAGAGGCAGAGGGAGAAGCAGGCTCCCTGCCGAGCAAGGAGCCCGATGCGGGACTCGATCCCAGGACGCTGGGATCATGACCTGAGCCGAAGGCAGCTGCTTAACCAACTGAGCCACCCAGGCGTCCCTTGAAAAAGTTTTTAAAGTCTCTCATTCCTCCTTGTGACTGCCTTGTTGCTTTTTATCTGTGTATTTTTAATTTAAATTTAGTTAACATGTAGTGTATTATTAGTATCAGAGGTTGAGCTCAGTGATTCATGAGTCTTATATAATATCATCCAGTGTTCATTGCTTCGTGTTCCCTCCTTAATATCCATCACCCAGTTACCCCATCTCCTACCCCCTCCCCTCCAGCAACCTTCAGTTTGTTTCCTATGACTAGGAGTCTCTTATGGTTTTTCTCCCTCTCTAATTTTGTCTTATTTTATTTTTCCTTCCCCTGTGATTCTCTGTTTTGTTTCTTAAATTCCACATATGAGTGAGATCATTAGATAATTGTCTTTCTCTGATTGACTTATTTCACTTAGCATAATACCCTCTAGTTCCATCTATGTTGTTGCAAATGGCAAGATTTCATTTATTTTGATGGCTGATTAGTATTCCATTGAGTGTGTGTACATACACACACACATACACCATCCTCTATCTGTTCATCTGTCAGTGGACATCTGGGCTCTTTCTATAGTTTGGTTATTGTAGACATTGCTGCTATAAACATTGGGGTGCACATGCTCCTTTGAATCACTACATTCGTATCTTTGGGGTAAATACCCAGTAGTGCAGTTGCTTGGTCATAGGGTAGCTCTGTTTTCAACTTTCTGAGGAACTTCTATACTGTTTTCCAGAGTGGCTGCATCAGCTTGTATTCCCACCAACAGTATAAGAGGGTTTCCCTTTCTCCACATCGTCCCTGACATCTGGTGTTTCCTGGCTTGTTAATTTTAACCATTCTGATTGGTGTCAGGTGGTATCTCATTGTGGTATTGATTTGTATTTCCCTGATGTCGAGCGTTGTTGAGCATTTTTTCATGTGCCTGTTGGCCATTTGTAGATCTTCTTCACAGAACTATCTGTTCATATCTTCTGCCCATTTCTTGATTGGATTATTTATTCTTTGGGTGTTGAGTTTGAGAAGTTCTTTATACATTTTGGATACTAGCCCTTTATCTGATATGTCATTTGCAAATATCTTCTTCCAGACTGTTGGTTGTCTTTTGGTTTTATTGACTGTTTCCTTTACTGTGCAAAAGCTTTTGATCTTGCTGAAGTCCCAATAGTTCATTTTTGCCCTTGCTTCCTTTGCCTTTGGCGATGTTTCTAGGAAGAAGTTGCTGCGGTTGAGGTTGAAGAGGTTGCTACCTGTGTTCTCCTTAAGGATTTTTATGGATTCCTGTCTAAATGTGAGGTCCTTCATCCATTTCAAGTCCATTTTTGTGTGTGGTATAAGGAAATGGTCCAGTTTCATTCTTCTGCATGAGGCTGTCATTTGTTGAAGAGACTATCTTTTTTCCATTGGATATTCTTTCCTGCTTTGTCTATGATTAGTAAACCTTAGAGTTGAGGGTCTGTTTCTGGGCTCTCTGTTCTGTTCCATTGATCTGTATGTCTGTTTTTGTGCTAGGACCATACTGTCTTGATGGTTACAACTTTGTAACCATGCTTGAAGTCCGGAATTGGATGCCACCAACTTTGCTTTTCTTTTTCAACATTCCTCTGGCTATTAGGGGTCTTTTCTGGATCCATACAAAGTTTAGGATTATTTGTTCCATTTCTGTGAAAAAAATTGATGGTATTTTGATAGGGAGTGCACTGAATTTATAGCTTTAGGTAGCACAGATATTTTCAGAATATTTGTTCTTCCAACCTATGAGCATGGAATGTCTTTCCATTTCTTTGTGTCTTCCTCAATTTCTTTTATTAGCGTACTATAGTTCTCTGAGTACAGATTCTTTGCTGCTTTGGTTAAGTTTATTTCTAGGTGTCTTTTGGGTTTTGGTGCAATTGTAATGGAATTGACTCCTAAATTTCTCTGTCTTCTGTCCCACTATTAGTGTATAGAAATGCAACTGATTTCTGTGCATTGATTTTTTTTTTTTTTTAAGGATTTTATTTATTTATTTGACAGAGACCACAAGTAGGCAGAGATGCAGGCAGAGAGAGGGGGAAGCATGCTCCCTGCTGAGCAGAGAGCCTGCTGTAGGGCTCAATCCTGGGATCATGACTTGAGCCGAAGGCAGAGGCTTTAACCTGCTGAGCCGCCTAGACGCCCCTGTGCATTGATTTTATATCCTGGCACTTTCCTGAATTCCTGTATGAATCCTGGCAATTTTGGGGTGGAGTCTTTTAGGTTTTCCACATAGAATATCATGTCATTTGCAAAGAATGAGAGCTTGATTTCTTTGCTGATTCCGATGCCTTTTATTTCTTTTTGTTGTCTGATTTCTGAGGTTGGGACTTGCAGTATTTTGTTGAACAACAGTGGTAAGAGTGGACATCTGAAGTTCCTGACCTTAGGGGGAAAGCTCTCAGTTTTTCCCCGTTGAGAATATATGTTGTGGGCTTTTTATCTGTGGCATTTATGATATTGAGGTATGTTCCCTCTATCCCTATCTGTGAAGAGTTTTCTTTTCTTTTTTTAGATTTTATTTATTTATTTGACAGAGAGCACAGGCAGGCAGGCAGAGGGAGAGGAAGAGGGAGAAGCAAGCTCCCTGCCAAGCAAGGAGCCCAATGTGGAGCTTGGTTCCAGAACCCTGGGATCATGACCAAAGGCAGATGGTTAACCAAATGAGCCACCCAGTTGCCCAGTGAAGAGTTTTATTCAAAAGAAGAATGCTGTACTTTGTTAGACACTTTTTCTGCATCTTTTGAAAGGATCATATGGTTCCTGTCCTTGATTTTATTATTGATTAATTTGCAAATGTTAAGTCACCTTTGCAGCCCAGGAGTGAATCCCACTTGATTATGATGAATAATCCTTTAAATGCACTGTTGGATCCTATTAGCTAGTATCTTGGTGAAAATTTTGACATCCATGTTCATCAGGGATATTCATTTGTAATTCTTCTTTTTGGTGGGGTCTTTGTCTGGTTTTTGGGCTCAAGGTAATGTTGGCTTCATAGAACGAGTTTGGAAGTTTTCCTTCCATTTCTGTATTTTGAAACAGCTTCAGAAGAATAGGTAATTAAGTCTTCTTTAAATGCTTGGTAGAATTCCCCTGGGAAGCCATCTGGCCCTGGACTCTAGTTTATGAGGAGACTTTTGATTACTGTTTCAAGTTTCTTGCTGGCTATAGTCTGTTCACATTTTCTATTTCTTCCTGTTTCAGTTTTGGTAGTTTATACATCTCTAGGAATATATCCATTTCTTCCAGAGAGCCTAATTTGTTGGCATTAGTTGCTTATAATATTTTCGTATAATTGTTTGTATTTCATTCATGTTGGTTGTATATTTGAGACTTTGCTCATTTCTTGAGAAAGGCTTATTTACTATATCCTTCTTAGGACCACCTTTGCTACACTGCAAAGGTTTTGAACAGTTGTGTTTCCATGTTCATTTGTTTTCATGGATTCTTTTAATTCTTATTTAATTTTTTTTTTTTTTTTTAAAGATTTTATTTATTTATTTGTAAGAGAGAGAGAGAGAGTGAGAGCAAGCACAGGCAGATAGAGTGGAAGGCAGAGTCAGAGGGAGAAGCAGGCTCCCTGCGGAGCAAGGAGCCCGATGTGGGACTCGATCCCAGGACGCTGGGATCATGACCTGAGCCGAAGGCAGCTGCTTAACCAACTGAGCCACCCAGGCGTCCCTCTTATTTAATTTTTTGATTGAACCATTCATTCTTTACTAGGATGTTCTTTAGTCTCCATGTATTTGAGTTCTTTCCAAATTTCCTCTTGTGATTGAGTTCCAGTTTCAATGCATTGAAGTCCGAAAATATTTAGGGACTGATCCCAGTCTTTTGGTACTGGGTTGAGACCTATTTGTGACCCAGGATATGATCTATTCTGGAGAATGTTCCATGTGCACTTGAGAAGAAGATGTGTTCTGTTGCTTTAGGATGGAATACTCTGAATATATGTGAAGTCCATCTGGTCCAGTGTGTAATTCAAAGCCCTTATTTCTTTGTTGATCTTCTGCTTAGATGATCTGTGTATTTCAGTGAGTGGGGTCTTGAAATACCCTACTGTTAGTATATTATTATTGTGTTTCTTTAACTTTGTTATTAATTGGTTATTTATTTGGCTCCTCCCATGTTAGGGGCATAAATTTTAATAATTGTTAGATATTCTTGTTGGATAGACCCTTTTAAGTATGATATAGTATCCTTTCTCATCTCTTATTACAGCCTTTGGTTTAAAATCTAATTTGGTTGATGTAAGGATTGCTATCCCAGCTTTCTTTTGATGTTCATTAGTATGATAAATGGATTTCCACCCCCGTAATTTCAGTCTGGAGATGACTTTGGACCTAAACTGAATCTCTTGCAGACACCATATCAATGGGTCTTGCTTTTTTATCCAATCTGATACCCTGTGTCTTTTGATTGGGGTATTTAGCCCATTTACATTCAGAGTAATTATTGAAAGATATGAATTTAGTGCCATTGTAAAGTGACTGTTTCTGTATATTGTCTTTGTTCCTTTCTGGTTTATGTTACTTTTGGGTTCTCTGTTCACTTACGGGATCCTCTTTATTTCTTGAAGGGCTGGTTTGGTGATCACAAATTCTTCTATTTTTTTTTTATTCTGGAAGCTCTTTAACTCTCCTTCTATTCTGAATGACAGCCTTACTGGATAAAGTATATTTGGCTGTATATTTTTCACATTTAGCTCCCTGAATATATCATGCCAGTCCTTTCTGGCCTGCCAGGTCTCTGTGGATAGGTCTTCTGCCAGTCTCATGTTTCTATCTTTGTAGATTACAGACCTCTTGCCCCGAGCTGCTTTCAGGATTTTTTTCTTTGTTTCTTTGACATGTAATAATAGCTTCATTATTATATGTCAAGGAGTTGACCTATGTTTATTGATTTTGAGGGGGGTTCTCTGTGCCTCCTGAACTTGAATGCCAGCTTCCTTCCTCAGCTTAGGGAAGTTCTCCACTATAATTTGCTCTAATATACCTTTTGCCCTTCTTTCTTGGTTTCTTCTTTTTCTGGGATCCCGATTAATTTATATTATTTTGCTTTATGGTATCACTGATCTCTCAGGTTCTCCCCTCATGATCCAATAGTTGTTTATCTCTCTTTTTCTCAGCTGCTTTATTCTCTATCATTTTGTCTTCTGTATCACTAATTCTATCTTCTGCCTAATTTATCCTAGCAGAGCCTTCATTTCTTATTGCATCTCATTAATAACCTTTTTTATTTTTGACTTGATTAGATTTTAGTTCTTTTATTTCTCCAGAAAGGGATTCTCTTGTGTCTTCTATGCTTTTTTCAAGTGCATCTAGTATCTTTATAATCATTACTCTGAACTGTAGTTCAGACAATCAGAACTGTAGTTCTGACATCTTAGTTATATCTATACTATATAGTATATATCTATAGTATCTATCTATATACTATACTATTCAGCCAGGACTGCCTCTTCTATTCTTTGATCTTGGTTTCTCTATCTTGTCACTCTGTCCATAGAATAGAAGTACTAAAATTGCAATGACCCCAGAGAAATACACACTAAACAAAATCAGAAGGGACCTGAAACCAAAAAGAAAATTGAGAAAAGAAAAGAGAGAAAATATAAACAGACAGGTGAATAGAACAGAGCAATACACTGGATCTTGTATGTATTTTGGTGTGTTTGTTAAAGAACTAGATCCCAAATTGGAAAGAAAGTAAAACTTATATATGTACAAAAATAAAATTAAATACAATACAATTAAATACTATCGTCTGGGTAGCTCAGTCAGTTAGGCATCTGCCTTTTGCTTCGTTCATGATCCCAGGGTCCTGGGATTGAGCCCTGCATCAGATTCCTTGCTTAGTGGGGGGTCTGTTCCTCCCTCTTCCTCTGCCTGCCACACTCCCTGCTTGTGCTCTCTCCTCTCTCTCTCCAATAAATTTAAAAAAAAATCTTAAAAAAAAAAAAAAGAATGTATCCAGGGGCACCTGGGTGTCTCAGTGGGTTAAAGCCTCTGCCTTTGGCTTGGGTCATGATCTTAGGGTCCTGGGATTGAGTCCTGGGTCAGGCTCTCTGCTCAGCAGGAGGCCTGCTTCTCACTCTCCCTCTGCCTGCCTCTCTGCCTACTTGTAATCCTCTCTCTGTCAAATAAATAAAATCTTAAAAAAAAAATGTATCTGTAAAGATGAAAATTAAAAGAGACTTAAAAAAAAAAAACAATAAAGGAAGAATAACAGGCGCCTATGTGGCTCAGATGGTTAAGGGTTTGCCTTCAGCTCAGGTTGTGATCCCAGGGTCCTGAGATTGAGTCCTGTGTCAGGCTCCCTTCTCATGGGGAGTTTGCTTCTCCCTCTCCTTTTACTGTTTCCCCTGCTTGTGCTCTCTTGCTCTCTCTGTTAAATAAATAAATAAAGTCTTAAAAAAACAACAAAATTACACAGGTAAAGATAATAGAGAAATGTACTAGATTCTGGGTGTATCTTGTTCTGTTTCTTAGAAGAAATTGCATCCCAAAATTGTAAAGAAAGAAAAACTCAAATATATTTATGAAAATAAAATTTAATACAATGAAAGGATAGAATGTAACTGTAATTGTAAAAACGAAAATTGAAAAAGACTTTTAAAAAGTTGATAGAATAAGAAATTGGTTGAAAAGGAAAGAGGAAAAAAACAAAAGTAAAAGACTACAGAATCATGAGAAAAAGCAACCATGATTTCTAGATACTGTTTCCCCCTTGCATTGGTGTTTTACAGTCCCATGTGATCGGTAATCTTGGTCTTTTCCAGATGTTTTTGCTGATCTTCTAAGGCAGGGGCCTGTTGCATTGATTCTCAGGTATCTTTGCACCGTGCAGAACTGCACCACCTTTGCATGGGGGGTGGGAGGAGGAAGAACCTAAGTAAGTGGCTCTGGATTGTATGTGGCTCTTGTTCCCTTGAGGGCTTTCCATGCCATTTTTGAGAATGAGAATGGTGGCCTCCCAGTCTCCAATGCTAGATCCGAGAGCTCATGCCCACACCTTCAGTGTGCCCTCAGGGAAAAGCAGTCAGTCACTCCTGTCTCCCTGGTTCACACCTATTCACACTTGGTGCTTACAGGGCCTGTGACCCAGAATTTTTATCTCAGGTATGCACCTTGTCTTGGGTCTCCAAACCCTATGAACTATTGTGGCAAGCTGCTTCTCCTGGGGGAAGGACAGGGGTTTTGCTGTGGTTCTACTGCTTGGTGGGCCCCTGCTCGGAGAGTGGTTGCCAGATAGTGACAGGGTTCGTGGTTTATGGCAACACTAAGCTGGAAGCCCACTCCTGGGCTCACTGATTACAGCTGCCTTTCCCATTCCGTTGCCTAGGAACTCTGCTGCTATCAGGCACCCCCATTCTTTTTGTGAACATAGGGATCCTGAGAGTGCACTGTTCCATCTAGGATTCTGCCCCACTTTACCACCTGAGCACCTTTCAGGCAGGGACGTCCCCCATCGGAGCAGACTTGAAGTTCCAATTTTGCTCTCCACTGTTGTATCACTTTCTGGCAGCTGGCTGATGGAAGCTGCCTCTCCTTGCTGTGTATTGCCTTGGTTTCACTTCTCTGTAGCTCTTACCTTGAAGAAAGGGGTTGCTTTTCTATTTGTAGAATTGCAGCTGTTCTTTTCTTAGATGTCTGATTGAGTTCAGAGTTTTTCAGAATGATTCGATGGGTATTTAAGCTGAATTCCTGGGACCAGACAAAACTAAGTTCTCCTACTCCTCTGCCACCTTGAAAAGTCAGACCTATCTGTATATTTTGTTTTCCATCTTTTGTGTTTGAGGTTTCTTCAGATGTCTAGTAATCAGTCCTTGGTTGTATGATTTTATTTAGAACAGGGAACTAAAAGTCTCCTTGGAAGTTCTGAGTTCATGGGAGATACTTAACTGACTTGAGATTCCCGTTTATGATGAGGCTGGGCCGAATGTTGGGGAATTCTCCCATATCCATATTTTTAGGTGTTTACTTTTAGGCTTATTAGAGTTGTTTGTCATCTGTAAGCCAGACTACCACTGTTCTAAAGCCTGAGTGGGGTAGAAAACTCAGAGCATGGGGTACAGAGTTCAGTGTTCAGTGTTCAGTTCATTTACACATTGCTATTTAACTCCCAACCTTGCACCTTTGCTGCATTCTATCCCCTGTTTGTGGCACTGTGGCTCTACTCTTAGCTGTGTCTGTTGTCTTCTAATCCAGAGAGCCTCTGTTCTATTGTATCCAGAGAATAAACTACCTCTTCTTGGTCAGGTTGGGGGCTGGGCTGCCACGAATTAGAATGAGGTTGTGGAGCTCTAACTGCCTCTTAGATAACCTTTAAACCAGTTGACTTTATTTTAGGTCTCCCTTCATCCCTATTTCTAGATGTCATAGATTTCTTCATTTCCTGATCCTATTAGGAGTCCAGTGGTATAAAATGGGATGTAAAAATGGGCTGGCTTTAGCTGTGTTGATGTCCTTCTCAGTTTCCTGTTTTTCTAGTCTATTAAGTTAGTCACCATTGGCCTATCACTTTCTAGCTTGTCAAATTCTATTGCTGTTTTCTCCTTTTCTATCTCTTCATCCTTATAAGTTATACTTTAAAAAAGAATGAAAAGGAAATTCCTTTATTTTCATCTTTGTACAGTTTCAGGGAGGAATGAAACCTATGTTTATGTTCAATCTACCATCCTTCTATGGAAATTCCTCCAGCAAATACCCCTCTTTTTTTTCTTTAATTTAATGATTTAATTTTTAAAGTTTAAAGCTTCATACACATTTTATCCCTAAAATGGCTAGCTGGTTATTCTAAACTGTTCTTTAAAAATTGTGATTCATGTAGAACTAATAAATTGAGATTACCAGGAATGACATTTCTACATGCAGCCAAGCTACCAGCATGGTGTTCCATTCTGTTTGCCATAGATCTGATAGATGGGTGATGATATTAATTATTGACTGAAAATTTATTAAATGTCTGGTGTGTGCATAACTTTGCACCAGGCTCTACTGTAATAGTGAATCTCTAAATGGGAACAGTGTAGGCTGGAATATAAAAAAGACATGTTAAGGAAATAATTCAAATAATCTTCTGTAACTTGGGATTGCTGTGATATAGTAGCTGTAGACATACCAAAGGAATTGTAAAGCAAACAGACCTAGATGATTTTTTTTTGTACAGAAGTGTCAAGAAGACTATCAGTCTGAGTGATCAGTAGGATTCATAGAAATATTTCTCCTGTAGGTGTTGGAGGTTAAGATTCTGGGGCTTAGGACAGGCAACAAAGCTGAACTCAAAGATGTAGGGAATGTAAGTAGAAGCTCAGGTTAGGGAAGTAGATGGAATGGTCTGTGGGAAATGAGATGAAAGCGGCAGAACATGGAGACCTATGGAGCGCTGACATTTAAGGCTGTTTGTGGAGAAAGAAGCTTATAGGCAGATAGAAGTGCTCTGCAGCTTCTTCCCTTGCAGAAAGATCAACTAAAATGAGGCTCAACATGGAGAAATGCCTGGGAATGCCTTTTTTACTAAAAGACTTAGGAAATGAACATTTATATATATATATAAAAACCCTGTTGCTATCTCTCAGAGCATATTCACCCCACTTACAGAATCACTGATACACAGAGAGTTGATGGTTATCTTAACCTGAGTGATTGTGGTAATTGTAGAAAATTGACTGGATAAGGCCTGGGCTGGGCGAATTATGGGTTGGAGTGGAACTTGGGAAGATTAAAATAGAGGAATATGGGATTCTTTTACTAGGGTAGATGTTTGGTGATATAAATTAAGAAGTGGATTGAAGTGTCAGATGTCTTTTAGACTACTGCAACTTTGATGATTCACTAGGAAATCTTCACATAATTCAGCATGTATTGTCATCATGATTATGACAGGGAAAGGATACCAAGCAAAATCAGCAATGGGAAAAGGTATATAGGATGAAGTCAGGTGAAAACCAGGCACAGGCTTCTGGGGGTCCTTTCCCTGTAGAGTCACACAGGACTCATTTCTTCCAGCAGAATGTGGTAATGTTTGAAATGTCACCCATCAGAGAAATTAATTAGAGTTGGTGCCCAAAGTTTTTACTGGGGGCTGGTCACATAGTCATCATTTGCCTAGCAGGTACCAAATTCCAGACCTTCTGAGAGGCAAAGCAGGTGTCAGCAGAAATCGCAGTGTCTGTACAGTTTAGGCACTGTGAGCCCCTCTTAGTAGTTAGGGAGGTCTTGCACTATCCAAGTTTGCAGAGTCTAGCCAAGCACCAGTGTTACAAATAGTCCTTTCTGAGAAGAGCAGTTTCAGGCCTGCTGTGTTAATTCTTTTCTGTACAATCATTTTAGGAGTTAAGAAGTCATTTTTGAGGTTCAAAGTTATATTTTAATCTTTGTAAGTTGCAGAAGTGTCTGAAGGCAGCGTTAAAGCCTTACATGGTTGTAAACTGGTGGTATGGTAAGAGTAGGTAGAAGACCAAGCCTCTAAGAGATTATGAATTAAGGGTGAATAATATATTCTGTGGAATATTGGAACTCATGATAAGAAAGCTAGTTATGGTTTAGTGGAGGATTCTATGGACTGAATTCCGCTTGCCCCACCCCCATTCATATGTTGAAGCCTTAACTCCCAAAGTGTCTGTGTTTGGACACAGGGCCTTTACAGAGGTAATTAAGGTTAAATGAGGTCATAAGGTTGGGCTTCTAATTTGGTTTAGTGTAAGAATTGGTACTTTAAAGAGAGATGTCTTTCTATGCATGTGCACAAATAAGAGGTTGTGTGAGCATACAGAGAGATGGTGGCCATCCACAAACCAGGAAGAGATTCCTCACGAGGAACCAAGTCATCCAGAACCTTGATCATGGGCTTTCCAGCTTCTAAAATTGAGAAAATAAATTTGTGTTAAGTTACCCACACTGTATGGCTTTTGTTATGGCAGCCTGAGCAGACTGAGGCAGCTTGGGATCAGATGAGGACCTCAGCTTTATCAAGGTGTTATCAAGGTGTACTCTGTGTGGAGCAAGAGAATTTTAACATGGTACTAGGTGTCTGTTTTTGTTGGCTTTTTGGTTGTTTTGTTGATTCTGTTTTTGTCTTTGCTTTTAGCTGACTCATCCGCATACCATCCTTTTTGAATAGCACAATTATTAAGATTTCTAGATCTTGCAGTCCAGTACCATAGTCAATAACCACATTTGATCATATTAATTTAAATTAGAATAAAATAAAATCATTTCTTCATTTTTACCTGCCTCATTTTATATGCTCAGTAGCCACATGTGGCTAGTGCTTATCATAGTGGTTGAGATAGGTATGGATAGAACATTACCATCATTGCATAAAGTCCTATCAGGCAGCCTTCTTCTAGATTGTTGCTTCATACCTTTCTCCTCTCTCCTTTATTTTCTGTATCAGTGGTTCTGAACTTTTCCTGGTTCAAGACATACTTATGAATACTAAAATTTTTGGTGGGCATTCTTAAAGGTTGTGAAACAACACTAAGAAATGAACAATAGTTGTAGTGCAAATTCTGGTAAAGCATAATATGTCAAACAGAGCCTATAACAATATCTCCAATTATCGTTCTATTCATTTGGTCACTCTTCTGCAGTATGTGCCTTTAGAAAAGGTGTTTTCTGCCCCTCCTGGGTTTGCTTGTGTATGTGTAGGACATAGAACTTGGATAAGCACTCATTTGTTCTCTGACACCTACTTTCCTGTTTTATTCTCCTGGAGGTAGTAAGTACAGATGTTATAAAAGGACACATGAGTTACCAGGCTGCTTTGCTGAGCACTGATTAGTCTGAGGAATCATAAGCCAAGGGGAGGTCAGTGGAAGCTGCAAACAATCTGGCTTTATTCAGAACAGATTGTTTCATGAGATAATAAGTATAATAGTGGTCAGAAGGGTTCTAATTCTCCCTGGTACCCATTCTCCCCATCCATGTTGTTGTATGTGGGAGCTGTTCTCAGGAATCCTCAATAAAGCCCTGTGAAGTAGGTATTATTTCATTGCTGAAGCCAAGTGAAGGCAGCACTCAGAAATTTCATATAATTTGCCCTGGGTCATGGAGCTAGTAAATAGAGATTCTGGATTCAGATCTTTCCGTTGGTCTTCACAGCTTGTGTGTTTTTTTCCACCATAATGCAGCTGGGTTTGGGCAGTGGCCCCATCTCCCCACTGGGTGAGAATAGGTCTCTCAAAGCTGTGTTCAATGTGAAAGGGGTTTTTTGTAATTTCTATACACACTTAAGTCAAGGTAAAGACTGTGTGATCTAGAAAGGGATATTTTTCCTTTTATTTTAAGAGATTGTTGTTATTTTTATTTTAATTATGTTAAAAACACAGAAATTCTTTTTTTTTTTTTTTAAGATTTTATTTATTTATTTGACAGAAAGAAATCACAAGTAGGCAGAGAGGCAGGCAGAGAGAGAGGAGGAAGCAGGCTCCCTGCTGAGCAGAGAGCCCGTCGCGGGACTCGATCCCAGGACCCTGAGATCATGACCCGAGCCGAAGGCAGCGGCCTAACCCACTGAGCCACCCAGGCGCCCCAGAAATTCTTTTTTTAAAAGGAGAAATCACTATAATACCAGAACTTATTTGGGAACATTAAAGATTTTTGGGAACATTAAAGATTTTTCCTGTGCTTATATAGACATGGTTTTATAAAAAATATTCTGTATCATACATATCTGTCTCCAGCTTCCTCATTTTACTTAGGAATTTAGGATGAATGTCTCTCCAAGTTGTCAGGAATATGTCTTTGTGTAGTTAATTGCTCTGTTGCTTTAAAAATGCATTTTGTTTTTAAATGGTTATTGTTATACCCACTTTAAGGACTCTTCATTTTAGCCTCCAGGTTTGTTTTTCTGTGTGTGTGTGTATGTGTAGTGTTACTAAGAAACAATTGAAAGACAGGAACAAAGTCTTAAATTTGGTGGCACTTAACACCAAATAATTCCA